>NC_092787.1:19148181-19456699 GCF_047496795.1 Chiloscyllium punctatum | reverse complement strand
CCTGCCCCCCACACCTGGTTACAGGGGGAACATCACCCCCCACGCCTGGCGGCAGGGGAACATCACCCCCCACGCCTGGCGGCAGGGGAACCCTGCCCCCCACGCCTGGCGGCAGGGGAACCCTGCCCCCCACGCCTGGCGGCAGGGGAACCCTGCCCCCCACGCCTGGCGGCAGGGGAACCCTGCCCCCCACGCCTGGCGGCAGGGGAACCCTGCCCCCCACGCCTGGCGGCAGGGGAACCCTGCCCCCCACGCCTGGCGGCAGGGGAACCCTGCCCCCCACGCCTGGCGGCAGGGGAACCCTGCCCCCCACGCCTGGCGGCAGGGGAACCCTGCCCCCCACGCCTGGCGGCAGGGGAACCCTGCCCCCCACGCCTGGCGGCAGGGGAACCCTGCCCCCCACGCCTGGCGGCAGGGGAACCCTGCCCCCCACGCCTGGCGGCAGGGGAACCCTGCCCCCCACGCCTGGCGGCAGGGGAACCCTGCCCCCCACGCCTGGCGGCAGGGGAACCCTGCCCCCCACGCCTGGCGGCAGGGGAACACCACCCCCCACACCTGGTTACAGGGGAACACCACCCCCCAAACCTGGTTACAGGGGAACACCGCCCCTCACACATGGTTAAAGGGGAACACTGACCTCCACGCCTGGTTGCAGTGCAACACTGCCCCCGACACCTGGTTACAGGGCAACACTGCCCCCCACACCTGGTTACAGAGGAACACTGCCCTCCACGCTTGGTTGCAGGCTAACACTGCCCGCAACACCTGGTTACAGGGGAACACTGCCTCCTACACCTGGTTACAGGGGAACACTGCCTCCTACACCTGGTTACAGGGGAATATCACCCCCCAAACATGGTTACAGGGGAACACTGCCCTCCACACCTGGTTACAAGGGAACATCATCCCCTACACCTGGTTACCGGGTAACACTGCCCCCCACATCTGGTTACAGGGGAACTCTGCCCCTCACACATGGTTAAAGGGGAACACTGACCTCCACGCCTGGTTGCAGTGCAACACTGCCCCCGACACCTGGTTACAGGGGAACACTGCCCCCGACACCTGGTGACAGGGGAACACCGCTCCCACATCTGGTGACAGGGGAACACCGCTCCCAACATCTGGTTAAAGGGGAACATCAAACCCCAAACCTGTTTACAGGGGAACACTGTCCTCCACACCCGGTTACAGGGGAAGATCACCCCCCACATCTGGTTATTGGGAAACATCACCCCCCACACCTGGTTACAGGGGAACACTGCCCCCCCCACACCTAGTTACAGGGGAAAACTGCCCCCCACGCCTGCTTACAGGGGGACACTGCCCTCATACCTGGTTACAGGGGAACACTGCCCTCCACACCTGGTTACAGGGGAGCACTGCTCCCGACACCTGGTTACAGGGGAACACTGCCTCCTACACCTGGTTACAACGGAACATCACCCCCCAAATATGGTTACAGGCGAATACTGCCCCCCACACCTGGTTACAAGGTGACACTGCTTCCTACACCTGGTTACCGGGGAACACAGCCCCCCACGCCTGGTTACCGGGGAACACAGCCCCCCACGCCTGGTTACCGGGGAACACAGCCCCCCACGCCTGGTTACAGGGGAACACAGCCCCCCACGCCTGGTTACAGGGGAACACTGACCTCCACGCCTGGTGACAGGGGAACACTGCCCCCGACACCTGGTGACAGGGGAACACTGCCCCCGACACCTGGTGACAGGGGAACACTGCTCCCAACATCTGGTTAAAGGGGAACATCAACCCCAAACCTGGTTACAGGGGAACACTGCCCTCCACACCTGGTTACAGGGGGAACACTGTCCTCCACACCCGGTTAAAGGGGAACATCAACCCCAAACCTGGTTACAGGGGAACACTGCCCTCCACACCTGGTGACAGGGGAACACTGCCCCCGACACCTGGTGACAGGGGAACACTGCCCCCGACACCTGGTGACAGGGGAACACCGCTCCCACATCTGGTGACAGGGGAACACTGCTCCCAACATCTGGTTAAAGGGGAACATCAACCCCAAACCTGGTTACAGGGGAACACTGCCCTCCACACCTGGTTACAGGGGGAACACTGTCCTCCACACCCGGTTAAAGGGGAACATCAACCCCAAACCTGGTGACAGGGGAACACTGCCCCCGACACCTGGTGACAGGGGAACACTGCCCCCGACACCTGGTGACAGGGGAACACTGCCCCCGACACCTGGTTACAGGGGGAACACTGTCCTCCACACCCGGTTAAAGGGAACATCAACCCCAAACCTGGTGACAGGGGAACACTGCCCCCGACACCTGGTGACAGGGGAACACTGCCCCCGACACCTGGTGACAGGGGAACACTGCCCCCGACACCTGGTGACAGGGGAACACTGCCCCCGACACCTGGTTACAGGGGGAACACTGTCCTCCACACCCGGTTAAAGGGGAACATCAACCCCAAACCTGGTGACAGGGGAACACTGCCCCCGACACCTGGTGACAGGGGAACACTGCCCCCGACACCTGGTGACAGGGGAACACTGCCCCCGACACCTGGTGACAGGGGAACACTGCCCCCGACACCTGGTGACAGGGGAACACTGCCCCCGACACCTGGTGACAGGGGAACACTGCCCCCGACACCTGGTGACAGGGGAACACTGCCCCCGACACCTGGTGACAGGGGAACACTGCCCCCGACACCTGGTGACAGGGGAACACTGCCCCCGACACCTGGTGACAGGGGAACACTGCCCCCGACACCTGGTGACAGGGGAACACTGCCCCCGACACCTGGTGACAGGGGAACACTGCCCCCGACACCTGGTGACAGGGGAACACTGCCCCCGACACCTGGTGACAGGGGAACACTGCCCCCGACACCTGGTGACAGGGGAACACTGCCCCCGACACCTGGTGACAGGGGAACACTGCCCCCGACACCTGGTGACAGGGGAACACTGCCCCCGACACCTGGTGACAGGGGAACACTGCCCCCGACACCTGGTGACAGGGGAACACTGCCCCCGACACCTGGTGACAGGGGAACACTGCCCCCGACACCTGGTGACAGGGGAACACTGCCCCCGACACCTGGTGACAGGGGAACACTGCCCCCGACACCTGGTGACAGGGGAACACTGCCCCCGACACCTGGTGACAGGGGAACACTGCCCCCGACACCTGGTGACAGGGGAACACTGCCCCCGACACCTGGTGACAGGGGAACACTGCCCCCGACACCTGGTGACAGGGGAACACTGCCCCCGACACCTGGTGACAGGGGAACACCGCCCCCGACACCTGGTGACAGGGGAACACCGCTCCCACATCTGGTGACAGGGGAACACTGCTCTCCACACCTGGTTACAGGGGAACACTGCCCTCCACACCTGTTTACCGGGGAACACTGCCCTCCACACCTGTTTACCGGGGAACACTGCCCTCCACACCTGGTTACAGGTGAATACTGCCCTCCACACCTGGTTACAGGTGAATACTGCCCTCCACACCTGGTTACAGGGGAACACTGCCCTCCACACCTGGTTACAGGGGAGCACTGCCCTCCACACCTGGTTACAGGGGAGCACTGCTCCCGACACCTGGTTACAGGGGAACACTGCCTCCTACACCTGGTTACAACGGTACATCACCCCCCAAACCTGGTTACAGGTGAACACTGCCCTCCACACCTGGTTACAAGGGAACATCATCCCCCACACCTGGTTACCGGGCAACACAGCCCCCCATACCTGGTTACAGGGGAACACAGCCCCCCATACCTGGTTACAGAGGAACACTGACCTCCACGCCTGATTGCAGGGCAACACTGCCCCCGACACCTGGTTACAGGGGAACACTGCCCTCGACACATGGTTACAGGGGAACACTGCCCCCGACACATGGTTACAGGGGAACACTGGCCCGACACCTGGTTACAGGGGAACATCACCCCCCAAACATGGTTACAGGCGAATACTGCCCCCCACACCTGGTTACTGGGGGAACACTGTCCCCCACATCTGGTTACAGGGAAACATCACCCCACAAACCTGGTTACAGGGAAACACGGCTCCCCACATCTGGTTACAGGGGAATAACACCCCCCTCCACACCTGGTTACAAGGGAACATCATCCCCTACACCTGGTTACTGGGTAACACTGCCCCCCACATCTGGTTACCCGTGAATACTGCCCCTCACACCTGGTTACAGGGGAACACTGCCCCCGACACCTGGTTACAGGGGAACACTGCCCCCGACACCTGGTTACAGGGGAACACTGCCCCCGACACCTGGTTACAGGGGAACACTGCCCCCGACACCTGGTTACAGGGGAACACTGCCCCCGACACCTGGTTACAGGGGATCATCACCCCCCAAACCTGTTTACAGGGGAGCACTGCCCCCGACACCTGGTTACAGGGGAGCACTGCCCCCGACACCTGGTTACAGGGGAACACTGCCTCCTACACCTGGTTACAAGGGAACATCACCCCCCCCCCCCCCAAACATGGTTACAGGCGAATACTGCCCCCCACACCTGGTTACAGGGGAACGCTGCTCCGCACACCTGGTTACAGGGAAACATCACCTCCCCCACCTGGTTACAGGGGAACACGGCTCCCCACACCTGCTTACAGGGGAACACTTCCCCTCACACCTGGTTAAGGGGAACACTGCCCTCCACACCTGGTTAAGGGGAACACTGCCCTCCACACCTGGTTACCGGGGAACACTGCCCTCCACACCTGGTTACAGGGGAACACTGCCCTCCACACCTGGTTACAGGGGGAACACTGCCCTCCACACCACACCTGGTTACCGGGGAACACTGCCCTCCACGCCTGGTTACAGGGGAACACTGCCCTCCACATCTGGTTACAGGGGAACACTGCCCCGGACACCTACATACAGGGGAACACTGCCCTCCACACCTGATTTACAGTGGAACACTGCCCTCCACACCTAAATACCGGGGAACACTATCCCCCCCACATACATACAGAGGAACACTGCCTCCCCCCCCCCCCCCCACCCCACACCTACATACAGGGGAACGCTGCCGTTTACACCTACATACAGGGGAACACTGTCCTCCAAACCTGGTTACAGTGGAACACTGCCCCTCACACCTACATACAAGGGAGCACTGTCCTCCAAACCTGGTTACAGTGGAACACTGTCCCCCACACCTGGTTGCAGGGGAACACTGTCCCCCACACCTGGTTACAGGGGAACACTGTCCCCCACACCTGGTTGCAGGGGAACACTGTCCCCCACACGTGGTTACAGGGGAACACTGACCCCCACACCTGTTTACAGCAGAACATTGCCCCTCCACACCTGGTTACAGGGGAACACTCCCCCCCCCCCCCCCCACACCTTGTGCCCTCCATACTTAGTTACAGAGGAACACTGCCCCCCACATCTGGTGACAGGGGAACACTGCCCCCCGCATCTGGTGACAGGGGAACACTGCCCCCCCAACACCTGGTTATAGAAGAACACAGCCCCCCACACCTGGTTATAGGGGAATACTGCCCCCCCACACCTGGTTATAGGGGAATACTGCCCCCCACACCTGGTTATAGGGGAATACTGCCCCCCCACACCTGGTTATAGGGGAATACTGCCCCCCCACACCTGGTTACGGGGGAACACTGCCCTCCACACCTGGTGACGGGGGAACACTGCCCTCCACACCTGGTGACAGGGGAACACTGCCCCCCACACCTGGTTACGGGGGAACACTGCCCTCCACACCTGGTTACAGGGGAAGATGATCCCTCACACCTGGTGACCGGATAACACTGCCCCCCCACACCTGTTTACAGGGGAACATTGCCCCCCCCCCACACCTGGTTACTGGGGAACACCGCCCCGCACACCTGGTTACGGTGAACACTGCCTCCACACCTGGTTACAGGGAATAACTGCCCTCCATATCTGGTTACAGGGGAACACATCCCCTCACATCTGGTTACAGGGGAACACTGCCCTCCACGCCTGGGTACAGGGGAACACTGCCCTCCACACCTGGGTACAGGGGAACACTGCCCTCCACACCTGGGTACAGGGGAACACTGTCCCCCACACCTAGTTACAGGGGAACAGAACCACCCACACCTGGATACAGAGGGAACACTGCTCCCCACACCTAGTTACAGAGGAACCCTGCCCTCTATACCTGGTTACCAGGGGAGTACTGCCTTCCACACCTGGTTACAGGAGAACACTGCCCCTCACACCTGGTTACAGGGGAACACTGCCCCTCACACTTTGTTACAGGGGAACAATGCCCTCCACACCTGTTTACAGGGGAACACTACTCCCCTTACCTGTTTACAGGGGAACACTGCCCTCCTCACCTACACACAGGGGAACACTGCCCTCCATACCTACATACAGGGGAACACCGCCCCCACACCTGTTTACAGGGGAACACCGCCCTCCACACCTGGTTACAGGGTAACACTGCCCTCCATACCTGGTTACAGGGGAACATTGCCCCCCACACCTAGTTACAGAGGAACACTGCCCTCCATACCTGATTACCAGGGGAATACCACCTTCCACACCTGGTTACAGGGGAACACTGCCCCCCACACCTATTTACAGGGGAACAAAATCATCCACATCTATTTCTGGGTATGTCAGCTTTACATCTGTTTCCATGGGGAACACTGCCTGCCACATCGCGTTGTATGCAATAACACCTACATGTCTGGTTATAAGGGGTAATACTCCCACAACTGCTCCTAAAGGACAATATCATATTTGGTTTATGGAGATAACACCTCACACTATCTGGTTGTTGAGATGACACACACATGATTAAAGGTGACAATCTCACATATCTGGTTATAGAAGACAGTCATCACAGATCAGATCATAGGGACAGCTGGCACCATTCTTCTTGTAGGTGGTAGCACTCGCACCTGTTTCTACAGCAGAACAGTGCACACATCTGATTATAGGGGACAACATCCATGTATCTGTTTATAGGAGAAAATGTGAGCCTCTTTTGAGGTTTGGATGCTTCTCTTCAGTTCAACATAAAGACCAATCTGGTTCAGTCACAAGTTTTACCCGTTATTTGCACCATACTATTTCTTTTAACTATAATTGTGTCCCAGAACACATATGAGTTGCAAAACCTGGGCTTCGTCAGTCTGAATCTATTCTCTGTGGATTTTTGTCTTGGGGCTTTATTGATGGGAGATACAATATATTCCACATGTAACCTATAGGTAGTTTGCTTGTCTAGATGATTGATGAGTTTGGGTTTGGACTCTCAAGCACATTAGTAGACTTTACATGTGGCAAGACACTTGGGCTGGCAATGAACAATTGATTTGGCTGTACAGAATCGAATATTGGAGCCTTATGCTTGATAAAGGGTAACATGCACTGCACAATGACTCTACACAATCTGCTCAGGCAGGGCTTAGAGATAGATGCTTTTTGGAAACAGCTGGGACCCCAGCTGAGATGGAATTGGATGAGTTTGGGTCTGAAACAGGATAGCAGTGTCTGAAGTCTCTCTCCAACTCCTCAGTTGGAATTATAACAGCTTCAAATTGGAATATTGAAAGTCGCCTGTTTATAACAGGCATTGTTTATAAATGGAAAATGGAATGAATTGTAAAAACAAACGGGAACGGCCTTCCTTTATTTCGTATCGCTGTAATTGTCATTCGCCAGTCTCTCACTTCACCTCCCTCTCTCTCCCCTCTTGTTCCCCCATCTCTTGTATTTGGCCTCCCCACCTCCTTTATGTCGTTTCTTCCCTCTCACTCTCTTGTTGCTCACGGCTCATTCTCTCTCTCTCATTCTGTCATCGCTCTCACGCTCCTTCCTCTGTCTCTTTCTCGCCATCTATCTCCCTAACCTTCCCAATTTTCCCTCCTGTTTCACTACCTCCCGTTTTGCTTCTCGCACATTTTTAATCTACGACAGTTCATGTCTAATAATAATTTTGCTTTCACAAGTAAATTTTTAAATGTGTCAATATTTAGGTTCACAAATATCGATTCCAGCGGGAAATGTCTTTAACGATACTCTGCCTGGTTCCGCAAGTTGCTCGAGGTGTTTAACTATTTGGGCGGTTTTAATCGCACGTTCCCACTCAGTGTTGTTCTTCCTCATCAAAATGATCCCTCCCGGAATAGTTGCTTGCTTCTGGCGCATAGTCCTGTGTTGGTCATTTCCTGGGCTTCAGAGTGATCTTGATTAGAGTGACCTTTCTGTGTAATAGGAACGGCAGTGAGGAAGAAACCTCTGAATAGCGCTGTCAAAGAACCGGCACAGACATGAGGGGCCGAATGGGCTCCATTTGTGTCGCAAGTTTCGGTGGTTCCATGTGTCCGTTGGGTCCCTGCGAGTGACCTTTAGCGAGTGAGGTTTTCCTGCTATATCTGGAGGATGGGATGAGGAGGAGTGGTTGAAGACAGCGGTACCGTTAGGTACAGTTTGGGGATACTGGGCGGAACAGGACAAGGACGCGGATTCCAATCTCATCCGCTTTCAGGGAAAGGGATTTTTAAAAAAAATATCGAAACCGACCGCCAGCTCCAAAACCTGAGAGTGCTGTGCTGTGCGCCCGCCTGCAGCCGGGAAGGGCCTGGGAATAGGCACTGCCCTCAGTGCTCTGCAGCAGAGTCACTGGGACAGGCCCCGGAGCTTCCCAAATCACATCAGGAGCGCGGAGCATGACTCAGTGCAAGAGGATTCGCAGTAGGTTAAAATCTTCGAGGGGAAAGTGAGGACTGGAGATTAGAGCTGCAAATGTGTTGCTGGAAAAGCGCAGCAGGTCAGGCACCCGGCTCAGTGCCAGTGTCCCGGGTCAGTGTCCCTGGTCAGTGTCAGTGTCCCGGCTCAGTGTCTATCCCGGCTCTGTGTCCCTGGTCAGTGTCTGTGTCCCTGGTCAGTGTCTGTCCCGGGTCAGTGTCTGTCCCGGGTCAGTGTCTGTCCCGGGTCAGTGTCCCTGGTCAGTGTCAGTGTCCCGGCTCAGTGTCTATCCCGGCTCTGTGTCCCTGGTCAGTGTCTGTGTCCCTGGTCAGTGTCTGTGTCCCTGGTCAGTGTCTGTGTCCCTGGTCAGTGTCTGTCCCGGGTCAGTGTCCCGGGTCAGTGTCCCGGCTCAGTGTCAATTTCAATATTTCGGGTCAGTAGACTTGTCCGGAGTCGTTCCGACCAGCACTAAAACCCTCTTCCCCCACCCTCCCCCCCCCCCCCCCCCTCCCCCCTCCTTCTCTCCGGCCCAGGTTTTCAATGACGATGGCACAGTGAGGTATTTTATTGATGCCAGTCAGGAGGACCACAGGAGCTGGATGACGTACATCAAATGCGCCAGGAACGAGCAGGAGCAGAACCTGGAAGTGGTTCAGATCGGGAATAACATTTACTACAAGACCACAGAGGTGAGGAACTCTCTCTGGCCGGATCAGGACGTTGGCGAGACGGGGAGGGTAGGGGGGGGAGCTGGTGCTGTGCCAGCCGTGCTCACGCTGCCAACCTGCTGGTGCTGTAGGTTCGAGCCCCGGTGATGATGATATACCGGGGACGGGAGGTTGCACGGATGGACGGGCGGGTGGGATTGGATTTGGAGCAGGACCCACCTGGAATCACAAACAGGTAATCCAGGAGGGACTGAAATGAGAGCGAGGGCGAGAGCGAAACCGTCCAAAGCGGTGTTCAGATTTCCAGCGTTTGCAATGTGTTCCTAGGTGTGTTCAGTGTGTTTTCCCAGTGTCAATGATATGTGTACCTGCGGGGAACAGACTGATCATTAATTTGTAATCCCCCCCGGGTTCAGTCATTCTGGAACCGAAACGTGAATTTTGCTTTCTCCCTCTACAGATGCTGCTGAGTTTCTCCAGCAATTCCTGTGTTTCTTTCAGTCGGTTCCACTTGATTTCAGTCAGAACATCACAGGACACTGGAACTTGGGGAATCCTCGTGTCGTCTCGGTGGCTGTGGTTAGAACAGACCACCTACCCCTCCTCCTCCCCGGTTCCCCCTGGAGCTGGTGATAATGGCGGATCCCGGACTCACCGGGACCGCCAGGTTTGCTGTCGCTCCGTTTTGCCCCGGGGGTGTCTGTTCCTCCCCCCCGGGTCAGTCTCCGATAAGTGACAGTATGTATGCAGCACCAAAAGAGGCCGTTCACTCGTCACCTCCCACCCCCCCACCACCTTTCCGAGTAGCCCTGCTGTTGTATTCTGTTAAAATACCCCCCGCCCCATTGAAAGCCTTGGTTGCCTCTGACTCTAAAAGACCCTGTTCACTCCCCCGCCCCCTCCCCGCTGGTTCTCCTTTTGCCAATCGCCTTAAACCGGTGCCCTCCGGTTTTCTATTCTTTCCAAATGGGGACACTTTTTTTTCTCTATTGTCGCTTGCCCAGACCCCTCCATGCGCCAGGACTTCAATCACATCTCCTCTTTACCGCTCCATTTGCGTAAATCTTTACAGTAATGGGATCACTACTTGACCCTAGAGGCGTCACCCGTCCCTGTGTTTCTCACAGAGTACCGTGTGTTCTGTCTCTGTCTCTGTGTCTGTGTGTGTGTGTGTCTGTGTGTGCGTGTGTGTGTGTCTGTCTGGTGAGCGCGCTGCATTTAGTTTTATATCTCTCTCACTTCTCTGGTATCCTTGGCTCACCTGCCTCAATTCGGTGCAACCTTTTTTTAAAAAAAGCTTTGTTTTAGTGTTTCGGATAAACAATACTTTTCAAATGAACTCAGAAAGTGCTGGAGAAACTCAGCAGGTCTGGGGTCTGTGGGAGATACAACAAGATGATGGCACCGAAAGGTTGTTGTTCCCCGTCTGCCTGAGCTGAGAAAGTTCATACGGAATTACTGTTGTACAGTTCCCACTTCCACTCCAGGATTTGAGGTGGAAACAATGGGAGGTTGGAGCAGGTCCAAGCAACGGTGACTCAGTGGACCCAGGTTCGCTCCCAGCCGCGGGTGACTGTCTGTGTGGAATTTGCACATTTCTTCCCCCGTGTCTGCGTGGGTTTCCTCCCACAGTCCAAAGATTTGCAGGTCAGGTGAACTGGCCATGGGAAATTGCCCGTAGTGTGAGGGGTAAATACAGGGTCGGGGAATGAGTCTGGGTGGGCGACTTTTCGGAGGGTCGGTGTAGACTTGTTGGGCCGAAGGGCCTGCTTCCTTACTGTGGGTAATCTAATCTTTAAAAAAACTTGAGGGGGTCCCGGAGACTGGATATTCGTCCCATTTGAGTCGGGATGTGCAGATGAGATACAGATGAACGTTTTAGCGTGTAAGTTAACGGCTCGATGATCGAATACGATTCTAACGACAGCGATTAACTGGTATCTCTGTTCACTTTAGACAATCCCTCCAGACCAGGAGCTGCTGGTCTGGTATGGAAATACACAGAACACATTCCTCGGCATCCCAGGAGTTCCAGGGCTGGAGGAAGAACATAGGAAAAAGACTAAAGACGGTAACCATTGTGAAATAATACTGAGGTTGGGGGGGTGGGGGTTGCTGTTATGTAACAGGGACGCCCTGACACCATGGTTGCCAGGGAATGAGAGCGGAATGTTTCCTGTTTGGCGAGAAAAGTGCGAAAATGAGAGGGAATTTAAAGAAGAAAAAAAGCAGATTCTCGAGTTAGGAGATGAACTTTCGCAAACTTCCACATAAGATTTAAATAACGCCTTCCGAATCTCATCATTGAGTGTCATATGCGTGTCCTTAAAGACCCCCAACTCGCCTTCTGCATCACTACTTCCAGTCCCCACCCCGCTCCCCCCCACCGCCCCAAGCCAGAAACTAGACCGTGTCAAGTCTGCGCAGGTATATCCGGGCCAGTCCCTGGTAATACAGGGGTAATTCAATTCCTGATGAAGGGCTCCTGCCCGAAACGTCGATTTTTCCTGCTCCTCGGATGCTGCCTGACCTGCTGTACTTTTCCAGCAACACCCTCTCAACCCTGGTAGTGCAGCTCCCCAGTGCTTGTCCAGGCCACCTTACCAACTGCTTCTGCATCCTCCTGGACCCTTCGCCCACTCACATTGCCATTAGCAAACCACCAGCCCTCGCCTCACCATTATTGCCTCCTCCCGGACCAACTGTCACATCACCTCAGCCCTTCAAACACTTTCCTTTGGGCCTCAAAGTCCCCTGTGACCCTGCTAGGTCACTCTGCACACAAGGACACTGCTCTCACTCACTTCACTTCCACTTGGAGACTGCCAGATTTTGTCTACTTCACATTTCTTTGGTAGCACACATTCAGTGACTTCAGCACTGACTTTGTGTGGGTCACATTGCTTTCCTAATGCAGAGGGTCTTTAGTGCTCTGTTACAGACTGCTATCCTCTGTGACTTACATTACTTTGGAACATAGAGGGAAAGGCAGGGATCTTGTCATAACAGGAACCACTATCCTGTTATCATAGAATCCCTACAATGTGGAAACAGCCATTTGGCTCAACAAGTCCACAACGACCCTATGAAGAGTATCCCATCCAGACCCATTCCCCTACCTTATGACTGTACATTTCCCATGACTAATGTACCTAACCTACACATCCCTGAACACTACGGGCAATTTAGCATGGCCAATTCACCCTAACCTGCACATCTTTGGACTGTGGGAGGAAACTGGAGGTTTGTCACCTGTGTGTCACTTTGCATCACCATACGATATAACATCACATCTTGGACCATGTTCCTGCAGTTTAAGCTACAAACACACTGTTTGTCCTTCACACTAAAGGCCATGTGTGAAAGTGAAGAGCCCACATACCTAACTGGGGATCAAGGACAGTTCTACTCCAGTCAGTTGAGGGGTTCTTTCTATTCCAGTCCAGGGGGTTGACTATGGTCAATCAGGCACCTCATCCTCTGAGTCCAGGGATCTGTGTCCCTGCAGTGTAAGGTCAGCCCTGCAGGTGAAATGCCACTTTCATTAGGATTAGGGGTCAGGCAGGATGTTGTGCTGGCAACAGTCAAGGGGGTTTGCCAGTTTTACCTTCAATGAGACAAAGGCTGGGATTGAGGGACGTGAATGTGTGTGCAAGACAGGTGGTCAGGTCGGAAGCACAGAGCTCAGGAAGGGTGTTAGTAGTTAGAAAACAATACTGAGAATGGTAGCCCATGGCACTTGTCAGTGGCATGAGGTTAGATTGAGTAGTGCCCCGTGAGGGTGAGGTGGAAGAGAGAACATGGTGTCTCTTACCATTGTGGAAAACAGAAGATCATCAATCTTCTTGCATTACTGGATGTCTGTTTTTCCTTGGGAGACAGCATTGATCCAGACAACAATTTGTGTCCAGGTTACTTGGTCTGGTGGCATGACTTCCTGTGGTAGTCTGCAGGGAAATATACAGCTGCCCTCTTCACACACCCCTCCCCACCCTCCAGTTCACCAAGACCTCCACGTGTCTGTCTGCAAAGTGGGCATTGAGTGTTTTTTTTCCCTCTGGGCCAATGATTAAGCAGTTCCTGGCTTTAACATCTGAAGTGGGGTGCAGCTGGCTGTTAGCTATAGTACCTAGTGGCGAGAACACTGGAATGTCCTAGCAGTGGTGAATAGTCCGCCTCTCTAACCATGCAGGCCCCTGAAAAAGGCACCCGGAAGCATGGCTGCAAAATTGCTGAAGTGAATAGCAGAAGATTGCATGTCACTCAGTGACATGGCTGACCAGGGGTCACAAATCTCACTCATCAAAACATTTACATTGAAAATGGAAAATTCCACCCTGACACTGACTATTTAAACACAGGTGTAAAAGTGATTTGGAGATGCCAGTGTTGGACTGGGGTGTACAAAGTTAAAAATCTCACAACACCAGGTTATAGTCCAACTGGTTTAATTGGAAGCATTATCTTTTGGAGCACTGCTCCTTCATTAGGACAACCTTCATTAGGACAGCGGTGCGCCAAAAGCTAGTGCTTCCAATTAAACCTGTTGGACTATAACCTGGTGTTGTGAGGTATAAATGTGCCTCCCTGTCTACTATACTGTTGAGATTGTGTACATTTTAAAATATCTTAACAGCAATTGGTAGCTATAATTAGCAGCTTCACTGTAATAAAATAGCCTAAGGAAAAAAAAGTGCTGAACAGACAGGGTGAATGAATTAGAGAAACTGTAGATCACTTGTTCTGGATTTCTCCATTGCTAGCTTTTACTTTGGACAGATGTGTTGTACACACTTTTCAAACACGTTCTTGCGTAAATTAGTAAACATTTGTTACCATTATTGGCAATATCCCCACCTCATTATTCTGCAAAGTGCCTGAAGAATTACTCCTGTGAATAGACACAGTACTGTCCAGGGCTCAAAGATGATTTCTGAGCAATATCCCCATCAGCTTGTGTGCTACTGCCAAGTAAGGGACTGAAGTAATTCAGTTACAATTATGATGTAAATTTATTTACTGATGTCACACTGCAAGCTTTTGCCCCACAGACAGACACTTTAGAATGACCATTTTAGCAAATTGCTATGCATTAAAATAAATGCAGAATTAGGGGTCAGTGTGGGCCAGTGGGTTAACTCACACATGGTTGCTTCACACTCTGGGGTTGAGTGATTCAGTGGGTTAGCCCAGATTGAATAGATAAATTACCTTCTGTATCCATCAACTGTAAGGTTTTCATTTGAAATGAGTTTTAGTGAAAAGTGTTCTTTACTGTGAAGATATGGAACAGAGTCCATTTGATTGAGAAAAGCTACATCAAAAGAATGTGATTGGCACAGCATCATGAGGTCAGAGCAGAGAAACTTTATCCTGTGTTCCATCCACGCTGTACCATACAGTACACAATGGAATAGGCTACAAGTATTATCTGATTATCGCCTCCCTAGCTGACTTGGTATACAGAACATGGACAGTCCAAAAGGAATGTTAATCTGTGTCTAATTTCCCTGACCTGGACCTACTGAATGGAACAGTGTAAGAGGAGCTTTAATTTATATTTAGTTCTATAACTAACTTGCATGAGGCAGTATTAACAGGGCATTAACTGCTATAATCTCAGTCAAACTTGAGCTAGAAGTGTACAACTGGACAGTGCAGTTGACAGTTTCCCTTGAATCTAACATTAGTTGTGCCAAGTCAATTAGTTTTAAATATATTTAGTTTAATAATGTTTAGTAATGTTTCCTCATCTTAAGCAAAAAGAGCTCCAGAAAGCTATCTGTTCCAGGTCTTGTTAGCCCACTATCATCATCTGCTTGTTTATCTATTTATTATCAGCCTATTGTGCTGAAAGATATCAGAAAAACATTTGAATTTTGCAGATAGGAAAACATTTGGCTGTGTTGGGTTGTTAAGAGTTTCCACTTAGTCCCACTCCCCTGCTGTCTCTCCACAGCCTTGCAAATGTTTCCTTTCAGATACATCACCAATTCTCTTTGAAAGGTTACAACTGAATATCATTTCACCATCCTTTCAAGCAATGCATTCCAGAATATAACAATTTACTCTATAAAAATTATCATCTCCCCTCTGGTTCCATCTTCAATTACCCTAAATTCTGTGTCCTCTAACTATTGCTCCTTCTACCAGCAGATGCAATTTCACCCTTTTTACTAATTCAAAGCCTGTTATAATTTTGGAACACCTCTGAGAAACCTCCCCACAACCTTCTCTGCTCCAACAAAGTCTCCTGAAACTAAAACAGAAATTGCTGGGAAACTCAGCATGTCTGGCAACATCTATGCAGAGAGAGAGTTAACGTTTCAGGTCCAGTGACCCACATTCAGAAATTTTTATAGCATTTATGTGCGGAAGTGGGGTGGAGCCCAGAGAGAGAGAGAGAACAGCGGTTGGGCACACAAAATAGTGGGTAAAGTTAGGCAAAAGTGAGGACTGCAGATGCTGGAAATCAGAGCACAGCAGGTCAGCATCCGAGGAGCAGGAAAATCGATGTTTCGGGCAAAAGCCCGTCATCAGGGCTGCATGAGTCCTGATCAAGAGCTTTTTGCCCGAAACGTCGATTTTCCTGCTCCTCGGATGTTGCCTGACCTGCTGTGCTTTTCCAGCACCACTCTAATCTCGTGGGTCAAGGTCAGCCTGGAGGAACTCAGTCTCTTGAAGTCCTTCATAGAGGAGCAGAAAGAGGCCGTTCGGTCTATCAATACTGCATCGACCCTCCAAGTGGAATTCCGTCCCTGTAATCCTGCATGGGATTTTTTTTTTAACCCAATGACCAGCCCACACATTCCTGGGCACGACAGGGCAATTTTTACCACGGCCAGTCGGCTTAATCTGCACATCTGTGGGAGGAAACTCGAAGTTAGCTTGCTTGTCTCTCATAGAAACGTTCTATGAGTGGAAATGTTAGCTTGCTTTCTCTCTCTCTCTCTCTCTCCCCCCCCCCCCCCCCCCCAAAGGATGCTGATCTCCAGCATTTGTTGCTTCCAGCATCTGCAGTAAATTGCTGCTGACCACCGTGTCACTCCAGCGAACACCCTCTTCACTCCCTTCCACGTGGCTTTGACATTTTTGTTTGCAGTGCGGTGCCCGGGACTGGGTGCAATGGGGTGAGAAACCCCACCCACCCCCCCCATTAAAAGACCATTTTCCTTCCTGTTTCCTCCCCAGATGAGCTGAACGCAGGGGACGGTTCTGGGGGCAGCAGCGCGGGACGCATGCGCTGTGTGATCTGCTACCGCGGCTTCAATTCGCGCAGCAACCTGCGCTCGCACATGCGCATCCACACGCTGGACAAGCCTTTCATCTGCCGCTTCTGTAATCGCCGCTTCAGCCAATCATCGACCCTGAGGAACCACGTGCGCCTGCACACGGGCGAGCGGCCCTACAAGTGCCAGGTGTGTCAGAGTGCCTACTCCCAGCTGGCAGGACTCCGGGCCCACCAAAAGAGCGCCAGGCACCGACCGCCCCCGGCCTCACTGCAGCCCCACTCCCCGCCTCTGGCAGTGCCACACTCTGCCACCTTGGCGCACCACATTCCCACCATGGTGCTGTGACTGGAGGGGGATGGCCAGGCCGAGGGACCCGCTCTAATCACATGCACTCTCACACACACACACACACAAAAAGAAAAGAAACTTTGGTGGGAAGAACACAAAACTCGATTCACATTTCATAAAACGTCGCAGTGGGGACACATACCCACTCTGCCAAAGGGCATCTCCAATGATGCAAGTTGTAGACTCAACTAGAGAAAGGTTCAGAAGCACAGTTTCTCTGAACCCAATCTGTTTCTTCTCCATCACCCTTCACTGTGTAACTAACTTGTGCTATGGTGTTGCCTGTACCTGTTGCCATGTCTTTTATTTTTAAGTGAAAAAAAAAATCTTGTGATTAATCATCAAATTAAAATAAAAATGACAGGCAGAACCACAAAGCCGTGAGGAAGATGGGAGTGAGCCTCTTCCTGTCTGCTCATGGTCGAGGTTCCACACCCGGGTCTCTACACAGCCAATATTACCCTCAAACCAGCTCTTCAGCTCTGAAGATATCGAGGGTGAACTGCAGCCATTGTACACACGACGCTGAGATCATAAAACAGAAACTGACAGTTCAGTCTGTGTCGGTGCTTAACCTCCACTGCTCCTCACAGAATCCACTCCTCTATAGGCTGTAGATCAATTCCCTTGTGCCTGATTTGTTCCCACATCTCTTAGTTTTATTTTCCCTCAACCACCTTGCTAAACAATTTATTACTGACAAGGGGCCTGTTTCAATCACTAACTAGTGCTGGTACTTTCGCAAATTTGCTGTAAACTAACCTCAGAACTCACCTAACGTTTATAGCATATAAACAGTTCCTCTGGTCTTCTGCTGCATTTGTATTTCTCCGTAACAGGCAGCATGTAGCTGAGGCTATTCGATTGTGCGGGGGTCAGAGTCCATTCATGGACATTCTCCAGTCGGACCTCCAATAGTAAGGCGCAGGAACCTGGTCTGATTTGTTTGTACTTATTTTAAAAAGGTCAGTTATACTGTCAATCTGCTAATAAACCACAGGCGAGAGAGTGAGAATCAGAGCACCTCGATAACACATTGTTTAATACTATAGGAAACTCCTTGGATTAAATAAAATAGTTCTTCGGACAAGGACCAAATGGCACCACAGCGCACTGATAATTTATAGTGAAACATTTTAAATTTGCAAACCTTACTATGAAAAAAAATGTGACACTAAAAGTCCCCTTACATAGAACATGTTCTATGTACGAGAAGTCCCCTTAATTAACCTTTCGTTCATTGCCACAATTACATTTACTTGTGTTTTTCCAGCCGATTGAATGTCGCAAAGGACAGTGCCTAAACACAGATTTAGTTTTAAAAGTGATCGAGTTCTTATTGTAGTTTGATTATAATTTCATTGAGGGGCTTGATTTGATTTATTAATAAGTCCTTAATAGGATAATTGTACACCAGACTAAGTGCAGTTCTATTTTACTGGATTTTTCCCACTCTGACCTGTCACACACCTGGTTTGCGTAAAGTGTACTGGTGTTGGCTGCCCTCTGGTGTCTGCAGTGACTCAGTGCAGCATTGTCCTCTTGTATGCCCGTTTAAACGTATGAAAACTGTTAAGTGAATACGGTGTAGATTAATTAAAAAAATAATTGTTTGCAGTGGCTGCGTCCAGCTTCCAAAAGAGAATTGAAATATTTGTCACTTTATCTTGTAAATATTTAAACAAAATTTTTGCCTGACACATTGCATTTGTAATTATATATATTGTAAATGTTCATTGTATGGAAATGTATAAATAAATCTGTACTTTTCCCTCCTCCTTCTATTCCTGAATAAAGTGTATCTTATTTCTGAAAATGTCATTCAGCATATATTTTGTGGGAAATTTGGATGTTTACTATTCGAGTCTTTTAAAATCCATCAGCCAGTTGCACTTAGTTGCACCTACCTGATTTGGTAGGTGAAGAATTCAATCTTCTACCATGTCTGTTTATATCCTGTTAGTTACTTACTAATGTAGTAACGATATGTTAGGAACTTCATGGGCTGCGACAATGGAACATCCGAATCCCTGCACTGATTCTGGCCTCTGGTGGATCTGTAATTCTGAAGAAGTGACCCGAAACGTTAACCCGGCTTTCTCTCTACAGATGCTGCCAGACCTCCTGAGTTTCTCCAGCATTTTCTGTTTTTGTTGCAGTTATAATCTTCCCACTATTGGCAGTCGAGTCTTCAGCTGTCCGAGTCAAAAACTATGGGAATTCTATTCTTCAACTTCACCTCTATTTTCTGTTCTTTTAAGATTGTAACATTCTTTAAAATCAAACTTTTTGTTTGCCAATACCAATATGGAGTCAATTTTTTTTAGATTAGATTACTTACAGTGTGGAAACAGGCCCTTCAGCCCAACAAGTCCACACCGACCCGCCACCCACCCATACCCCCTAACCTAACACTACGGGCAATTTAGCATGACCAATTCACCTGACCTACACATCTTTGGACTGTGGGAGGAAACTGGAGCACCCGGAGGAAACCCACGCAGAGGCGGGAATTGAACCTGGGTCTCTAGCGCTGGTGAGGTAGTAGTGCTAACCACTGTGCCACCGACTAATTTTGTTTGGTTACGCTCAAAGGAAGCACCTTGAGGTTGGGATGCTTCATTCACTATGTTTTAGATACTATGTAAATACATGTTGTTGTTGAAAGTGGTGAGCCTACGTAAACAACCTCGAGCTCAATTAGATCCACATGGAAATAGTTGTCAATGTTTTTAGTGACAAAGTCCATGTACAAAAAAGCTTTTTAAAAATCAATGGCTATTATTGTACAGCAAAGAGGAGAGAAATTTTCTTTCACTGATCCACTGATTGATTCCTGCTGTTCTTCAGTCTGCCAAGTTCTTAAAAAGTATTTGTATGTGACTGGTTCATCATTATATATATTATCATTATCCCTCCCGTTCTAACACGTGTGCTTCTCTTCGTCTTCAGATTTTCTATTTTGGTCTCCAGTTACTGCTTCTCTCTCTAGCTCTCTCTCCCTCTCTCTTTGCTGGTTCCCTTTACTCTAATGGCCCCATCTCCGTCTCTATCCCCCTGCTAATTCTTTCCTTACTGGATCTTATTTTCCAATTTTGCTTACTCTGTGACTCAGTCTATCTCTTGGCTGCAAGCTTGACTGCAGTAATGCTTTTTTGCCTCCTCCCCTTTTCTGTATCTGTGACTCACTCTGTGATACGATGTTTCTACAAACCTCCCTTTCTTATTGTTGTTGTTCTTTATTTCTCTCTCGCATTTGTGTTGTGATTTATTCATCCTTCTGCGTTGTAATCAATTTCTCTCTGCTTATTACGGTTGCCAGTTGATTTCTTCTCCATTTGTAGATTCCATTTTATAAGAACATAAGAAACGGAAGCAGAGACCATTCAGCCCTTCGAGCCTGTTTTGTCATTCAGTAAGCTGATTTGAGGCTGATTTGATTGTGGCCTGAATGACACATTGCTGTCTGCCTCCCATAACCCCGTATTCCCTTTTTGATCAAAATTCTGCCCATCTCGGTCCTGAATGATGCAACCACCACTCTTCTATCTATATGGAAGGAAATTCTGTGGATGAAGGACCTTCAGAGAAAAGAAAATTTGGCTCATCCTTTCATCAATAGGAGATTCTTTCTAGGTGCATTTTGATTTCTCTTTGCATTCCTCTTTCTCTGTATGCCTTTTAAATTTTTTCTATCATTCTTTGGATTACTGTTGGGTTTTCAATTATTCTTCTGCATTTCTGTGTCTCTTCTTCCTTGTGATAGTTTTCATCTGGAGAACAGTGAATTTAACAGCTGCATGGGTTTAGATAGTAACAAAAACAGAAGTTGCTGGAAAAGCACAACAGGTCTGGTAGCATCTGTGAAGAGAAGTCAGAGCTAACGTTTTGGGTCCAGTGACCCTTCCTCAGAATGTTTTACCAGGTAAATGTGAGGGTGGAAATTAGAAGCTTTTATATGGTTTAGGTATGTTTAGATAGTCATACTTACCCTTCGGTCCAACTCGTCCACGCTGACCAGATATCCGAAACTGTCCCATTGGACAACATTTGGCACATACCCCTCTAAACCTTTCCTTTTCATGCACCCATCCAGATGCCTTTTACATGTTGTAATTGTACCAACCTCTCATTCCATCCATGCACCGTCCTCTGAATGAAAAAGTTGCCCCTCAGGTCTCTTTTAAATCTTTCCCCTCTGACCTTCAACCTATGCTCACTAGTTTTGGACTTGTGTGCCTTGGGGAAAAAAAAGACCTTGGCTATTCACCCTATCCATGCTCCTCATGATTTTATAAACCTTTATAAGGTCACCCTTCAGCTTCCAATGCTCCAAGGAAAAAAAAGTCCCAGCCTATTAAAGGGTTCAGAAAAGATTTATAAAGATGCTGCCAGGGTTGGAGGATTTGAGCTATAGGGAAAGGCTGAACAGGTTGGGGCTGTTTTCCCTGAAGCGTCAGAGGCTGAGGTTTACAAAATTATGAGGAGCATGGATCAGGTAAATAGGCAAAGTCTTTTCCCTGGGGTCAGGGAGTCCAGAACTAGAGGGCATAGGTTTGGGGTGAGAGTGGAAAGATATAAAAGAGACCTAAGGGGCAACTTTTTCACACAGTGAGTGGTACGTGTATGGAATAAGCTGCCAGAGGAAGTGGTGGAGGCTGGTACAATTGCACCATTTAAGAGGCATTTGGGTGGGTATATGAATAGGAAGGGTTTGGAGGGTTATGGGCTGGGTGCTGGCAAGTGGGACTAGATTGGGTTGGGATATCTGGTCGGCATGGATGGGTTGGACTGAAGGGTATGTTTCTGTATGATGCTGTACATCTCTTTGACTCTATATAGCTCAAACCCTGCAACCCTGGCAGCATCCTTGTAAATCTTTTCTGAACTCTTGCATGTTTAACATTTTCCATTTCCTAGAGCAGAGAGACCAGAACTGAACACAATATTGTCAAAGTGGCCTCGCCAATGTCCTATACAGCCACATCATCTCCTCCTTACTCATATACACAATGTACTGACTAATGAAGACAAGTGTACCAAATGCGTTCTTTATCACCCTGTTTACCTGTGACTCCACTTTCAAGGTACTATTCACCTGCACCCCTTTGTCTCTTTGTTGAGCAACACTCCCCAGGGATCCATCATTAACTGGTATAAGTCCTGCCCCAATTTGCCTTACCAAAATGCAACACCTCACATTTATCTAAATTAAACTCCATCTGTCACTCCTCAGCCCATTGACCCATCTGATCATGATCCCATTGTACTTTGAGATAACCTTCTTCACTGTCCACTACGCCACCAATTTTGGTGTCATCTGCAAACTCACTAATGATTCCTCTTATATTACATCAAAATAATTTGTATAAATGATGAGAGGCGGTGGACCCAGCACTGATCCTTGTGGCACACCATTGGTCACGGGTCTCCTGTTAAAAAAAACAACACTCTACCACCACCATCTGTCTCCAAAGCCAATTTTGTATCCAATTAGCTAGGTCCCCCTGGATTTCATGTGATCTAATGGTTGCTAACCAATCTACCATGTGGAGCCTTGTCGAATGCCTTGGTGAAGTCCCATGTACTGCTCTGCCTTCATCAAATTTCTTTGTCAGCTCTTCAAAAAACTCAATCAATTTAGTGAGACACAATTTAGCATGCACAAAGCCATGTTGACTATTCCGAAGTAGTCCTTGCCTTTTTAAATGCATATAAATCCTGTCCTCAGAAACTCCTCCAACAACTTACCCACCACTGATGTAAGGCTCACCCCAGTCTATAGTTCCATGCCTTTCCCCTTCCACCTTCTCTAAGCATTAGCAGCACATTAGCCACTCTCCAGTCTTCTGGCATTTCACCTGTGGTTATCGATAGTACAAATATCTCAGCAAAGGGCCCAAGCAACCTCTTCCTTGGCTTCCATAAAGTCAAACAAAAGTTCCTCACTTAATACTGAACAGAACTGGTTAAAATTATTGTTCTTGGAATCAGTCAGTTCGGGTTAGTAAGTGTGAATTCTAGCCATGGTTAGGTGCAATGGTCACTGTTCTCAACACGGTTAAGCCATTCACAATGTTCATGGCTGATCATTTATCTCAACTCCACCATCGCCCGTTATCCCCATATCCTTTTATTTTCAAAAATCTATCAATCTTTGCCTTGAATATGTTGACTGAGCTCTGTGGAGTAGACAATTCCAAAGATTCACAACTCCCTGGGTGAAGAAATTTATTTTTATAGTGCTAAATGGCCAATCCCCTTATCCAAAGACACTACCCCCAATTCTTAAATGCTTCAACCAAGGGAGAAAGCAGCCTCTCAGGATTGACTCTACCAAGATCTCTGTTAATCTTCACTGCCCAAGGCCCCAAATACATCTTCCAGGTGAAGCAAAATTTCATTTCTACTTCTTCCAATCTAGTCAGCTGTATTCAGTACTCACAATGCACTCCTATTTATGTGGACAAGATCAAACATAGACTGTTCAACTGCTTTGCAGAACACCTCTGCTCTGTCCATAGGAATGACCCGAATGTCGCTGTTTCAATAAATCACCTTCATCTCATGTTAATATTTCTGTCAGTCCTGAAGAAGGGTTACACCTGAAATGTTGACTTCTCCATCTCCTGATGCTCCCAGTCTCCTGCCTGTCTACCTTGAATTCCAGCATCTGCAGTTTTATTTGGTCTCTAACTTTAATTTTTGTCCTGAGCCTGCTGCAATGCTCTGGTGAAGCACAGCACAAGTTTGAGGAACAATACCTCATTTTCAGCTGAGGCACACTATACACCATCAAGGTCTCAATACTGAATTCAATAACTTCAGAAACTGTCCACATTATGTCTGTTCTCTTAACCTCACTCCGCACCCCCACCAATGTTGTGTTTGACTCTTGTTTACTTCTCTCCCTTTCACACCTTAATTTACACCTTTTTCTTTCTCCAAAAAGAAGGAAGTATATGTCAGGCACAGCACATTAAAAACATGGGAAAGTCCTTCTAAAATACAGAGAATAGGAGGTTGCTTAAAAAGGAAATTAAGAGGTGGGGGGGGGGGGGGGGAAAGAGGGGACATGAAATGGTAGATCATGGAAAACTACAAAGAATATCTCAAATATGTTAAGAGTAAGATGATTAGCAGGAAGGAGTGGAACCTATGAGAAACCAAAGGAGCAACCTGTGCATGGAGCCAGTGGACACACATAAGGCCTTAAGTTAATATTTTTCATCTTTATTCACAGTGTAGAAAGACATTATAGCTGGGGATTTCAGGTCGGATGGTGAGGTTCTTGAGAAGTGTGAGGTGTTGCATTTTGGAGATCTAATAATGGAAGGGTACACAGGTGACGAAGAAAGCATATGTGATGTGTAGAACAAAGCTCTGTGAGAATTAGATCATGCGAATCTCCTCTCAGTGGCAGATGACATTAAGACCAGAGGGCAGAAGTTTAAGGGGAGGAATAAGTGATTTAGAGGAGATCTGACAAAAATTGTTTTCATTCAGAGGGTGTTAGAAATTTGGAATGTGCTGCCTGAGTGGGTGGTGGAGGCACAAGAAAGTGTTCTGATTCAGTATGTGGATGTGCCGATTAGAGAAGGTGCAAAACTTGACCAACTCTTGGGAAATAAGGCAGGGCAGGTGACTGAGGTGTTAGTGAGGGAGCACTTTGGGGCCAGCAACCATAATTCTATTAGTATTAAAATAGTGATGGAAAAGGATAGACCAGACCTAAAAATTGAAGTTCTAAATTGAAGGAAGACTAATTTTGACAGTATTAGGCAAAAACATTGAAAAGCTGATTGGGGCAGTTGTTCATAGGTAAGGGGACAGCTGGAAAATGGGAAACCTTCAAAAGTGAGACAAGAGTCCAGAGACAATATATTCCTGTTAGAGTGCAAGGGGATGAGGTGCTGGATATCTTGAAACGCATAAAAGTGAATAAATCCCCAGGACCTGATCAGGTGTACCCTAGAACTCTGTGGGAAGCTAGGGAAGTGGTTGCTGGACCCCTTGATGAGATGTTTGTATCATTGATAGTCACAGGTGAGGTGCCAGAAGACTGGAGGTTGGCTAACGTGGTGCCACTGTTTAAGAAGGGTGGTAAGGAAAAGCCAGGGAATTCTAGACCCGTGAGCCTGACATCAGTGATTGGCAAGTTGTTGGAGGGAATTCTGTGGGACAGGGTTTACATGTACTTGGAAAGGCAAGGGCTGATTATGAATAGTCAGCATGGCCTTGTGTGTGGGAAGTCATGTCTCATGAATTTAATTTTTTTTTAAGTAACAAAGAGGAGCAATGAGGGCAGAGTGATAGACATTATCTATATTGACTTCAGTAAGGCATTCAACAAGGTTCCTCATGGGAGACTGGTTAGCAAGGTTAGATTTCATGGAATACAGGGAGTGGTGGTGGAGGGTTGCTTTTCAGACTGGAGGCCTGTGATCAGTGGTGTGCCACAAGGATCACTGCTGGCTCCACTGATTTTCGTCATTTATATAAATGATTTGGATGTGAACATAGGAGGTATAAAGTTAAAAATCACAAAACACCAGGTTATAGTCCAACAAGTTCAATGGGAAGCACTAGCTTTCAGAGTGCTGCTCCTTCATCAGGTGGTTGTGGAGGACACAATTGTAAGACACAGAATTTATAGTAAAAGTTTATAGTGTGATGTCACTGAAATTATACATTGAAAAATACCTGGATTGTTTGTTGAGTCTTTCACCTGTTTGAATACCATGATCGTTTCACTTCTTTCATGTGTAAATCACAAAACATTTTTTAAAAAGTTCCATTCTCAGGTTAACTGTAACAATTGGTGTTGGCCAGATAATATCTAGCCATATCTGGCTAGCACCAATTGTTACAGTTAATCTGAGAATGTAACTTTAAAAAAAAATGTTTTGTGATTTACACATGAAAGAAGTGAAACGATCATGGTATTCAAACAGGTGAAAGACTCAACAATCAATCCAGGTATTTTTCAATGTGTAATTTCAGTGACATCACACTATAAACTTTTACTATAAATTCTGTGTCTTACAATTGTGTACTCCACAACCACCTGATGAAGGAGCAGCACTCTGAAAGCTGGTACTTCCAATTAAACCGGTTGGACTATAACCTGGTATTGTGTGATTTTGTACTTAGTACACCCCAGTCCAACACCGGCATCTCCAAATCATGACTACTAAAGGAGATATAGTTAGTTTGCAGATGACACCAAAACTGGAGGTGTACTTTGACAGCGAAGGCTACCTCCGAGTACAACGGGATCTTGATCAGATGGGACGATGGGTTGAGGAGTGGCAGATGGAGTTTAATTTAGATAAAAATGAGATGCTGCATTTTGGAAAAGCAAATCAAAGCAGCACTTATTCATTTAATGGTAAGGTTCTGGGGAGTGTTGCTGAACTAAGAGACCTTGGAGTGCAGGTTCATAGTTCCTTGAAAGTGGAGTCGCAGGTAAATAGGATAGTGAAGGAGGTGTTTGGTCTGCTTTCTTTTATTGATCAGGGCATTGAATAACAGAGTTAGGGGGTCATGTTGCAGCTGTACAGGACATTGGTTAGACCACTGTTGGAATATTATGTGCAATTCTGGTCTCCTTCCTATCAGAAGGATGTTGTGAAACTTGAAAAGGTTCAGAAAATATTAACAAGGATGTTTCCAGGTTTGGAGGATTTGAGCTCCAGGGAGAGGTTAAATAGGCTGGGGCTGTTTTACCTGGAGCGTCAGAGGCTGAGAATTGACCTTATAGAGTTTATAAAATCATGAAGGGCATGGATAGGATAAATAGACAAAGTCTTTTCGCTGGGGTGGTGGAGTCCAGAACTAGAGGGCTTAGGTTTAGGGTGAGAGGAGAAAGATATATAAGGGACCTAAGGGGCAACCTTTTCATGCAGAGGATGGTGTGTGTATGGAATGAGCTGCCAGATAAAGTGGTGGAGGCTTATACAATTACAGCATTTAAAGGGAATCTGGATGGGTATATGAATAGGAAGGGTTTAGAGGGATGTAAGCCAAGTGCTGGCAAATGGGACTATATTAGGTTAGAATGTCTGGTTGGCATGGGCAGGTTGCTCTGAAGGGTCTGCTTCTGTGCTGTACATCTCTATGATTCTAAGTACTCTAGCAACATTTAAGAAGCATCTGGATGAGTACTTCAACCAAGAGCAGATAAATGGGGTTAGTATAGTTTGGCGTTTGTTGGTAAGCAAAGATATGGTGGGCGAAGGGCCTGTTTCTATGCTGTATGACTCTAACCCCTTGGTCTTTTGCACTGGACCTCTCTACCATCTGCTCTCTTGCTCCTCCTCTTTCTTCATCAAAAGTATAAAAGAAGAACCTATTCTCCAACTCTTATCAGTTCTGAGTCTGGATGCAAAATGTTAACTGTTTCTCTCTCCACAAATATTGCTAGATGTGTTGAGTTTCTTCAGCATTCTTTGTTTGTTTCAGATTTACAGCAATTTGCTTTTAATCTCTGTTAATCTTGTGTTTTAATGAAATCACCTCTAAACCTGTAAGAGTTGTCCTTGGTAAATTCACAACCACAATATTTCTGAATTTGTTCTGTATAATAAATTAACACACAAATCAACTGCATCTTAGACTCACAGCATGATCAGGCCTAATCTTAGTTCACAACTAACCATTAATGTCCCAATACCACAAATGTTCTATCCTGCATGGTAATGAAGGACATTATTTCTTTACATTAATCTCTAATTCATCCAGTTGTTGTTGAAACATTAAAACAATGACCATATTTCCAAACGAGTGTGTGTGTATATGTGTGTGTGGGTTCGTCTCTCCAAACGAGAATGGCATTTGCTCACATTAACAACCAGTACATGGAGTGTTTTAATGTGGGGAAGCTGTTGTGCTGCAATCATCATATGGTTCTAGTTGAGCAGGAAACTCTCCAGCTCTTACCGCCTGCTACAGGTACAGATTGATAGTCAACCTGTTCAGCCAAGTTTGAAACATGCCTTTGTCAACTATTATTTCTGAAAGCACTCCATTGCCTGCAAAATATTTTAGGATGTACTCAGGTCCTACAGAAACGGAAATCTTTCTTTCATGTTAATTTTCAGATGGATTGATGGAAGCATTTGGTAGGATCTTGTAGATTCTGGCCAATTAGTCTATCCAGGCTGTTGACCAGCTCAAGTAGCTGCTTGATCCAATTTAGAACAATGCGTGACCACTCGGTTAAATTCAGGTAAATATGTTGATTTGGAATTGTGCTGTTGTGAGTGTGTGAACGTTCTTGTAAGATGACATCCAGACTACTTTCGGAAACAGAAGTCAGGTCACATTTTAAAAGTTAATTTCCTTAATTCCTCATTTTAATGTTTCCCTGAACATGTTAGGACCTTGTCACAAAGACAAATAAATAGGGAAAAACGACATTTTATGCAGAATTTGGGGCACTGTTTTACAATAAAAATCACAGCTGCCTGTCTCAGGACTCTGAGCACTCTGTTATAATTCACTCTTCGGACAGTGGATCTTATAATTCAGCACAACATATTCAGACACCTCAGTGGTTACAATATGTATAGTAGTTAGTTCACAAATGAGAAACATTAAACCCATATATCGACAATGACTTCTACAAAAAAAAAGAACATAGTTATGCTTGGCTTTCCAATTACTGCTGCTGCCTTTGAGCTCCTTCAGGCTGAGTGTGAACAATGAGGTCCACACGTTGTGGTGAAACTCCATTGAGACGTCAGCAAGTGCAAGACTAGCTTACTGAGGCAGGAAGTGGTGTGATGTCTGGGAGGTGGTCCTAGCAGCAGAGTAGAAAAGGGAGATTGAATGTAAAGGATTTAGGAGTACATCAACTAAGTGACAGAACTCACAGGAGATTGGACTGAAAGTGCAATGAAAAAATAGATTTTGAAGGTATTAATGACAGAGAGGAAGACAAGATAAGGGGATAGTACTCCAGTGGGAGCGGTCAAAATGTTGAATGGTTGAACATCAAAGTGAGGAACGCTGAGTGGGGAAGTACCAGAGAATCTGCCAGCTATTCCCTGTGTGATAAAGGCCATGGATATGATAATCCCATACCTCAACTATAACTTTTTCAGTGATGTAAGTAGCAAGTGGACAAGGACAACACCAATACTTCCATTGCAATATACAGAGGATCTATACCACACCATACAGGTCCTGTGTGAACAGATCCTAAAGGCGTTTTTTTAATCTTCTGGCAGATCCTCATATACAGCTGCTAGAGGATTGAATGTCCTTTCAAACAGGCTGTTTGGTTAAGTGCCAAGAAAAGAAAAAGGGATAACTTCAAAATGTTTTTAAGCAAATCCTTTGGAAAGCATGTCAAATTGAGAACATTAAATGTTTACCAGGATTTGTATGTGTCATCCTTAAGCTCAATCGCAATTCGATAAAGACACCAATCTCTCCCATAAAACAGGTAGCAAGCCTATGGGGAGCACATCCTGTCCAGCATTCTGCCCCACTGAATACTAAGAAAATACCGTACCTGTTAAATATACTGAATGTCTTGTTTGCAAGGGCATCACTTACCCTTGCCTGCTCGGGCAGTGGGCGTTTGCCAGAATTGAGATGCTCCTTGTCAGCTCTGAGGAGATGATGCTCAGTACTTTCAAATGGTGGAACATCCTGCAGCTCTTCCCAGTTCAGCCCAAATCAAATTGAGGATGTGGGGTGAGGGGGTGGCACATTCTCAAACTATAGATTTTACACTGGGGATGTCTTTGCCAAACTACTCAGTGAGGACTAAGACTGAGTAGTATGGACTGCACTCATATACAGACTTAGTATCTAACCTCAGGACACTGTATAATAAACTGTGCTTTTTTTTTTGAACAGTAATGTTGGGACTCATTGCGTCTCTGGTGTTAACCCACCCATAAACAGATTAATAGAATTTAGTTTCACATCGGGTCTTAAACATTGATCCGTAACTCTGAACAAGATGTATTCACGTGGTATGAAAAATGTGGAGCTTGGAAGACTTGGCAAGTCATTGTCGCCAGGTGAAAAAGCGGAGCCTTTCGAAGGAAAAAAAATAAACACTTTGTTTTGTAAAATAGTTAAAGAATACACATCCCTCCATGCAGAAGCTGCTGTTGGCCTTAGTAAGGGTACGGGGACACAGCAATGACAATGACAAATACACTATGGTACTTCAGTGGCCCCTGCTCACTGAAGGTGGTAGCATGCACCTTCAGGCGGTACACCCTGGATTCCATCAGGGGGTGCAGAGTGTGCACGATCCCACGTCCCTGGTCAGTGCGAATGGCAAAGGGACTTGCCACATCCTGCTCAATGGCAGTAAAGTTGGTCCTGCTCTGTAGCACGCCACGCTCTGAGAACGCTGACAGTCGGATCACGTCATGCTTGGCTGGGATTCCTCGAGGGAGGGTCAGCAGCTTGTACTGAAATGCCAGGGGACCGGCTGAACAGTGGAGGATGCAGCGGCGGTAACAGGTCCTAGGAAGAGAAGAAAGGGAAGAAAATAGAAAACAATATGTTTCAGGATCAGGAAAGAGAAAAAAAACCAACTTCCATAATTGAACCCTGCATTCTTCCTCTTACCCTGGGCTGGGTCCCCTCCGGTAGCTGGCTGGACATGGCGTATCTATACATTGGTGGCTGCCTCTCATATTGAAACACATCTGGTTCAGCCCACATTTGATATTCTGTTCCTGACATTCATCAATATCTGAAATAATGAAGCACAACGTAATGCAGGGATGTCCAGCTAATAGGATAGAAATATGTCAACAACATTAACAAACAGCAATTGCAAATGGCTCGATAAAACTCCTAAGATCATAAGAAATTGAAGCAGAAGTAACTCGTTGGGACATTGATGCTGTACTATCAATCAATACGCTGGGCTAACCTGATTACTGCCTCAACCCCACATTCCTAACTAGCCCCAAAATCCTTCAGTTGCTTATCAAATAAAGATCTGTCTTATTCAGACTTGATCGTGTTGATTGACACAGCCTCCTTTGCTCTGAGGAAGAATTCCAAAGACTAACAATCCCCTAAGAAAATAATTCCTCTCATCTTGGACTTAAAGGGGAGATGTCTTATGTTTAAACAGGTTAAGGTGAAACGTTTAGGTTCCTTGAGTAGGAGAAACAGCCTCTCAGCATTTACAGGGATCAAGACCTTACAGAATCTTATGTTACAATAACATCACCTCTTATTCTTCTAACACCCCATCCTGCACAACCATTCCACTGAAGACAACATTTCATTCTATGAATCAATGAAATGAACATTCTCTGAACTCCTTAAGTCATTAAAGCTGTACACATTGCTCTAGGTGCAATCGCACCAATGCTACGTACAGTTGTAGCAAACTATCTCTATGTTTATACTCCATTTCTGTTGCAATAAAGACCAACATTTCATTTGCCTTCCTACTTACTTGCTAAACCTTCACCATGATTGTTTGTGATTCATGTGCAAAGACATGCAGAGCCCATTGTATTGAGGCATTCTGTAGTCTCTCTCCAGCTATATAATATTCTGCTTTTCTATTCTTTCTGCGAAAGTGGAAAATTTTACATTTTCTTACATTCTTGTTGTGGTTCTGTTCGCCGAGCTGGGAATTTGTCTTGCAAACGTTTCGTCCCCTGTCTAGGTGACATCCTCAGTACTTGGGAGCCTCCTGTGAAGCGCTTCTGTGCTGTTTTCTCCGGTAGAACAGCACAGAAGCGCTTCACAGGAGGCTCCCAAGCACTGAGGATGTCACCTAGACACGGGACGAAACGTTTGCAAGACAAATTCCCAGCTCGGCGAACAGAACCACAACAACGAGCACCCGAGCTACAAATCTTCTACCAAACTTTGAATTCTTACATTCTGCTCAATATGCTAAATTTTGCGCGCTCATTTACCTGGATCCTTTTGCAGACTCTTTATAGCTCCATCCCTCAAAAACTCACACTCCTTTTTATAAACCAGAAGAATTAAACAAGATGGATTCATTCAGTTGTGACTTCAACATCAAACCAGGGAATGGCATTGACTCCATAAAGTCAGTCTCACTTGGTGCTGAGGTGTGGTGCCTAAATTTGGGACAGCTATCCCACAGATTAGCTGAGTAACAGCCCTGACATAGTCATACACATAGAACCATATTTACCAGCTCAGGTTTCTCCATCACTATCCCAAGGTCTGTGTTGACCCCCTGGAGCTAGCTACAGAATAGAGCTCTGCATTCTCTAGCTTTCTGATGTAGTTGATCTCTTATCATTCATGTTTTCTTTGTTTCCACATTCCCCCCAAAGTATTTTTGTCCCCTTTGAAATATAGGATTCAAAAGTGTCCACATTACCCTGAGTGCTGTCAGAAAGTAGAGGTGTAACGAATTGGGAAATTAATCATTCCTCATTATTACATTGGTATTACAGTAACAGCAACGTAGTGGGATTGTATGGGGCTGGACATGGAAAAAACTCTGAACTGGATCTGTTGACTCAGTTTATAAAGGTTATATCTTAGTCATAAAGGTGAACAGGCTTTTAATCTAATCGCTGGTGACTCCTCATCTTAGTCCTAAAAGGTTTACACCTCATCCGTAACCAATGACCCTGGTTCTGAACTTCCTCCCCATCAGGAACATCCTTCCTGCATCTAATCTGTCCAGCCTGTTAGAATTCTATCGGTTTATTTTGGAGTCCCCTCAATCTCTCAAATTCCAGTGAATGCAATCCTAACCTGATCAGCCAGGAATAACCAAGAACTGGCAGCATCAGGAAAAAGAAAATCAGAACATAGGGAAAGAGATTTTGTTTTATTAAGGGATAACACCATAAGGAACAAGCCATTGTCATAGAGAGCATCATCCCCTGCATTGTTCATCACTTACCCTGGCAGCTTCTACCATTGGGCAGCAGTCGATAACCGGATGGGCAAATGCAACGGTAGCTGCCCTGGGTGTTCTTGCAATCATGCTGGCAGAAATGCCAAGTCTGGCATTCATTGATATCTGGAACAAAATAAAACAACCCACACACTCAAATCTGGCATAGCACTGAGCATCTAATTCTAGATTCCAATTCAGAACTAAATCAATATTTGTCCTTGTTTCTTGCATTAACTCTTCTCTGGACACATTTTGCAATCACATGATATGGTAAAGGACAAAGGTGGCTACACTTCATAAATACCGAGATCGTGAAAGGTGCTTTAGATATGCAAGTTATTTATTTGTTACGTGAGGAGTGTGTAGGGAGGCAATACAATAGTAATTTCTATAATATCCTGTTCATCTCCTAAACAGGTACATTTCAAAACAAGACTACACAGGGCAAGACACTGAGATTCAGTATTGTAATTCAATCCAGAATAGTGTTGTTTCAAGCTGTAAAGGATCCGTGCTGTGTGAGAAAAAAGGGTTACAAGTGGGGTAGATGGTGGGTGATGGTAATGTCTCTGGACTGGTAGTCCAGAAGTTCAGGGTAATGCTTTGGGAATGGAGGGTTCATGCAAGCTGGTGAAATTTCAATTCAATGTCTCTATGGGGAACTGAAGGCTTGTTTCAGTGATGGTAACAATGGAATGATTATCTTTAAAGCCCACATAGTTCACCAATGCCATTATGGCATTATATTGGGTAGTGCCACTTCCAGAGCTGACAACAGTCGAATGAGATAATATTTCTTGGGTGTAACAGTTCCGTAGTATTAGAAGGGTTTTAATGACCCTATTCAACATGCTGTGCAGCACACTGGAATTTGGAATGTGCTAAAACTTCATTAAGAGCAAACATAATCCTTTAATCATGGAGTTAATCCACTGGCACTGCCAATGCAAATTAGTCTATTAAATATTTGCTGTCTTCACATATTTACAGATGGGATGAGAGGGACAGAGTTTGTTAAACAATGTCGCCATCTTCTGGACAATAAAAGAGCTGGTTGAAGAGAAGTTGCTTCACTTAAACTACTCAACCCTTTCCTAGCCTTTTCTTAGAGATCCCATTTTCTTAGCATTTTTCTTTTCTGACAGGATTGTAATGAAGATGCTATTCCTGAAATGTTCCTGCCTTTGTTCCTTCTGCTGAACATGAACTTCTTGAATATTGCTGCTTCTTTTCTGTTTTTAATTGATTTGCAATTCTGTTTATCCTAACCTTTTTCTTCTCATTTTTATTACTCTTTTTCTCCTCAGTTCTCTCCTTCCATCCCCTGTATACTTTAATTTTATTACCATCAAATACTCATAACCCTGCATTCAAAGCAAAACATTTTGTCCACACTCAACAAATTGTGAATTCTGCAAAATCCCAGAGGGTATTTTCCATTTTCATTGAGATTTAATGAAAAACAATTATCATTTATCCATCGTGGGTAAGGCTAGCATTTATTTCCCTTGTCTAGTTGTCCCAGAGAATGTGGTGGTGAACCACCTTCTTCACTTGCTGAAGTCCTTGTGGTGTAAGTACACCACAGTTAGGATATTGACCTGTGGCAGTGAAGGAACAGTGATTTGTTCCAAGTCAGCATCATGTGCAGGTAGGAGGGGAACTTGTAGATGGTAATATCCCCATGCATCTGGTTTTCAAGGTGATGGTGGTTGTGGGTTATGAAAGTCTTGTCAGAGGAGCCTTAGTGAGTTGCTGCAAAGCATTTTGGAGATGATAAACATTTTTGTCACCATGTGGAGTCAGGTGGTGAGGTAGTCACCATAGCAATCTCCGACTCTGACCGACTTTTAAGCCACAGTATTTATATGGGTGATCCAGTTCAGTTCCTGGTCAATAGTTACTCCCAAGATATGCTGGTGTTCAGATATGAAATTATACAAAAGACAATCGATTGGAAAAAAAACAAATTATACAAAGAAACAAAATAGGAGCAGGTGTAGGCCCCTAAAGCCTGCATCATTCAATAAAATCATGGCTGATCTGCTTGCATTTTAACTCCATATTCTGATCAATCACCAATAAACTTTGATTTCTTTACCTAACAGAATCTATTCACTTCTGCCAAATATTCAATGATCCCACTTTCCCTCATCTCAGCCCTAAAATGCCGACAACTAATTTTAAAACAGTGTCCTTTAGTTCTGGACTGATCCACAGAAGAAAACATTCCTTCCATGTCCACCTTGTCAGGACCATACAGGATCTTAGACTTAATTAAAACTCAGAATTTCTTGCTGAAAACATTACTCACCTGTACAGACCCCATTCCTCTTTCTGTATCCAGTGGGACAGGACTTCCTGTTGTCTTGTGTCTCATGTTCCCGGTTCATCTTCCAGCCCAGCCAGGTGTAGAAGGGGTTAATCTGGTTTTGGCTGGTCTGCTGGCTGTGGCTATATTGACTGATAGAGACTAATTGGGGTCTGAAGCTTGTGATTGTGCTATTGCTCAGTTTAGGCTTTTCCAATCCAGCACAAGACTTGGCGTCACCCTGTAGCTGTTTTCCAGGAGGACACAGGCACTTGTAGCTGCCAACCAGGTTTCGACATTGGTAGACACAGGGCTTGGGAATCTGTTGGCATTCATCGACATCTGGTGCAAACGGGATGGGAATGGAGCGGGGAGCATAAATCAAGATGTATTCATATAAAATATTAATCATCGGGAAGAAATTGAAAGCACTAGGCATCACATTCACACTTTCAACAAGTTCTTAAGGACTCAATCTGTGCTCTCTGCTCATTCTGAATTTTTAACATGGCTAGAAGCAAACTGCACAAGACCACCTGATATTCAGGGCAGGACTTCGTGAGTGACAGGAGACTCACTGAAATCCATAGGGAAAGTCTGCGAGAAGCTCAAAGGCACTGTGGACGGCATGGACTGAATTTAATGATACTGTATTCTCAAGTAGATATCAGCAGCAGAACTCCATTTAGAGGAAGCCTTGCTGTCAATATGACCTTTATTTCATATATAAGGAACATTTATTTGTCCATTTTCTCCTTTTCAGTTGCCATAGGTTACACCTATTGTTGGAATCCTAGAGTTATCAACCCATCATGACTGCCCTGGAGTCATAGAGTCATAAAGTCATAGGGATGTACAGCATGGAAACAGACCTTTCGGTCCAACCCGTCCATGTCGACCAGATATCCCAACCCAATCTAGACCCACCTGCCAGCACCCAGCCCATATCCCTCCAAACCCTTCCTATTCATATACCCATCCAAATGCCTTTTAAATGCTGCAATTGTACCAGCCTCCACCACATCCTCTGGCAGCTCATTCCATACACGTACCACCCTCTGCGTGAAAAAGTTGCTCCTTAGGTCTCTTCTATATCCTTCCCCTCTCACCCTGAACCTATGCCCTCTAGTTCTGGACTCCCCGACCCCAGGGAAAAGACTTTGTCTATTTATCCTATCCATGCCCCTCGTAATTTTGTAAACCTCTATAAGGTCGCCCCTCAGCCTCTGATGCTCCAGGGAAAACAGCCCCAGCCTGTTCAGCCTCTCCCTGTAGCTCAGATCCTCCAACCCTGGCAACATACTTGTAAATCTTTTCTGAACCCTTTCAAGTTTCACAACATCTTTCCAATAGGAAAGAGACCAGAATTGCACGCAATATTCCAACAGTGGCCTAACCAATGTCCTGTACAGCCACAACATGACCTCCCAACTCCTGTACTCAATACTCTGACCAAACGCCTTCTTCACTATCCTATCTACCTGCGACTCCACTTTCAAGGAGCTATGAACCTGCACTCCAAGGTCTCCTTGTTCAGCAACACTCCCTAGGACCTTACCATTTAGTGTATAAGTCCTGCTAAGATTTGCTTTCCCAAAATGCAGCACCTCACATTTATCTGAATTAAGCTCCATCTGCCACTTCTCAGCCCATTGGCCCATCTGGTCCAGATCCTGTTGTAATCTGAGGTAACCCTCTTCGCTGTCCACTACACCTTCAATTTTGGTGTCATCTGCAAACTTACTAACTGTACCTCTTATGCTCGCATCCAAATCATTTATGTAAATGACAACAAGTAGAGGGCCCAGCACCGATCCTTGTGACACTCCACTGGTCACAGGCCTCCAGTCTGAAAAACAACCCTCCACCACCACCCTCTGTCTTCTACCTTTGAGCCAGTTCTGTATCCAAATGGCTAGTTCTCCCTGTATTCCATGAGATCTAACCTTGCTAATCAGTCTCCCATGGGGAATGTTTTAGATCAGGTGTAGACAGGATAGATCGAGTGAATCCTTAGAAGAGTGTAAAGAAAGCAGGAGTATACTTAAGAGGGAAATCAGGAGGGCAAAACGGGGACATGAGATAGCTTTGGAAAATAGAATTAAGGAGAATCCAAAGGGTTTTTACAAATATATTAAGGGCAAAAGGGTAACTAGGGAGAGAATAGGGCCCCTTCGGGATTGAAGTGTTGGATATTTTGAAAAGCATTAAGGTAGACTGCCCCAGGATCTGATGGGATCTATCCCAGAATTCTGAGAGAGGTGACAGAAGAAATTACTGGAATTTTGTAAGAAATCAATGTATCTTCCTTAGTCACAAATGAGGTCATAGAGGACTGGAGAATAGCCAAAATTGTTCCTTTGTTCAAAATCTATTGTTCAAAGCTATGTTGAAGGTAAAGCAGGATAGGCATGTCCCTTTGAAAACAAGGGATAGGAAAAGCAAGATGCATGAACCGTGGATGACAGGAGACTAGTCAAGAGGAAAAGGTCCAGGCAGCTAAGAACAGAACAGGCCTTGGAGGAATATCAGGAGAGTAGGACCAATCTTAAATGAGGAATCAAGCAGGCTAAAAGGGGTCATGAAATAACTTCAGCAAGCAGAATTAAGGAGAATCCCAAGGCCTTTTATTCATATATGAGAAGCAAGAGGGTAACTAGAGAAAGGGTTGGTCCGCTAAAGGATAAGGAAGGAAGGTTGTGTTGAACCTGAGAAAATGGGTGAGATTCTCAATGATTACTTTGCATCAGTGTTCACTGAGGAGAGGGACATGATGAATGTTGAGATTAGAGATAAAAGCTTGTTTACTCTGGATCACGTTGACATACGCAAGGAGGATGTGTTAAGTAGGCTAAAGGATATTAAGGTGGACAAATCCCCATGACCAATGGGATCTATCCCAGGTTGCTGAGGGAGGCAAGAGAAGAAATAGCTGGGGTGCTGACAGATATCTTTGTAGCATCCTTAAACACAGGTGAAGTGCTGGAGGACTGCTAATGTTGTCCCCCTGTTCAAGAAGGGTAGTAGGGATATTCCAGGGAGCTATAGGCCAGTGAGCCTGATGTCAGTGGTGGGAAAGTTGCTGCAGAAGGTACTGAGGCATAAAATCTATTATTATTTGAAAGAGAGTGGGCTTATCGGTGATGGGCAACATGGTTTTGTCTGGGGGAGATCATGCCATACCAACGTAGAGTCATAGAGATGTACAAAATGGAAACAGACCCTTCGGTCCAACCTGTCCATGCCGACCAGATATCCCAACCCAGTCTAGTCCCACCTGGGTTGGGATACCTGGTTGGCATGGACAGGTTGGCCCGAAGGGTCTGTATCCATGCTGTACATCTCTATGATTCTAAGTTGGTAAGGCATGATCTCCCCAACACAAAACCATGTAGCCTATCACCAATAACTTAATAGAGTTCTTTGAGGAAGTGACCAAGTTGATAGATGAAGGAAAGGCTGTTGATGTCATATACATGGACTTGAGTAAGGCTTTGATAAGGTTCCCTATGGTAAACTAATGGAGAAAGTGAAGTCTCATGGTGTGCAGGGTGTTCTAGATAGGTGGATAAAGAACTGGTTGAGCAAAAGGAGACAGAAAGTAGTAGTTAAAGGGAGTTCCTCGAAATGGAGAAAGGTGACCAGTGGTGTTCCACAGGGATCAGAGCTAGGGCCACTGTTGCTAAATGATCTGGAAGAGGGCGCTGTTGGTCTGATCAGCAAGTTTGCAGATGACACAAAGATTGGTGGAGTAGCAGAAAGCATAGGGGACTGTCAAAGAATACAGGACAATATAGGTAGACTGGTGAGTTGGGTGGAGAAGTGGCAGCTGGAGTTCAATCCGGGCAAATGTGAGGTGATGCATTTTAGAAGGTCTAATTCTAGAGCAAACTATACTGAAAATGGAAGAGCCTTGGGAAAAGTTGATGTGCAGAGAGATTGTACAAAATTGTACAAACTTTGATTCGGCCATATTTAGAATACTGTACAGTTCTGGTCACCACATTACCAAAAGGATGTGGATGCTTTGGAGAGGGTGCAGAGAAGATTTACGAGGATGTTGCCTGGTATGGAAGGTGTTAGTTATGAAGAGAGATAGAGTAGGTTAGGATTGTTTTCATTAGAGAAAAGGAGATTGAGGGGGGAACCTGATTGAGGTTTACAAAATCATGAAGGGTATAGACAGGGTAGATAGAGATAAGTTTTTTCCCAGGGTGAGGGATTCAATAATGAGAGGTCATACGTTTAAGGTGAGAGGAGAAAAGTTTAAGGGGGATACATTCACACAGAGGGTGGTAGGTGCCTGGAACGTGTTGCCAGTAGAGGTAGTAGAGGCAGGCACGGTATTCATTTAAGGTTCGTCTGCACAGATGCATGAGTAGGTGGGGCGCCTACAGCTTCTGAGGAATTGGACAATAGGTTTAGACAGTGGATTTGGATTGGCACAGGCTTGAGGGGCCGAAGGGTCTGTTCCTGACCTGTAAATTTCCTTTGTTCTTTGTTTAGGAAGGGCAATAGGGATCATCGGGGAAATTACAGGTTGGTGAGCTTTACAGTGGTAGAGAAATTATTAGAAAAGATTCTTGGAGTCATAGAGTCAAACAGTCTAGAAACAGACTGTTTGGTCCAACTAGTTCACACTGACTATGTTCTCAAACCAAACTAGTCCTACTTGCCTGCATCTGGCCCACATTCCTCCAAACCTTTCCTAATCATGTGCTTATCTAAATGTCTTTTAAATGTAACTGTACATGTATCCAATACTTCCTCTGGCAGCTCATTTCACACACTAACCACTCTGTGTAAAAAGGTTGTCCCTCATATCCTTTTAAAATCTTTCTCTTCCAACCTTAAAATATGCCCCCTTGTGTTGAATTCCCCCACCTTAGGGAAAAGACCTTTGCTGTTCACCTTATCTATGAACCCCATGATCTTATAAACCTCTATCAGGTCACCTATGCCCCAGTGAAATAAATCCCAGCCTATCCAGTCTATTTTTATAACTCAAATCCTCCATTCCTGGCAACATCCTGGTAAATCTTTTCTCACCCCTCCCCAGTTTAATAATATCCTTCCTATAACAGAGCAAGAGGATTCACCAACATCCTGTTCATCCTTAACACGTGGTCCCAATTCTTACACTCAAAGGTGTGAGCAATGAAGACAAGTATGCAAAACAACTTTCTTAACCATCTTGTTTACCTTCAGGACAGGATTTACTCACATTTGGAAAATTATGCACATACTTTTGACAGGCAAGCAAGGTTTTGTGTGGGGAGGTTGTTAAAAACTTAAGACTGAGTTTTTTGAGGAAGGAACAAAGATGACTGATGAGGGCAGAGCAATGGGTATTGTCTAATGGACTTAAAGAACATGAATAGGCAGGGAATAGAGAGATACAGGCCGCCTGTAGGCAAAAGGCTTTTAATTTAGAAAAGGCGTCATGTGTCAGTATAGGATTAGTGGGACAAAGGGCCCGTTCTTGTCCTGTACTGTACTTCATTCTCTTGTTCTTTGCCCTTGAACACTGTTTTCAGCCACTCAGGAGGAAAATTATTAAGTAGCTTGGCTTAAAGTCAAGAATTACCCAGTCAGATAATGAAAAACGTATTGATTTCCTGGTTGTGTAGGAAGTCAGTGATAACCAACATGGCATGAAGAAGGAGTGGGCATGTTTTGAGGTACAACTGTGAAGTGACAATTTCTCCAGTATATCATCCATCGAGGGTTGGCAACACATTTTAAACAGAGCGGCTGACTCTAGACCTTCACTAATACCACTTTACACCCAATTCACAAACAAAAATGAGAGCGTAGCTGGATAGTAGCTGATGCTTCAATAGACAATAGGTGCAGGAGTAGGCCATTCAGCCCTTCGAGCCTGCACCGCCATTCAATATGATCATGGCTGATCATTCCCAATCAGTATCCTGTTCCAGCCTTATCTCCATAACCCTTGACTCCACTATCTTTAAGAGCTCTATCCAATTCTTTCTTAAATGAATCCAGAGACTGGGCCTCCACTGCCCTCTGGGGCACAGCATTCCACACAGCCACCACTCTCTGGGTGAAGCAGTTTCTCCTCATCTCTGTCCTAAATGGTCTACCCCGTATTTATAAGTTGTGTCCTCTGGTTTGGCACTCCCCCATCAGCGGAAATATGTTTCCTCCTGCCAGAATGTCCAATCCTTTCATAATCCTATACGTTTCAATCAGATCCCCTCTCAGTCTTCTAAACTCAAGGGTATACAAGCCCAGTCGCTTCCTTTAATTTCTCTCTACCGTTCAACCCTTCTTTTGTACGACATGGTTCCTTTAAGATAGTTGCATGACTGGTCAGGAACACATCTTAAAGGGGCCTGTTGCCTTTGCGTGACCTGTTTGTTCCCTGCACAGTATGTTCCCTAGCCTAGAGGGAATGTTGGTGACACCTTTCTCTTGGCTCTGGATAGGGAATGGTACAAACTGCATCAAGTCAATGAAGGTGAGAGCTTTTTATAGCTTCCATCCTCTACTCTCCCTTTCACCCAGTCCAGTACCCCAACACTCCCTCTGCCACTTACCCAAACATGGTCTTCCCACACCCTGTGAGCGATAACCATGAGGACAACTGCAGTGGTAACCTCCTGCTGTGTTCTCACACTTCTGATTGTACCGACACAGGTGGTCCCCTGTTTTACACTCGTCAACATCTACAAAAAGAAAGAGTGGTGAGAGGTTTTGAAAGGTAGAATATTCCACTCTGTTCGACTCAACAAGGGAGAGAAGCAAATATCCATTTGTGAACAGGTCAAAGGTCAAACTCCGGGCTCTTCAAGCAATGTCCTGGATGTAATCGTGCACAAAAACGGTTAAATTGTTCAGATTTATACTGAACCAAATTCTACATATTTAGGATTGCTGACCAAATGTTCGAGTCAAAGAGCTGTGTTTTCAGGAGAGGCTTAAAGGAGGAGAGACAGGTGAGGAGATTTAAGAAGGGAATTTAGAACTTAGTGTGTATGCAGTGACACCATCACCCATGATGGGGAAATGAAGGGATGTGCAAGAGGCCATAATTAGAGGAATGGCAAATTCTCAACTAAGGGACTAGAAGAGATTAATAGGCAGGTGGGAGGCCATGCTGGGATTTGAGCGTGGAGAATGAAAGCCACCAAATTGAAGCACTGACAGACTGAGAAGTACTGTAGGTCAGCGAGCACAGGGGTGATGGGATTTGGTGTGAAATAAAACAGGCATGGCAGAGGTTTGGATGAATTAAAGTTTACAGAGAATGGGAAATCAGGTGGCAACATGGTAAATGCTAATTTTCTCACATCAGCGAGTTACCATTGGGAAATTTTAATTTCCAAGCAGGTGGAAGAAGGTCAATCGTCATTGTATTCGTATCAGCCAACAAGTAAGCAGCCTGAACTCCTCAACTGGCTCGTGGTCCTTGGCCTCCGAGTTCACAGCACTTCATGTACATTTCCAAGTATTACTTAAATGTGATGAAGTTTCTGCTTCTTCCACTTTTTCAGACAATGAGTTTCAGTCTCCCACTCTCTGGGTGAAATAAATTACACTTACAGGTGATGGTGTTCCCTTGTATCTGCTGCCCTTGCCCTTCCAGGTGGAAATGGTTGTCAATTTGGAAGGTCCTGTGTCAGGCTCTTCAGTGAAGATGGTTGGGCTGAGGACACTACCCTGAGGAACTCCTACAAAGATGCCCTGGAGCTGAGTTGACTGACCTCCAACTATCAACAATTGTCCTATGTGTCAGGTATGACTCCAGAGGAGGGTTTTTCCCTGGATTCCCACTGACTCCAGTTTTGCTAGGCCTCCTTGATGCCACACTTAGTCAAATGTGGCCTTGGTGATAAGCGCTGTCACTCTCACCTAAGCTCCAAAGATTCTCTAATCTAGACTACAACCTGTCAAACCTCCTCTTTACCCTCTCAACAATGCAATTACGCATTTCTTACAGGAGAAGAAATTGCAGGAAAGCCCAGAGCAAATGGGAACTAGCCTTTGACTACCAGAGTGTTACAACATGGGGTAAACTCTCCTGCTTAATTTAAAACCAGCAATACAGAAAACATTTATCCCCATGCAGCAATCTATGAAAATTTGATAGGCCAAGAACTAGAAAAAGTAAAAAATTAACAACTTTATTTCTTAAACTGTAACAGAGAATAATTAATGAACAACTACTTACAATTCCTTCCTCTAACCTTTCTTTTACCTACCCTCCCATAATACTAGACGGATAAAACTCCCAATTACGATTTACAAAACAAAACTTCTTATCTCAAAACCAGGCAGCTTTCTTTTTCTCTGAATTCTGGTCTTCTTTTCTTCTTCTTAGGGATTTTTGCTTCACAGGTTACTGATCGACAAAGGTACTTTTAAGAAAGCTATACTTCAGGCAATCTTTTCTACATGCTGGTAGCTTGGCAGTTCTCCTTCCAACTGTTCAATTTTTCCCGGTCTTATACCCTCAAAGCATCGGATTGTGTCATTGGCTTTTAAGATTGTCAATATACTCAATTGAAACTGGATTGGAGTTTGGTATTTTTTGAGGTATAATTTAAAATGATTGGCCTAACTCGAATCTGTTTGTCATTTCCAGGCAACCAGCTAATCGAGTTGTTCGACCAAATGTTACATTATATTTCTTTTCAGAACACTTGGCTTTGTCAAGTAGTTCTGTTGCTTTTAACTCTCTTAAAGGTACTGTACACCCACATCTTCATAGCAGAGGTTTAAGCAAGGGTACTTACCACCACAGGTTCCACTGGGTAATCGCGTGGTGCCATGAGGGCAGCTCTCTGTGCATTGGTATCCTCCCTCGGTGTTCTGGCACTCCTGGTCTGGCCGGCACACGTTCATGTTGCACTCGTTGATATCTGCAATTAAAGGATAAACTTGAATACTCAGTACCTGCCACAGCTTTAAAGCTGCTGGCTAACTTTACACAAGTGGACAGTGAAGAAAGTTACCTCAGATTACAACAGGATCTTGATCAGATGGGCCAATGGGCTGAGAAGTGGCAGATGGAGTTTAATTCAGATAAATGTGAAGTGCTGCATTTTGGGAAAGCAAATCTTAGCAGGACCTGTACACTTAAAGGTAAGGTCTTAGGGAGTGTTGCTGAGCAAAGAAACCTTGGAGTGCAGGTTCATAGCTCATTGAAAGTGTGGTCGCAGGCAGATAGGATAGTGAAGAAGGCATTTGGTATGCTTTCCTTTATTGCACAGACTATTGAGTATAGGAGTTGGGAGGTCATGTTGTGGCTGTGTAGGACATTGGTTAGGCCACTTTTGGAATATTGTGTGCAATTCTGGTCTCCTTCCTATTGGAAGGATGTTGTGAAAATTGAAAGGGTTCAGAAAAGATTTACAAGAATGTTGTCGGGATGGAGGATTTGAGCTATAGGGAGAGGCTGAATAGGCTGGGGCTGTTTTCCCTGGAGCATTGGAGGCTGAACGGTGACCTTATTGAGGTTTTTAAAATCATGAGTGGCATGGATAGGATAAATAGACAAGGTCTTTTCCCTGGGGTCGGGGAGTCCAGAACTAGAGGGCATAGGTTTAGGGTGAGAGAGAGAAGATATAAAAGGGACCTAAGGGGCAACTTTTTCACGCAGAGGGTGGTATGTGTATGGAATGAGCTGCCAGAGAAAGTGGTGGAGGCTGGTACAATTGCAACATTTAAAAGGCATCTGGATGGGTATATGGGTAGGAAGGGTTTGGAAGGATATGGGCCGAAAATGTGTTGCTGGAAAAGCGCAGCAGGTCAGGCAGCATCCAAGGAGCAGGAGAATCAACGTTTTGGGCATAAGCCTTCTTCAGGAAAGAGGAAAGTGTGTCCAGCAGGCTAAGATAAAAGGTAGGGAGGAGGGACTTGGGGGAGGGGCATTGGAAATGCCATAGGTGGAAGGAGGTCAAGGTGAGGGTGATAGGCCGGAGTGGGGGATTTCTCCAGTTTCCTCATTTCCCCTCCCCCCACCTTGTCTCAGTCAAATCCCTCGAACTCAGCACCGCCTTCCTAACCTGCAATCTTCTTCCTGACCTCTCCGCCCCAACCCCCACTCCGGCTTATCACCCTCACCTTGACCTCCTTCCACCTATCGCATTTCCAACGCTCTTCCCCCAAGTCCCTCCTCCCTACCTTTTATCTTAGCCTGCTTGGCACACTTTCCTCATTCCTGAAGAAGGGCTCATGCCCGAAACATCAATTCTCCTGTTCCTTGGATGCTGCCTGACCTGCTGCGCTTTTCCAGCAACACATTTTCGGCTCTGATCTCCAGCATCTGCAGTCCTCACTTTCTCCTCTTTGGAAGGATATGGGCTGGGTACTGGCAGATAGGACTAGATTAGGTTGGGATATCTGGTTGGACAAGTTGGACTAAAGGGTTTGTTTCCATGCTGTACATCTCTATGACTCTGTAACATTAACCCTGCTCAATGGGTATAGCATTCTCATGTCTCTCAGAAAGTTGGGAGTTCAAGTTCCAGACAAGAGGTTTGAGCACAAAAATAAAGGCTGACATCGCTGAAGGAGCTCATTTATATCAGCTCTGAAGAAGGGTCACTGAACCTGAAATGTTAACTCTGCTTTCTCTCCACAGATGTTATCAGACCTGAGTTCCTTCAGAATTTTGGTTTAGTTTCAGATTTCTGGCATTCGCAGTTCTTTATTTCATACTACTGGGGGAATGTTGCCTGGAGGCTATGCTGTCTTTCAGATGAGGTCCTGTCTTACCTCTTAGGTGCTTGTAAAAAGATCTCACAGAATCAATTTGAAAAAAGACCATGAGACTGCTGCTCAGTGTACTGTCCAATACTTATCCCTCAAACTACATCACAACAGGCGATCTGATCATTATCACATTGCTGTTTGTGGGAGCTTGCTGTGTGCAAATTGGCTGATACATTTCCTACTTTACAACTGCGACCAGACTTAAAAGAGTTCTTCAAAGTGAGTTGCGCTTTGTTATGAACAAAGGTGGTTTCTAAACATCATGGAATCTAAAGTTCAACTCCGCAGATTTCTGCAGAGTTGGTGTGCCTGAGTGATGACTTTGGGAGGTACGATTGACTTTAGTGAGTCACTGTGGATGAAGAAACCTCAAACGTGAATGTATCCTTCGTGATATCATCAAGTGACTGTGCATGAATTAGTCAAACATTTATATCCTTTTCCAATAATTTTTTAATTAATGGTGGAAAATGAAAAATAAACACCATGTTTGTTAATGTCTGTACATCGTATTCTGGGGATTAATCTTTAGTTCTTGGAAACTCCAGAGTAATCCTAGTGGGTTGGTAACCCCCACTTTTTAACTTAACTGTAGACCTTTTTGATTCCTTTTCTTGATCGGTTGCTTCTTCTAAGGAGCTTTCTTTGGGGAGGAGGAATAAATTGCAATTGAGACACAGAACAACTTTCTGTCAAGGGGAAATCTAACTCAGGTCTTTACAATTAAGAAAGGTTTCGATACAGAGAGAATGTTTCCACTTGTGGGAAAGAGTGTAACTAGAGACTGTCAATATATAATAATAACCAAGAAATCCAACAGGGAATTCAAAGGAAACAATTTTACCCAAAGAGTGGTGAGAATATGGAGCTTCTTACAATAAGGAGTGGATGAAGTGAATAGTATATTTTCATTTCGGGAGAATAGATAAGCATTTGAAGGAGAAGAGAATTAGGGTTACAACAAAAGAGTATATGGGGAAAGATTGGAGGATATTGAGTGGAGAGTAAACACTAGCATGCAGGCTGGTTGGGTTGAGTAGCCTGTTTCTGTAGAGTATATCCCTTCTAATACTGACCGACGCAATGCTGTCCCCTGCGCTGATAACCAGGATCACAGCCACATCGGTAGGTACCAACAGCATTGAGGCAGCGCTGTTGACAGGGTGGGTTGGCTGACTCCTCACACTCATTAATATCTAAAAGGAAAAGTCAAATAGAGAAATCATATGAAAAGTAGCTATAGCCCCGAACCGCTGCTAAGTTTCAGTTGTATTACTCGGGCCCTAGCATTGAGCTCGATTTGCTGATCTCAGCCGAGACAGTGTTGGGGAGACTACAAACAGATTCAGTAACCTGGCAGAGGAGGGAGAGGGAAGAGAAAAAAAAAATCAATCATCTACCTTTCTGTTAATCAGCAAGCAATCCAGTAACTCCCACTGCATGGGAGGACCAGGCATCATGCTAATGTTACAGGATTAATAATCTAGCGACTGGGATCAATAAACTGAAGACAGGAGTTCAGATTTGACTGATGGGGGGGCAGAGATTTTAAATTCAATTTTAAAAATCTGGAATAAAAAGTTAGTCTCATTAACAATGATCATGAAACTATTAGAGTGTTGTAAAAGTCTATCTAGTTCACTAATATCTGTTCAGGAAAGAAATCAGCCTTCTTTAACAGTCTACCAGGCAGCACCAGGTGGTGCAGAAGTTGATGTTTCTGGTGTAACCTTCTTCAGGAATGGGGATGGGTGTGGGGGGAGCTGCAGATAACGTGGGAGGTGGGGGCAGGGTGGTAAAGTGGGGATAGGTGGAGGCAGGTTGAGAGTGCGACCTGATTGGTCAATGGGAGGAATGAATCCGGTTGGTGGCAGGGAGCAGTAGAAGGGAGGGGGAGGGACTGGGAAGGGAGTTGGGAGATGGGGAAGGTGGCTCTTTGAAATTGGAGACTGATCCTCCCAGTCACCACTCATTTCAATTTCCCCCAACTACTCCCTTTCCGACATGACCATCCTTGGCCTCCTCCATTGCCAAACTAACCACAGCTCCTATTGGAGGAACAATACCTTATCTTCTGCCTGGGCAACCTACAGCCCAGAGGACTCAACATTAGAGAACTCCAATTTCAAATAACCTCCCGCCCTATCCCCAAACTCCCTTCCCAGACCCTCCCCTTTCCTTCCACTGCTCCCTGCCACCAACCGGATTCATTCCTCCCATTGACCAACCACATCGCACCCTCTACCTGTCTTCACCTATCCCCACTTCACCACACTGCCCCCACCTCCCACTTTATCTGCAGCTCTCCCAACACCCACTCCCACTCCCACTCCTGAAGAAGGGTTACACCTGAAACATCAATTTCTGCACCTCCTGATGCTGCCTGGCTTGCTGTGTTCTTCCAGCCTCCTGCCTGTCTACTTGGGATTCCAGCATCTGCGGTTTTTTTTGTCTCTTCTTTAACAGTCTGGCCTGCAAGTGACGCCAGACCCACTGCAATGTGGTTAACTCTTAAATGTCCTCTGAAATGGCTGAGCAAGACACTCAATAATAGGTGGCTCACCACTACCAATTCAAGACATCTCTATCAGTCTGGAGTCTTGCCTCCTCTGCACATGTTCATAAGATGGCTGTGCTGACAAAGAAACCATTATCCCCTTCCTTCTGGAATGAGCCTTTGCAAAGGAAGTCTGGAGAGAAATGCAATGGTTTTGTTTGAGTTCATCCTGAGGTGCTCCATGATGCAAAAACTACAGTCTGTGCTCGGAGAGCACACTGAGACAAATGTCAACTATGACTGGAGGATCATCAAGTCAGGGAAAGATGTTCTTTGGCGTGTCTGAAATGAATTAGTCTTCCACTCAAAGAGCTGTCCACATCCTAGTGTTACAAACTGGCACACTGACTATGTGTTGAGGGGTGGCAGGATGGATGGGAGGGTTGAGGCGGGTTGAAATGAGAAGAGGTTGGTGAAGACAGGAGGAAGACAATCGGATTGTTTTCCCTCCTGGATGAGATTCCTCAGCCTTTCATTACGCTTCTGGGTCTTGTGCATCTCCATTACCTTCACATTGAGCTCCTTCTGCTGACTGCTTAAAACCAATCCCACATCGCACCAGACAGCGATATGAGCCAGCCTCGTTTTGACAATTTTGCCCAAAGTGACACATGTGAATCCCAAGCTGACATTCATCAATATCTGTTAATAACAGAGAAAAGAGAAAATGATCCAAAAGATGTAACTAGATTATTGAATTAACCAATGTGCATTGACCATTATGTATTGGCGACTCTGAGCACAGAACAAGAGGACGCTCTGACAAAAACTCTCCATATAGGGAAAAGGTTATGTCAGTCTTCACAGTCAATGTATGAGACTGAGTGCTCTTTAAACTCAAGAAAGTTCCAGCACTCCTATTCTGTTTAAACTTCTAGAATTGATACAGAAGGCTGAAGAGTTACTGCAGCATTTCTTCTGGTCTTGGAGTAAATGGCAACAGCAAATTTTCTCATCTTTATGTTCCATTAACAATAACAAACAGAGTTATAAATAGATATCTAGATCTTTCCCATCCCCAGGACTATTCCTTATTTTCAGAAGTTTTTCCACTGAATGCTGTTAATAAACCAGTGGGACAAATCCATGGTGTTGTGGCAGGTGTGTGGACAGGGGATCCCTGTACAAGCCATTTATCCTCATCTAAACAAATAGGGCAGAGAATAACTGAAAATTCACAGCATTGGAACAGCTACTTGGCTTAACAAGTCTGCACTGCTGTTAATGCTCCCTATGAACCTCCTCCCAATCTATTTCATCCAATCAACTGGCACCCTATCCACCATTTTCCACATTTATGCCAATGCTCAGTAGCAGCCTTATGTACCATTTACAAACAAGATGCACTTCAACAACTCACAAAGGCTCCTTCAACAACATCTTCCAAACTTTGACCTCTACCACCTCAAAAAACAAAGGCAGAGGATGAAAGGGAATACCATCACCACTGGCAAGATACCTCCCCTCCCCAGCCACTCAAGCCACACATCATCCTGACTTGAAAATATATCGATGTTCCTTCAATGTTTCTAAGTCTAGAACTCCTTTGCTAACAGCTTCCAAAGACTGCAGTGGTTCAAGAAGGCAGTTCACCTCCAACTTCTCAAAAGCAATCAAGATGAGGTTTAACCAGTTATGACCACATCTAATTAATGAAAAATCTATCCTTTAACTCCTTTCTCCCTCATGTACTTCTCCAGCTTCCTCAAATTGGATCTGCGAAATGGATCACCTCAATTACTACATGAGGAGGAGATTCCACATCGTCATCATTTTCTCAGTAAAGAGGTTTCTTCAGAATTGCCTGTTACTGACTTGAGGGCGTACTATCTGCAAGATTCACTGAAGCAACTCACCAATGCTCCTTCAATAGCAACTTCCAAACTCACATTCTAACACCAAAAGTCCTCCTCAAAGCCACACACAATCAACTTGGAATGGTATCATCGCTCTTTCACTGTCACAGGTCAAAGTTGTGGAGCTCCCTTCCTAATAGAACTATGGGTGCATGTTCAAGTGAAAGTGAAAGTAATTCCAGCCTCAGAGGACAACAGATGTTATGGGGATTGGTTAGCTCAATTAGCTGGATGACTGGTTTGCAATGCAGACTGACACCCCCAGCATGGGTTCAATACATGTACCAGCCAAGGTCTCAAAGTCTTCTCAACTTCACCCATCACCACCAGTCATCCCTAATGAGTGGATCACTACCACAATGGTTTTGCTGGCATACGATATGGAATATAAGGATTGTTGGCTCTGGGATATTTAATGTGAGGGAATGTTAGTATTGCAATATGGAATATGTCTGCACTTTATGTTCCCTGTGTCAGTATCAAGTCTCTCTCAAATGTTGTTCAATAATGGACTTCAGGTCCAACAACACGTGTTGGTGCAGGCTTCGTGAGCCAAAGTGTTCCTGTCCTCTTCTTTGACGCCTGTTCCTACTTCAATGAGGTTAATGTTTCCATTCTACCACTGTTTTAATGCCAATGATTAATTAGGAATTGTCCATTCTCCCAGGCAAACAGCTTGAAATTGCACCAAAACCAATTCCACTTGGAACCATTTACAGGCAGATTGGTTGTGTCGCCATAGTCGTACCAGACCATAGGGGCTGCTCTCTTATTAGAGAGAAGCGACTTGTGGTGCTTTAACCTGAGGGCCACTAGACATCAGGTGAGGGAAGAGGTTGAGAAGGAGAGCTCTTCATGGTAACTTCAAACCGGTGATGGGAATTGAACCCACACTGTTGGAATCATACTGCGCTGCAAACCAACAATCCAGCCAAATGAGCTAAGCTGATTCCCACAGGCAGCTGGCATGTAGAATAATTCCTGGATGACCAACATTATCTATTTTAAACCAAACACAGTAATATCAAATGATATTGAAACTGGAGCCTACCTGTACAATACGAGGATGAATCAAGGATATATCCTCTTGGACACTGACCTTCAGTGGAACCTGAAACACAGATTAAAATATGTTAAAATTGCTGAGTAATTATAAAGTCCCATAATTTCTAATCTTGAACACTCACCCTTCTGGAAGGAGACAGTGATCCTGAAATTCAGCTCCTCCATCTTCACATTGTAGAAGACAGAGATGTACTCAGCCTTCAAAATCTGAAAGGGTGAAGGCTGGTTGCCCATCCCAGACTCATACTCAATGGTGTGGTTACAGTGGAAGGAAACAGGGGAGCCATTGTTAAGAAACGTTTGGGTTGATGAAACGTAGAGTTGTCCTGGACCCGTTTGGACATACTTTTCACTGAAATCCTAGATTTGAAAAAAAGCAAACACTGTTTGAACCACAATTAATGCAGACAATTTCCAAAAGCGCAGCATTAACGCCCTTAAATTAAAAGTTGTTATTTAAATACTTCTAATTTTCTTCTTCCCTGTAAACAGGTTCTAGTTTGATCTGAAATTTTAAGTGATCAGGAGTAGTAACCCTGGCTGAACTCCTCTGTAACCTGCAGTGCAGACTGGGGGCAGCCATCTTATGCAGGGATTCACCTACTATGGCATCATGGTAGTTGGCAATTGCTCTCATCTTCCATAAGGGAATAACTGAACCAGAAAACACGAGTCAATATTATGAGTTGGAGGTTTAGACTAGGAGCAGGAACATGGGGCTGAGGTTTAAGGTTGGAATTTAAGCTGATAGACTAGTAACAGAGTTAAATGGCATGCTGACTTGCAGTTGCAATCCCCTTTCCCTTGGATCCATGTTAGGGTCCTGAGCTCAAACCCATTGTTAGTAGTTTGGGGGCAGGTGTGAGAATCACCTCGAATACTCATAAAGGGAGAGGGAAGTATCAGAGAGAGATTTGCTTCCTTTTCCCCCAAAACTCTCAGCTCAAGCTTTCTAAATAGTCACATTTGGAGCAGAATTGATGTTGTTAAGGGGGATAAGATGTCTGTTAGCTACTCACAGTTGGTTTCAGGGTTAAAGAACATACATGGGAGACAAAGAGAAGACAAACATTTATAAAATTGAAATCTGGTCCACTCACATTCTATTTATATCTCAGGAAGGATAAGGTGAGTTCATAGTGTTTTTTTTGGAACAGATTCTAAAAGCAGCATATTTAAGAGACAAACAGAAAACAGACTATTTTGGATCTGATAATGTGCACTGAGACAGGATAATTAATGGGTCATATAGTAAAAGAGTCGTTAGATGGCACAGATCATAACATAATTGAATTTCATAGTCAGAATGAGGAAGAAGCAATTGGGTCTAAGATTAGTGTTTTATGAGCACATGGTTAAAGTGAACTGGGAAATTAAGGTAAGGAATAACACTAGCAAAAATATAGTCGAGTGAGAAAGAAAGTCTTGAGGGGAAAGGTGTACCATTTGTAGCTAACTAAAGAAGATACAGATGGTACCAAATTGAAAGAAAGAACAAATGATTCTGTGAAGATGAGTGGCAGGTCAAAAGAGGGGATAGAACATAGAAAGCAGCCAACATTTATAAAAAGATAGGAAGTAGAGAATTATAGAAAGCTAGCTAGAAAAATACAAACAGGTAGCAAGAATGCCCACAAATATTTAAAATGGAAGAGAGTATGTATGAAGAGTGATAGTTCTCTAGAGAATGAGTCTGGGGAGTTAATAATGGAAAGTAAGGAAATAGCAAATAAGCTGAATTGATACTTTGCAGCTGCTGTCACTGTAAGGGTTCAGATAAGTAATTTTAAATTGAAAGGTGAAAGGGAGGGCAGAACTTAAAACAGTTACAGATACTAGTAAAAAGACAATGAGAAAACTATTGGAATTAAAAGCCCACATGTCCCCTGGCCCTCATGGATTTCATCCGAGGATCTTTATATTTATATTTGCTTGTGTATACTTATTCAAGAAAGAACGACAGAAAGCAGAAAACTACAGGCGGGTTAGCTCAACATCTGGCATAGGAAAAATGCTGGAACTTTTATTAAGGAGCCATGTTGTGGAGGAGCCGGTGTTGGACTGGCGTGAACAAAATTAGAAATCACACAACACCAGGTTATAGTCCAACAGGTTTATTTGGAAGCACTAGCATTCGGAGCGCTGCTCCCTCATCCGATGGTGTGGAATATAAAATCATAAGACACAGAATTTATAGCAAAAGGTTACATTGTCATACAATGATATATTGGACAAACCTGGATTGTTAAATCTTTCATCTTTTAGAAGGTTGGTTTTTGTTCATTAATATGTAAATCCCACAATTTCTTTTAAGTCATCTTCTCAAGATAATTTAAGGTTTTATAACAAAAGATGACATCTCAGTTCAGATAATGCATTAACAGTGTGAGGTCGAGTCTGTCTGTATCCCAATCTTGAGTCAGACTGGTTATAGTTCCAAAGTAGAATTTATGAAATACAGTAGCGCCTCGACATATGAACGACCCCGTTCACAAACAAATCGGTTTACGAACAGGATTGTACGTAAAACTTTGCTTCAATGTACGTACGAAATTCAAGGTACGAACAAATAGAGTGAAGTGCAGGCTTTTGTTGAGAGGCCTCACCCTAACAAAACTGTGACCAACAGAGCAGTGAACATTTTAAATGACAATGTGATGTCCCATTTTAGGAAAATTCTGCAACAAAGAAAAAAACCAAGATTCTCTGATCGTTTTCTTGTGGCATCACCAACCTCCAAGAGACAAAAAAAGAGAAAAGACTCCGGAAATATCCGAACAATGGAAAAATTGATTCAGTTCGCGAACTTTTTGGTTTGCGAACCGGGTCCCGGAACGGATTAAGTTTGTAAGTCGAGGTGCTACTGTATTACCTGTATTGGCTGCCTGCAGATTGTGCTTTTTTGGAGCAAAATAGAATGTATCAGCAAATATAATTCTGCAAATACAAATTCACCCCATGGACTTGTATATGTGCATGCGTACATGAGAAACAGAGTGCGTGTGCGTTAGTCCATGTGAGAGAGTGTGTTTGCATGTATGAAAGCTTGGTAAAGTGTGTGCATGGGTGTGACGGAGTATAACCTTGTAGAGGCTGTGTGTGTGGGTATGGTGTGTGCGTGTGCGTGTGTGTGTGTGTGTGTAGAACAGGGGGGACACCTGTAGTGTGACATGAACCCAAGATCTCGATTGAGGCCATCCTCATGGGTACCAATCTTGGCTACCAGCCTTTGCTTGGCCACTTTGCATTGTTGCCTATCCCAATTTCCGCCTTGGAGGGTGGTCACCTGAAGATCCGAGGCCGAATATCCCTGACCACTGAAGTGTTTCCAGACTGGGAGGGAACAGTCCTGTCTATTGATGTTGTGCGGTGTCAACTCATCCCTTGTCATAGTGTCTGCCTGGTCTCACAAATGTACCATGCCTCAGGGCTTCCTTACCTGCAGCGTATGAGATAGACAACATTGGCCAAGTCACATAAGTACTTGCTGCATACACGGTAGGTGTGGTGTCCCCATAGGTAATGGTAGTATCCATGTCGACACTCTGACACGTCTTGCAGGATCTGCCGTGACAAGGCTGTATGGCGTCCTGAAGACCAGGCAGTTTGTGAACAATCGTCTGTTTAAGGATTGGCGGTTGTTTAAAGGCGAGAAGTGGAGGTGTAGGGAAGGTCTTGGTGAAATGTTCATTCTCAGGGATAATGTGTTGCAGGCTGCAAAGAACATGCGTGGTTTGTCCAGTACTTTCCAGGAGCCGAAAAGCTGTGGGAGTTTTTCAACCGGGAGGGCACTACACTATACACTCACTCACTCTCTCTCTCTCTCTCTCTCTCTCTCTCTTCCCCCCCCTTTCTCACACACACATATGCGCACATGCACTCTTACATATTCACACTCACACAGACCTTCTCTCATAAACATGCTCTCTCTCATACACACACCCATACATATACACTTGCCACACTCAAACCCACCCCACGCACACATCCCTCTCTTGGGCTTATACTTCATCACAACCACACACACATTTTGCTAAGCTTTCACACAGGTAAACATATTCTCTCACATGCAGTCACACACTCATTCTCTCTCTTTCTCTCTCTCTCTCAGTCACACACACACATGCCTATGCGGTGAAATTGTATCTGTAGAATTATATTTGCCGATTCATGCTCAAAAAGTGTACAATCTGCAGGCAGTTAAGACATGTAATGTTTTGTAAATTAAACTTTGGAAATAGAACTAGTCTGACACAAGATTGGGACACAGACAGACTCTAACCTCATATCTTTAATGCATTGTCTGAGGTAAGATGTCACCTTTTGTTATAAAACCTTAATTTATCTCGAGAAGGTGACTTAAAAGTAGCTTTGGAATTTACATATTAATGAAACAAAAACTGCATTCTGAAAGAAGAAAGATTTAACAATCCAGATTTGTTCAATATATCACTGTATGATACTGTAATCTTTTGTTATAAATTGTGTCTTATGATCTTATATTCCACAACCACCTGATAAACGAGCAGCACTCCGAAAACCAATGACTCCAAATAAACCTGTTGGGGCTATAATCTGGTGTTGTGTGATTTCTAACTTTATTATGGAGATTATGCCAGGGCATCTAGAACATTCCAATTCAATCAGGCAGAGTCAACATGGGAAATCATTCTAACTAATTTAATAGAGTTCCTTGAGGAAGTACAAACAACATGGATAAGGGGAACCTGTGGGGGTGGTGTACTTAGATTTCCAAAAGCAATTTGACAAAATTTCAAATCAAAGGTTACAATGGAAAATAGTAGTGCATGGAGTAGGAGGACCATATTAATATAGATAGAGGATTGGTCGTTAAATTTCTAATGATACAATAATACATTGGAAACTAAGTTGTCAAGAGAACATAAGGTGTCTGAAAATGGTAGACAGGTTAAGTGAGCAGGCCAAAAATTGGCAGACAGCATATAATGTGGGAAAATGTGTACTTGTCCGCTTTGGCAGGAAGAATAAGGAAGCAACATTTAATTTAAATGGAAAGCAACTGCAGAATTTTGAGGTCCACAGTGATGTGATATCCTAATACTTGAACTACTAAAATTTAGTATACAAGAATAGCAAGTCATTAGAAAAACGAATGGAATTTTAGCACTTATTACAAAAGCAATGAAATACAACATTAGGGATTTTTGCAATGATTGTGCAGGACACCGGTGAGAGCAAAGTTACATTACTGCACACAAATTTGGTCTCTTTATCTAAGAAACGATACAATTTAATTTGATGCAGTTCAGAAAAAAATCACAGGCCTGATTGCTGGGTTGAGGGTATTATTTTATGGATGATGGATGAGGAAGTAGGATCAATATCCTTGCTTTTTAGAATAATGAAAGGTGATTTTATTAACATACATAAGATTCTGAGGAAACCTGACAGAGTGAATGCTAAAATGATGTTTCTCCTCATGCAAGAGACTAGAGAGAGAGTTTAAATATAAGGTGCTTTCTATTTAGGATGAAGACTCGGAGAATGTTTTCCCTGAGGGTTAGAACCTGTACGTAATTTTCTTCCTCAGAAAGTAGTGGAGGCAGGGTCATTGAATATTTTTAAAGCACAGTAAAATACATTCTTGACTAACAAAGGAATCAAAGATTTTGTGGTGGTAGCAGGAAAATGGAATTGAGGTCATGATCTTATAAAATTATGAAGCAGGATTAAGGGGCTGAATAGCCTCCTTTTAATGATAATTCATGTGATTGTATGTATGCTTATAAGTAGGTAAGACACATAAAATCTGCCCTGAAACTTTCCCTCTTACTCTTCCAGTTAGTTGTTTGCTGCTGGTTAACTATGAAGAACTGCACAGCTGAAGAGATCTACCCACCTTCACAGCAATGTCTGCACTCTCTATGTTTCTGGGGATATAACCATTGATCACTACGTCAAACAGTAGGACACCGTCTGTGTCTACTCCCCGGGCAACGTGCGTCATTCGTAGGATCTCACCTGAAAGTCAGAAGCTGCAGTCAGTGTGTACCTCTTCACATTGCCTTAGTGACACAATCAGACAACCCAGGAAGCTTGGGAGTCTGCTTCAGCCACAGAACACCCTCTGACACTGAAATCAAACAGATCGTCATCTCTGCACACACAAGTTTATTCTGGTCTTGTGCAGGGGCACTCTTGCATTTGGGAGTACATTATGATAAATTGAACAGGACATGTATGGCCCCAAAACCCATCCCCAATTTTTTGAAAATTGGATCTTCCCAATGCTGCTCCTACCAGGGCCAGCACAGCAGGGGATTTCTCCCTATTCAATGTGGGCCTGAAGTCTCAAGAACAAGACAGTATTTGCTTTACATTTGCTGATAGATATTTATTCCTCAATCAATGTCATAAAATCCACTGACAGCTTGCTGCTTTGGGGTTTACTGTGTGTGAATTGGCTGTCAGACTTCTTGCATTACAAGAGTGACTACACTCCATAATTCTTTTTAAAACACTTTAAGATAGTTGGTGCTTATGAAAATGCCCCATGAAAGCAAGCTGTTCTATCGTCCAAAATACAGCCTCTTCTCTCTCCAGTGTTCTCTATGCAGCTATACACAATTACCTGTTGCAAACTCCATTTGAGATTCTTGCCTGAAAACCCCTTTAGTCAGAGTGAAGCCATTCGCTGTGCCTGGTGCAGGAAAGGCCACCGACCAATAAATGGGGGTAAATACTGAGGCGAGTACTCTTACCAGGGGACCTGAAGGGCAAAAGTACAGGGTAAAAGAGAGACAAACATATAATATTTTGAAACAACTGAAAAGAGAATAATAAAAATAAAAACAAGTAAAAACTGAAAATGCTGGAAATACTTATCAGATCCGGCTGTAGCTAAAGACAGAGAGAGAGAGAGAAAGAAAAAAACAAATTCAATGTTTCAGATAAGTGTCTATTCATCAGAAGTGTAAAGGGGTGTTATGTAGACAGGAAAAGGGTACGGCCAGGAGATTTATGCATTCTAAATGGGGGATCCACAGACCGGGGGATTAAAACAAGGGTGGTATCAGACTGAAGAATATATGGACAGTGAATATACAAGGCAGATAATGGACACAGGTTTCATCTGTGCCAGCTTAATATACAGATACATGGCATGTCTAACTGGGGCACAACAAATGGCCTCCCCACTAAGCTAGAGAGACAGGGAAGAAAAATCAACAATAGTTTTACATTTCAGATCATTGTCTAATAATTCCCTCTTAGTGATGCCAAGGTTGAGGTCATCTGTGATTCCACTCATGGTTGAATGCCTGCCAAGTAACAGAAAGAAGGCAAATGGGCAGAGTACTAGAGTGAGCTAAATTTAATGCCAAATAGAAGCTTTCATCGGAGATGAAGAGAGAATTGGTAAGAAAATTGCCTGCTACAGATCATCAAAGCACTGCAGTCAGAATAAGAGAACAAGTTGAAATATATATAATGCTTGGCGGGCAGGAGGTTGGAAGTAATTGGGGGAGGGATGGGGAGGAGATATCAAAGTCCAATAGAAAGCGACGGCAATGACTTATGACAAAGTGCAGCCAAGTGCCTCCCGTCAGTGAAATACCAACCAATTGTGCTTGGAATATTCTGAATGTTTGCCTGAAGGGTTGTAGTGCCTGCAGCTGCGTTTGCTGTGATGTTTGCATCAAGGAATGCGATTCCAAATTCTTTGTCATTAATGATTCCAATCAGACTGCCCCTGGCTCTCCCTGGAACACCTGGAACAAAGGGGTAGCATCTGTTACTGCGGAGTCCAAAGCTTTACCGAAAAACAAACAGCTCTTTTTTCCCCTCACCAGTCGGTGTGGGTGTTTTCCACTGCAGACATTAAGTGTCGATTTTAAGCATTTCTCATAGTCTAGACACACTGGACAATCTTGAGCAAGGGGCACAGTGTCAGGATAAGGCATCAGTCATTTAGAACTGAGATGAGGAGAACTTTCCTCATTCAGCAGGTAGTGAATCTTTGAAATTCTCTATCTCAGAAAGTTGTGGATGTTCAGATGTTGAGTATATTTAAGACAGAAATGAATAGATTATTAGGGAATAAGAAGTCAAAGAATATGGGGGGGGGCAGGAAAATGTTATTGTAGATGATAGGCTATGTGGGCATTGCATGTTTAATCATGCTCTAGGTTCTACATGATATATCCTGGTCCATTTTCTTATGTTACTTACTTGCTAATCTCAGAAGTATACAGTGCTGCCAGTGCAGTATGCCCTCTACCACACTGCAAGTGCCAGTCTGGATTCTGGCCTCAAGGTTCTGATGCTGAACTCTGCAGCCATGACCTTTGGGCTCAGAAGTAAACATCCCGTACCAGCTAAAACACAGCCAGGGTCACTTCCCAGCAGAAAGAGGAAGCACATCAACACACAGGATTTGAATCCAAGTCCACTGAAGGCTTAGGGTATTCATTCACTGCACCAGCCAATCGTTAAATAGTGTTTTCTTTTACTACCAAATGGTAGCCTTTTCACCTGGACATGGGTGGTAGCTGCAGCTGGCTGTTTGGAAACTCTCTCCAGGGCAGCCTCTTCCATTGCCATTAGGGGGAGGACTGTTGCACTGCCGTTTTCTCAATTGTGTCCCTCCTCCACAAGACGCTGAACATTCACTCCATGGTTGCCATGGGCTCCAACCACCATTCACTGCCATAAAGAACATTCATATAGTATGACAGAACACTTACTCAACAAAGAATTAATACTACAAGTTAAAATAGTTTCAAGCTGCCAGGTATAATTGCAACCTATTTTCCAGAACTTGATTTACATGTTGTGACTTAGAGGTTGAAAAGGATGTTGTAATCTAGTAGTGTTAATGCTGCATTCTGCCATTGCAGTAAACAGTTAGTGCTTCATATCCAGCAGATCAGCTTCATATCAAAGTTGCATTCATTTAAGTACAGAGGTCCAAATATGAAAGCATCAGGAGGAAATTGTTACAGCAGAATACGTGTTGGCGGCAATGACACAGCTGTGAGTATGCCAGGAAGCAGCAATGGAAGTTTAAAATCTGTTTTTTTGAAGACTTAGTTTAATCACAGTTTGAATAACAATGTGTTCAGCACCACCTGTCTTACTATCTTGAGCAAGTGAAGCCTAATTTTGGACCCAGAATTTGTTCCAGCACAAAAATGGCAGAGTAGTCTCAGCAAATGATCAGTAAAGCATTGCCAGGGAAAGTGAGGAGGCTGACATAAAGTCTGTCTGCAGGAGTGGATTGAACAAGTCAGATCCCAGACTGAAGTCTAGCTTGACTGAAGTCTTCCTTTTTTTTGTTTTAGCAAGGTGCTCGCTCACTGAAAGATAAGCATGCAATGCTGCAGATTTGATTTTAACATCAAAACAAAAGTTTATTACATGAAAAAATGAAGGTAAAATAGAATAAACCAAATCATTTTCATAAAACACAGATTTAAACATGTCAAAAATAGAATCCCATTAATCCCAAAAGCAATTTTTACAGTACGCACACCAGAGAGAATTGCCTCTATATGTCACAGAGGATTTGACTTAGCCATGGCTTCCATTCCCAGTCATGTGAATCTGACAGCTTATTCTTTGACTTGTTATATAACTGAGTATATACTGCCTCAGCTTCAAATAACTCCTTTAGATTTTAAATGTCTAGTGTGGAACTGTTACTAAACTCCTGACACTGAAGCAACCTATTTTGAAAATTCTGAGCTATCTTCTCCCTTTTTCAAGAGCAACTGCTTTCCACATTCACCTTCAGTTTAGAAACCTGAACTGTAGCAAGACTGAAACAACCCTATATTTTTCTCCAGCTATGGCTGGTTCCCCAATCAAAAAGAAAAAAAAAATGAACCCTTGACCTTTCAATGTGGAGCATAATACACAATTGTTTACCTTGTTTGCTTGTAAAAGTTTCCAAGCAAAAGCCCATTACTTTCAAGGAAGTTTTTCTCTGTTTTTTAAAAAAATCTCCACAGCTACAAGAATACTTACATGTTACTCATTAAGTCTGTTGAGAAACATGGAAACTAATATACCACAAGTCAAATCAAACTCAAAAATAAACATGTAAATATACAAAATTCACACAACTTATAACACAGTACAAGAAACATGGAAACTAGGTTTGATCGGGAATATTCTTGCCTGTCTTAACTTGGGTTTGTTTGGTGTTGCAATTGTTGCATTTGGACAGTAGATGGTGGAATTATCAAACTGTTCAGAGTCGGCGTGCACAGCCATTTCTTAGTTCATCATAACCCAGACTCAAATAACATCATCTCACGTGCACAAATCCTAGCAGTCGTCAGTGAGCAGCAATCCCAATCTGTCAGGTTCGATTTTTCCTTTCCCTGTCTCAGAGGGTGTGGGGGAGGGATCACCGAGGTTGATGACAGAATCATGAACCAATAGAGGAGTGTTCTATGCTTTAAGCTTCAGGGCTAGAAGCTGCAACTTTAACTTTGCTGCCTCAGCCCATTGCTCGAAAAGCATCGCTCACTGTGCAACATTGATTCAGTTGAAGCAGGAAAGCACACTCCCCCTTCCACACTTTCTCACACTGATGCCCAGCTCTCAGTTTAAACTTACCAGGGCACAGGTCTATACCACAGCGCTGCATCTGCACATTTACCCCTGAACAAATATTGCCACCGTTGGCAGGGGCTGGGTTGCCACATGATCGGTAACGCTTGCTTTGTCCGCCGCCACAGGTCTGACTGCATGGATTCCAGGAGCTCCAGGAGCCCCAGTTCCCATTCACTGCAAACAAGAAACAGATTTCACTCAGCAGGGACAGGTCAAATCAAAGCACCGCTTGTTCACTGTCAACTCTCCTGACCAAATTCTATTCTTCTTCTCCCACATGATTTGGAGGTGCCTGTGTTGGACTGAGGTGTACAAATTTAAAAATCACACAACACCAGGTTATAGTCCAACAGGTTTATTTGGAAGCACCAGTTTTCGGAGCGCTGCTCCTTCATCAGGTGGTTGTGGAGGACAAGATCGTAGGACACAGAATTTATAGCTAAAATTAACAGTGTGATGTAACTGCAATTATATATTGAAAAAGACCTGGATTGTTTGATAAGTCTCTCATCTTTTAGAATGGGCTTACTGGTTTCAGTTCTTTCATAGATAAATTCAAGAACTTCCTGAAAGTTACATGCTCAAGTGAACTTTAATAATAGGTGCAATTTGGCCCAGATAATGCATTGAAGGTGTGAGGTGCACTGTGTGAGGCTGTCTGTGCCCCAATGTTCAGACTGATTCTAAGCTAAAAAAGGGACTTCCAGAATCTTACGTGGATTCGTCCAGTTTTTGAGCAAAAAATGTAATTTTTCAAGTACACCACAAACTTATATGTGGGTGTTTGTGTGCGGTGGGGTGTTTATGAGTGTCTGTGAGAGAATGTGTGTGAGTGTAAAGGGGTATATGTCTGTTAGAGGGTGCGTGTGTGAGTGTGGGAATGTATGTGGAAGCATATGAGAGAGAGCTTGTGTATGAGAGAGGGTCTGCGTGAGTATATGGGTTTGTAGGAGTGTCTGTGTGTCTGTCTGTCTGTGAATGTGTGTGTAGTGCAGTGAGGTCACCTGTAGTGACATGAATCCAAGGTCCTGGTTGAGGCCATCCCTATGGGTAACGAACTTGGCTATCAGCGTCTGCTCAGCCACTTCCTGTTGTTGCCTGTCATGAAGTCCGCCTTGGAGGATGGTCACCAGAAGGTCCAAGGTTGCATGTTCCGGACCGCTGAAGTGTTCTCTGACAGGGAGGGAACACTCCTGTTTGTTGATTGTTGTGTGGTGTCCATTTATCCGTTGCTGTAGCCGATGCTTGGTCTCACCAATGTACCATGCCTCAGGCCATCCTTGCCTGCAACGTTGGCTGAGTGATATGAGTACCCACTATGTACGTGGTGGGTAGTGTCCCCACGTGCAATAGTGGTATCCGTGTCCACACTCTGACAAGTCTTGCAGCGTCTGCCATGACAAGGTTTTATAGTGTTGTCCTAAAAGCCGGGCAGTTTGCTGCGAACAATGATCCGTTTGAGGTTTGGTGGTTGTTTAAAGGTGAGAAGTAGAGGCATGAGGAAGATCTTGGCGAGGTGCTCATCCAGACTGATAATGTGTTGCAGGCTGCAAAGAACATGGTGGAGTTTTTCAGCTCCTGGGAAGTACTGGACACCGATGGGTACTCTGTCAGTTGCAATTTGTGTCTGTCTCCTAAGAAGGTCATTACGGATTCTTGCTGTGGCACGTCAGAACTGGCAGTCGATGTGTTTAGCATCGTACCCCATTCTTATGAAGGCATCCTTGAGTACCTCCAAGTGCCTGTCAAGTTCCTCCTCATCTGAACAGACCCTGTGTACATGTAGGGCTTGTCCATAGGGAATGGCTGTTTTAATATATTTCAGGTAGAAGCTGGAGAAATGTAGCATCGTGAGGTTATCCGTGGGTTTGCGGTAGAGTTAGGTGCTGAGGTGCCCATCCTTGATGGAGATGCATGTGTCCAAGAATGAGACAGATACTAGAGAGTAGTCCTTGGTGAGTTTGATGGTGGGATGAAACTCATTTATATCACTGTGTATTTGTTTAAGTGACTCCTCGCCATGGGTCCAGAGGAAGAAAGTGTCGTCAACATACTTGGTGTATAATGTTAGTTGGAGGCCCTGCATAGAGAAAAAGTCTTGATCAAACCTGTGCATGAAAATGTTGGCACACTGGAGTGCAAATTTGGTCTCCATGGCTGTTCCGTGTGTCTGAATGAAGAACTGATTGTCAAAGGTGAAAATGTTGTGGTCGAGGATAAAGTGGATGAGTTGTAGGACAGTGCTTGGAAATTGACCATTGTTGGTGTTGAGTACTTAGGCTGTTGCTGCGATGCTGTCATTGTGGGGAATGCTGGTGTAGAGTGCTGAAACATCCATTGTGATGAGGAATGTTCCCAGTTTGAGTGGTCCGTGGGTGCTGAGTTTTTGGAAGAAATCTGTAGTGTGGTGACAGAAACTGGGGGTCCCCTGAAGCTGAGGGTTCACACACACACACACACACACACACAGATGTATACCCCTTTACACTCACACACATACACACTCTCTCACAGACACTCATATGCCCTCTCCCCACAACATATACACACCCACATGGACATACACACACATATAAGTTTGTGGTGTACTTGCAGAATTACAATGTATTTTGTTCAAAAACTGGATGAATCCATGTAAGATTTTGTAAATCCCTTTTTTAGATTAGAATCAGTCTGAACATTGGGGCACAGACACCTTCACACAGGGCACCTCACACCTTCAATGTTTTAACTGGGCCAACATGGCACCTATTGAGCCCATAACTTTAAGAAAGTTCTGGAATTTATCTATGAAAGAACTGAAACCAATAAGCTCATTCTAAAAGATGAGAGACTTAACAAACAATCCAGGTCTTTTTCAATATATAGTTTCAGTTACATCACACTGTAAACCTTTGCTATAAATTCTGTGTCCTACAATCTTACACTCCACAACCACCTGACGAAGGAGTAGCGCTCCAAAAGCTAGTACTTCCTAATAAACCTGTTGGACTATAACCTAGTGTTGTGTGATTTTTAACCTTCTTCTCCCATAGTCACACTTTCTCTTGAGGGCCATTGGGTCATTATCACACTTCTGTCTGTGAGAGTTTTCTGATGTAAATTTCCTGCATCAAAATAAGTGCTTAGAATATCTCAAGATGGCGAAAGGTGCTAAACAAATGCAAACGATTTTTCTTTATTACATATAAAGGGGAGATGTTGATGAGGCTTTTCCAAGTTTTCAATAAACCTGCATTGTAGCTGGCCACCCAAACTATTGGAAGAGACTTGATGTTCAATTCACTGCTTCAACTGTGGTAAGGGCTGATCTCAACCCAATGCCTTTAGATGGCAACATGGCTGAGATTAGGAATTCACCACTGACATGGTCAATGACTGCCACTGAGTTTGTGCTGCCCCGTAACACACAAATGTAATGAATTACTGCCCCCATTGCCGATCCTATATTTTATATTAGCCTGAAACAATTCAAATTTTCAGGCTAACTTATGTCATATATATAGCACAAAAAAAAAATCAGCCATCTGACTCAATCAATTTATGATTCACTCAAGCATCTTTGGCTAATTCGATCAGCATAACCCTTTTTTCCCTTTAAGGAAATATATGCATGAGAAGCGGAATTTGGCCAAATAGCCCTTGAACCTGCTCTGTCTTTCAATAAAATCATGACTGATATGTTTGTGGCTTCAGCCCCCACTTTCCTCAGCTCTCTGGTCAATCAAAAATTTATCTAACTCCACATTAAATAATTCCAATGACTCAGCCATCACTGATTTTTGGGGAAAGCAGTACCAAAGATTAACGACCTGTTGAGAGAAAATCATTCTCAATTTCATCTTATTCCTAAATTGTGTCCCCTAGTTATTGTCTCCCCAACAAAAGGAAATATATTTTCATTATCCAAGTTATTTAGTTCCCTCAAAACTAAGTAATTTTGAAGATTTTAACCTTAGAATGCAGATCATCTGGACCTGGAAACTTGCCAGCCTTTACGTCAAATAGTTTTCCCTGCACCTTTTTCCTGGTGGTGGTGATTGTTTTAATTTCTACCCTCCAGTAATTGATTTACAAGTCAAAAAAACCTGAAGAACTGTAGATGCAGTTCTTGATTTAGAAGTGTCTTTTGAAGTGTTCTAAATCTTCTACAATCAAATCAGACACAATATCTGTTCAACACTTCCTTCATTTCCTTGCTTTCTGTGAGCAATTCCCCACACTGTCCTTTTATAGGATCAACACTAGATTTAGTTATTCTTTTCCTGTTTAAAATATTTTTGGAAACTGATTATTTTTATATTACTAGCTAGCTTCCTCTTATACTCTTTCACCATTTCTTTTAGTAATTCTTAATAAGTTCTTAAACTCTTACCAACTTTTTGACCTCGACTAATCATGACAGATTTGTAGTGTTTCTTTCAAATGTATAAATATTCAACTTCCTTCTTTAGCTCCAGATGATACATCCTTCTCAAAGAATTGTTCTTTCTCAATGGACCAAATCTTTGCTTAGTGTTAATAAATATCTCCTTAGACGTCTGCCACTGGATTTCCACTGTCCCCCGTTCAACCTAATTTCCCAGTTGTCTTTGTTCTACTCTGCCTTTAGCCTTTTCTTTGTCCATCTCATTTCTCCTTCAATGTATTCATGCTATTTGCCTCAGCTACTTTGTATGGTGTTGCCTCACATTCTCACAACCAGCTAGACAATGAAAATTCTCCTGAATTCCCTCTTGAATTTATCACCACAGACTAGTGAGGCCCATACACTTTACCTGATTGGCCTGTTCTTACCTGGGCACGGCTCATTGTTGCACAGTACTACATCAACATCACTTCCTTCACATAGATTGCCTCCATACTGAGGCGGTGGATCAAAACATGAACGGGTCCGCTGGTGGACTCCTCCCCCACAGGAAGCTGAGCAACGTGACCAGCTGTTCCAAGCTGTCCACTGTCCATCCACTGTTGGAAAGACACAGTTACTAAAGTCGTCTTTGAATTCAAACACTGCTCACAATCTCTCAAGACACCAGACTGTGTTATCAACTAGAATTACAACTGAAGCTGAGTTTTAACCTCACTATTTCTGGAATTGACCTGATATTTTTCCTGATCAATCTGCTCAGAGATGTGATAACAAACCATTGGAACAGGTAGGACCTGAGCCCGGTCCCCTGGCTCAGAGGCAGGGACATTACCACACTGCCACAAGCCCCCTGTAATTGATTGGCTTGGCATAAAGCTAATTGAGAGAAACTGAGGCTTAATGAACTAGCTTTCATAATAAAAAACAACTTGAATAATTCAATTGGAAACTTTAGTGGTGATAGTTAATGGATGAAAATAAACATGGGTGATTTGGTGATGGGGAAAAAGATGTTCAGTTTTATGTAAGAGTATTTCTGGATATAAAAGAAAGAAAGAAAGAATTTGAGGGGTCTTGTGGTTCAGTGGTACTGCCCCTACCTCTGGACCAGAAAGACAAAATTCCATCAACTCCAGATGTGTGATAGCAACTCTGAACAAGTTTATCAGAATTTTTAAAAATACGCATGAGTCAAATGGAATGAGTATTATTCCAGGTATTATGGTATGTCAATTCTTTCATTAAGACAAGTGAATGGCATTATTTAGTTAAGTACTTAGAAAACTTGCTCTGCAATCTGGCTGAGTGATTAAGGTGATGGACTAAAAATCTACAGAGGTCGCCCCCGGGAGGTTTCAATCTGGCCAACTATACTTCTTACCATCCTCGATGATCACATTGCCTTAAGAAATTGGCCATCAATGAATTCAAAATCCATAGAAAGGGAATAATGTGGCATATAGTAGCATCCCAATCCTGAGACCAGAAAGTCTGGATTCAAATCATACCTTAAAATGTGATGGACACAAGGGTGTGTCACTCTGTATTCAAATCATTTAATAAAAAGAAATAGATAGTTGGGTCTAACCTGCCATTCGGGGGCACCAAGTGGAGGGCTCTCACCATTGGAGTCCACCCTTTTATCATTGGGATTTTGACATGAAGGATATTGCATGTAGCATTCTTGTGCAACAGGAACTTAAGGTGGGTGAGTTCACAGGTTTCCATATTGTTTCCATTTACTGTAGCCTTGGAGAGTCTCAGTTTCATGTATACACAGGTTGCATCAGAATGTAGCCCTTCTTCCATTATCTGAAGGGGCTGCTAATTAATTTCAGTTGCACCTCATCGTCATGCTTCGGATCTTTGGCACCCATTGTAGAGGCAGGGCAGACAAACTGAAAGATATCCATTTGGCTCTGCTTAGGGCTTGGTCAAGGTAGCCATGAACAAATCACACACAGCTGGCCATGGAAAGGGGTTGATGGGAAGGGTGAGAGCAGTAACAAATTAAAAATACTATACATGAATGCACGAAGCATTAGACATAAGATGGATGAGCTTGAGCTCTTTTGGAAATTGGCAGATACGATATTGTGGGGATAACTGAGATGTGGCTTTAAGTGGACAGGGCCTTGGAAATGAGTATTCAAGGCTACACATGCTATCGTAAGGACAGACTGACGGGCAGAGGGGGTGGGGTGGCCTTGTTGGTAAGGGAGGATATTCAGTCCCTTGCACGGGGGGACCTAGAGTTAGGGGATGTAGAGTCAGTGTGGATAGAGCTGCGAAATACTAAGGGCAAAAAGACCCTCTTGGGAGTCATCTACAGGCCCCCAAACAGTAGTCTGGATGTCGGATGTAAGTTGAATCAGGAGCTGAAATTGGCCTGTCGCAAAGATGTTACTACAGTTGTTATGGGGGATTTTAACATGCAGGTAGACTGGGAGAATCAGGACCTCAAGAAAGAGACTTTGTGGAGTGCCTCAGAGATGGATTCTTAGAGCAGCTGGTGCTGGAGCCAACCAGGGAGAAGGCAATTCTGGATCTGGTATTGTGCAACGAAACAGAATTGGTCAGAGGCCTCGAAGTGAAGGAGCCATTGGGAAGTAGTGACCATAATACATTAAGCTTCAATCTGCAATTTGAGAGGGAGAGGGTACAGTCGGAAGTGACAGTACTTCTGTTGAATAAAGGGAACTATGGAGCTATGAGGAAGGAGCTGGCCAAAGTTCAATGGTGCAATACCTTAGCAGGGATGACCGTGGAGGAACAATGGCAGATATTTCTGTGTATAATGCAGAAGTTGCAGGATCAGTTCATTCCTAAAAGGAAGAAAGATCCCAGGAGGAGGCATGGGCGGCCGTGGCTGATGAGGGAAGTAAGAAACATATAAAGTTAAAAGAGAAAAAGTATAACATAGCAAAGATAAGTGGGAAAACTGAGGACTGGGAAGCTTTCAAAGAGCAGCAGAGGATTACTAAGAAGGAAATACGCAGAGGAAAAATGAGATACGAAGGTAAACTGGCCAATAATATAAAGGAGGATAGTAAAAGCTTTTTTAGGTATGTGCAAGGCAAAAAAATGGTTAGGACTAAAATTGGGCCCTTGAAGACGAAACAGGGGAATATATTACAGGGAACAAAGAAATGGCAGAGGAATTAAATGGGTACTTCAGATCTGTGTTCACTGGGGAAGACACAAGCAATCTCCCTGAGGTAACAGTGGCTGAAGGACCTGAACTTATGGGAATTTATATTTGCCAGGAATTTGGGTTGGAGAGACTGTTAGGTCTGAAGGTTGATAAGTCTCCGGGGCCTGATGGTCTACATCCCAGGGTACTGAAGGAGGTGGCTCGGGAAATCGTGGATGCATTGGTGATTATTTTCCAGAGTTCGATAGATTTGGGGTCGGTTCTTGAGGATTGGAGGGTGGCTAATGTTATACCACTTTTTAAGAAAGGTGGGAGAAAGAAAGCAGGAAATTATAGACCAGTTAGTCTGACCTCAGTGGTGGGAAAGATGCTGGAGTCTATTATAAAGGATGAAATTACGGCACATCTGGATAGTAGTAACAGGATAGGACAGAGTCAGCATGGATTTATGAAGGAGAAATCATGCTTGACTAATCTTCTTGAATTTTTTGAGGATGTAACTCTGAAGATGGATGAGGGAGATCCAGTAGATGTAGTGTACCTGGACTTTCAGAAAGCTTTTGATAAAGTCCCACACAGGAGGTTAGTGAGTAAAATTAGGGCGTATGGTATTAGGGGCAAAGTACTAGATTGGATTGAAAATTGGTTGGCTGATAGGAAACAAAGGGTAGTGATAAACGGCTCCATTTTGGAATGGCAGGCAGTGACCAGTGGGGTACTGCAGGGATCCGTGCTGGGACCGCAGCTTTTTACAATATATGTTAATGATATAGAAGGTGGTATCAGCAATAACATTAGCAAATTTGCTGATGATACAAAGCGGGGTGGCAGGGTGAAATGTGATGAGGATGTTAGGAGATTACAGGGTGACCTGGACAAGTTAGGTGAGTGGGCAGATGCATGGCAGATGCAGTTTAATGTGGATAAATGTATGGTTATCCACTTTGATGGCAAGAATAGGAAGGCAGATTACTACCTCAATTGAATCAATTTAGGTAAAGGGGCAGTACAGAGAGATCTGGGTGTTCTTGTACACCAGTCAATGAAGGCAAGCATGCAGGTACAGCAGGTAGTGAAGAAGGCTAATAGCATGCTGGCCTTCATAACAAGAGGAATTGAGTATAGAAGCAAAGAGGTTCTTCTGCAGCTGTACAGGGCCCTGGTGAGACCACACCTGGAGTACTGTATGCAGTTCTGGTCTCCAGATTTGAGGAAAAATATTCTGGCTATTGAGGGGGTGCAGCGTAGGTTCACGAGGTCAATTCCTGGAACGGCGGGATTACCTTACACTGAAAGACTGGAGCGACTGGGCTTGTATACCCTTGAGTTTAGAAGACTGAGAGGGGATCTGATTGAGACATATAAGATTATGAAAGGATTGGACACTCTGGCAGCAGGAAGCATGTTTCCGCTGATGGGTGAGTGCTGAACCAGAGGACACAGCTTAAAAATATGGGGTAGACCATTTAGGACAGAGATGAAGAGAAACTTCTTCACCCAGAGAGTGGTGGGTGTGTGGAATGCTCTGCCCCAGAGGGCAGTGGAGGCCCAGTCTCTGGATTCATTTAAGAAAGAGTTGGATAGAGCTCTCAAAGATAGTGGAATCAAGAGTTATGGAGATAAGGCAGGAACAGGATACTGATTAAGGATGATCAGCCATGATCATATTGAATGGTGGCACAGGCTCGAAGGGCAGAATGGCCTACTCCTGCACCTATTGTCTATTGTCTATTGAAAGGATTAACATATCTGACTGGTTGGCTCTCTTTTGCAGTTACTCTCCACCTTGAGAGAGAGCATGCTGCATCTATTGGTATACTTGAAGTGTTCCATGACTGGTGGACACTGCAGGGGCTGGAGTGTATGAGCTCTACCCGTAACAACATTTGTCCCTTTAAGGATCTGTCACCTTGGTTTAATTTAAATTGCATTCTCTCAGAGGAATTATGTCCTTCCTGCAAAGTGATGACCAGAACTGTCCAGAAAACCCAGCTGTGTCTTCACCGGTGTATTATATAACTCCAGCATTACATCCCTGCTCTTGTATTGAATACCTCACCCAACAAAGGAGAAAACCCATACTATTTACAATGTTATCCATCTGTCCTGCCACCTTTAGGGATATATGGACACGCATTTCAAGGTCTCTAATTTCTCATAGCATCTCATTGTCTTATACAATCCCTACAATGTAGATAGAGGCCTTTAGCCTATTGAGTCTGCACCAACACTCCAAAGAGCATTAACTTCTATCCCTCTCAATACTGTCCTGTTTATTGTATATTCCCCTATTTGGTTTGTCCTGTTCAAATGCTTCCTGACTGAATTGCATTTGCCACTTTTCGGGCCACTCAACCAACCATTGCTTTCTTCTTATCATCAACAAGTATTATCTTTATCATCAACTATCCAGGCAATGTTTGTATCATGTGCAAATTTCCCATTTATGCCTCCATTTAAGTCCAATTCTTTAATACATACCATAAACAGCAAGGGACTCGAAACAGCCCGATGGAACACCACTGGAATCTGCTTTGTATTTGCAAAATCATTTGTTGACATTACCCTTTGCTTCCTGTCACTGAGCCAATTTTTGGATCCAAATGGCCATGCTTGGATCCCATGGGCTTTATTTTTTTCTTAACAGTCTGTCGTGTCTTTCTCTTGACTCAATGGACAGTTTGGAGAGTGAAAAGAAACAGATGGAGAAAGGGAGAGAGAGGATTGTGTGTAGATATACAACATTGTGCAGCCAAGCACAAAAGTATGGTCACAGTTTGTAACCTGTTGAATTTCTTAGCTCAGCTCTGGCTGTGAAAGCTGGCTAATGATAGGAGGTAACAGCAAAACCAAAGAGATAGGTACACATGTATTTATGCTGTTAGGCATTTGAAATAGAGACTTTTAACTCTTCAATAGGGATGCTTGCAGAATCTACTTTTGTGGATAACACTAGACTTCAATAATCTAATATGGAATTTGAATGGTTTGACCAAATAACCATTCTGAACAAGTTATTAATAGTTCATAATGAAAATAATGAAAATCTACCATGAGAGTAAGCTGGTTGATGTGGTGTATATGGATTTCAGCAAGGCGTTCGATAAGGTTCCCCACAGTAGGCTATTGTACAAAATGTGGAGGAATGGGATTGTGGGAGATATAGCAGTTAGGATCAGTAATTGGCTTGCTGAAAAAAGACAGAGGGTGGTGGTTGATGGGAAATGTTCATCCTGGAGTCCAGTTACCAGTGGTGTACCACAAGGGTCGGTGTTGGGTCCACTGCTGTTCGTCATTTTTATAAACGACCTGGATGAGAGTGTATAAGGGTTGGTTAGTAAATTTGCAGACGACACTAAGGTCGGTGGAGTTGTGGATAGTGACGAAGGATGTTGTAGATTATAGAGATACCTAGATAAGCTGCAGAGTGGGGCTGAGAGGTGGCAAATGGAGTTTAATGCAGACAAGTGTGAGGTAATTCACTTTGGTCAGAGTAACTGGAATGCAAAGTACTGGACTAATTATAAGATTCTTGGTAGTGTAGATATACCCCACACCCCTCACAGTGTAGATGAGCAGAGAGATCTCAGTGTCCAGGTACACAGATCCTTGAAAGTTGCCACCCAGGTTGACAGGATTGTTAAGAAGGCATACAGTGTTTTAGCTTTTATTAATAGAGGGATTGAGTTCCGGAACCACGAGGTTATGCTATAGCTGTACAAAACTCTGGTGCGGTCGCACTTGGAGTATTGTGTACAGTTCTGGTCACCGCATTATAAGAAGGATGTGGAAGCTTTGGAAAGGGTGCAGAAGAGATTTACTAGGATGTTGCCTGGTATGGAGGGAAGGTCTTACAAGGAAAGGCTGAGGGACTTGAGGCTGTTTTTGTTGGAGACAAGAGGTTGAGATGTGACTTAATAGAGACATATAAGACAATCAGAGAGTTAGATAAGGTGGATAGGGAGAACTTTTTTCCAAGAATGGTGACGGTGAACACGAGGGGGCATAGCTTTAAATTGAGAGATGATAAATATAGGACAGGTGTCAGAGGTAGTTTCTTTACTCAGAGAGTAGTAAGGGTATGGAATGCTTTGCCTGCAACGGTATTAGATTCGCCAACTTTAAGTACATTTAAATCATCATTGGACAAGTACATGGATGTACATGGAATAGTGTAGGTTAGATGGGCTTAAGATTGGTATGACAGGTCGGTGCAACATCGACGGCCGAAGGGCCTGTACTGCGCTGTAATGTTCTATGTTCTAAATGTTCTATACAAACAAGACAATACAGACAATTAGGCCTCTGTGAGTAAGCTTGAAGGCTGAGGAAGGTGTTCAAGGGAGTCATGGAACTGTTCGTGGGAAACAAAATGGTATGAGATAAGAGATTAAAGAACATAGAACATAGAAAAGTACAGCACAGAGCAGGCCCTTCGGCCCACAATGTTGTGCTGAGGATAAATCCTAATCTAAAATAAAATAATGTAACCTTTGCACCCCTCAAATCACTGCTCTCCATGTGCATGTCCAGCAGCTGCTTAGATGTCCCTAATGACTCTGCTTCTACCACCACAGCTGGCAACGCATTCCATGCATTCACAACTCTCTGTATAAAGAACCTACCTCTGACGTCTCCTCTATACCTTCCCCCTAAAACTTTAAAACTATGACTCCTCATGGCAGGCAATCCTGCCCTGGGGGAAAGTTTCTGGCTATTGACTCTATCCATGCCTCTTACTACCTTGTTATACCTTGATCAGGTTACCTCTCTTCCTCCTTCTCTCCAGAGAGAAATGTCCGAGCGCAGTCAACCTCTCTCTGTAAAACAAGCTCATCAGTCCAGGCAGCATCCTGGTAAACCTTCTTTGCATCCTCTCTAAAGCTTCTGCATCCTATAATAGGATGACCAGAACTGGACACAATATTACAAGAGTGGTCTCACTAGGGTTTTGTAGAGCTGCAGCAAAACCTCGTGGCTCTTAAACTTGATCCCCCTGTTAATGAAAGCCAAAACCCCATATGCTTTCTTAACAACCCTATCCACTTGGGTGGCAACTTTGAGGGATGTATGCACTTGAACACCAAGATTCCACTGTTCCTCCACGCTGCCAAGTGTCATGTCTTTAATCCTATATTCAGCATTCAAGTTCAACCTTCCAAAATGCATCACATCGCATTTATCCAGGTTGAACTCCATCTGCCATTTCTCAGCCCAGCTCTGCATCCTGTTAATGTTGTGCCGCAGTCTGCAACAGCCCTCAGTACTATCAATGGCACCTCCAACCTTTGTGTCATTCGCAAATTTACTAACCTACCCCTCAAACTCCTCATCCAAGTCATTTATAAAAACTACAAAGAGCAGAGGCCCAAGGACACCACACACCGCTGACCTCCAGGCAGAATATTTCCCATCTACAACCACTCTCTGCCTTCTGTCAGCCAACCAATTCTGAATCCAGACAGCCAAATCTCCCTGTATCCCATAGCTCCTGACTTTATGAATAAGCCTGCCCTGGGGAACCTTATCAAATGCCTTGCTGAAGTCCATATATACCATATCCATTGCTCGACCTGCGTCAACCTGTCTCATCGCCTTCTCAAAGAACTCAATAAGATTTGTGAGGCATGACCTGCCCCTCACAAAGCCATGCTGACTGCTTTTGATCACGCTATGCTTTTCCATATAGTCATAAATCCTATCCCTCAGAATTCTTTCCAAAACTTTGCTGAACACAGACATAGGACTGACTGGCCTGTAATTGCCAGGTATTTCCCTATTACCCATCTTGAAAAGAAGAACAACATTCCCCTCTCTCCAATCCTCTGGTATGACTCCCGTGGAGAGTGAGGAAGCAAAGATCTTCGCGAGTGGCTTAGCAACCTCCTTTTTTGTTTCCCGGAACAACCTAGGATGAATCTGGTCTGGCTCTGGGGACTTATCAATCTTAATGTTTGCTAAAATTTCCAGCACATCAACTTCATTAATCTTGATCTATTCAAGCCTGTATCCCAGCTCCTCAAAGTTCTCACTCACAACAAGGTCCCTTTCCTTTGTGAAAACTGAAACAAAATCCTCATTTAGGGCTTCCCCTATCTGCTCAGACTCCACACACAAGTTCCCAACGCTATCCCTGACTGGCCCTACCTTTTCCCTGACCATTCTCTTATTCATCATGTATGAGCAATATGCCTTTGGGTTCTCCCTAAGTTCCTTTCTAGTAAGCCTGTAATCCTCTAAAGCTGTGCTAGATCCTTGCCTCCTCCACCTCACGTAAGCTACCTTAGTCCTTTTGACAAGAAGCTCCTCTATTCTCATCATCCAAGACTCCTTAAGCTTACCCCTTCTTGCCTGTCTCAGAGGAACAAATTTATGCATCAGCTCGCAACAACTGCTCCTCAACAGTTTCCACATATCTGTTGTGCTGTTTCTGTGGAACAAGGGCTCCCAATCTGTACTTTGCAACTCCTCTCTTAATTTCATAGTGTCATAATTTCCTTTTCCCCAATTAAATATCTTCCCATGGTACCTGCTCCTTTCCCTCTCCACAGCTATGGTAAATGTGAGGCAGGTGTGGTTACTGTCACCAAAGTGTTCGGCCACCACGAGATCTGGCACCTGACCTGGCTCATTGCTGAGCACCAAATCCAAAATGGCCTCTCACTCCACCGGCTTGTCTACATACTGAGTAAGGAAACCCTCCTGAACACACCTGATAAAAATGGCTCAATCCAAACCATCTGCACTGGGGAGGTTCCAGTCAATAGTAGGAAAGTTGAAGTCAGCCATAATAACAATCCTGCAACATTTGCATTTTTCCAAAATCTGCTGGCCGAGAAGTTCTTTGAACTCCCTATTGCTATTAGAAAACCCCCAATGAGGTGGCTGTTCCCTTGCTGTTCCTAAACTCCACCCATACTCACTCAGTAGACAAACCTTCCTCAACAACCTTCATTTCTGTAGCTGTGATGCACTCTCTGATTAGCAATGCTACACCTCCTCCTCTTTTTTTCCTCCCTCCCTGTTCTTTTTTTTGTTCTAAACCGTGGAACATCTAGCAACCAATCCTGCCCCTATGAAACCCATGTCTCCGTTATGGCCACAACATCATAGTTCCAAGTACTGATCTATGCTCTAAGTTCATCATCTTATTTCTGACAGTTCTTGTGTTAAAGCAGACACACTTTAACCGATCCCTTTGTTTCATCACATGAAAAACCTCCCTGATAGATTCACTACATCCTGTCACTGCCCCATCTACAATTACCCGCACCCTCCCCGCCACCCACCTCAGATATGTAGCTCTGGTTCCCATCCCCTGCCAAACTAGTTTAAACCCTCCTAGATTATGTAAAAACTTAGTTCATCGAGTTCAGGAAGTATATTTTACAGACTCTAGAGAGTCATGGTTGGCCTTATATACTCTGTAGCTGAGATAAAGAACATGCTATACCATTGGGCACTTTACATTAAGGGAAAACTTTACGGGACAATAAGATTCTGTTAAGTTAATGCTGAGGTCCAGCCTAAAAAGAGTGATAAAGTATGAAACTTTGGAAGGCTTCAGTACAGTCAGGCAGTGTAGGAGAACTCTTAAGAGTGGATTTTTTCTGGCTTCAGTTAAATCTCTTTCGTCGTTTATGATGAGAAGATGTGAGACACCAAGAAGGAAAAAGAAGGAAGAATTATTTGCAATGCCAAGTGTCCTGTCTGACCTAGGTTAGTGCTCACTACTTGTTACAGTTGCATTTCTTACAATGTAATTCGTGTGCTAAGATTGGTTAGCTCAGTTGGCTGGATGGTTGGTTTGGAGTGTGGTGTGATGCAAAGGTGTGGGCTCAACTCCTGCACCAGCAAAGGTTACCATGAAGGAATCTCCTTTTCAACTTCTTCCCCTTGCCTGAGGTATGGTGACCCTCAGGTTAAACCATTACTACCATCTCTCTCTAATGAGACAGCAGCCTCTGGTCTGGTTAGACTATGGCAATTTGTACCTCAATTTAAACCCAACATGTCCACAGTTTTAGTTGTGATCTATTCTGATTGATGAGATAACTGATAACAGCACTTGTTGTGCTTGAGTGAATTTCAACAATGCTTTGTTAAATAGATTGGGAAAAGTGATCCCATCAGCAATTTTCTTCCCCCTTTCCTGTGATATCTGCGCATGAAGCTGGCTGAAAATGTACAAAAGCCAGTGTACTCAGGATATAGGAATTCCCTCAAGAATTTGGAGATTGGTAAAGTGCAGACCTGGGCATTTTCGGGCCCACTGGCCATATCCGGCCCTTTGGTCATTCCTGTCCTGCCCGCATGAGGTCAATCTTAAATTAGACCATAAATGAAAAAGTATTTACGCCATGCACACAATCCAACTGTGTTGCTTTTGTTTTGAAAAGGATGCTTTTTTTAGTTACATATGGACGCACATTCACGTGTATGTGCGTGCGTGTGTGCGTGAACAGCTAGAAGTGATGCTTGCTAGCTAGCTGTCAAAATGTCAGCTCACACCAAAAAAAGGAAGGTTGATACGGAATGCCGCGTTTTTAACAAGACATGGACTGCTAGATATTTATTTGCAGAAATTGGAGGTAAAGCTGTGTGCTTGGTTCGTGGTGCACAGGTCGCTGTGTTCAAGGATTACAATTTGAAGCGCCACTGTGTGACCAAACACGCCGAGAAGTACAACAACTTGTCTGATCAAGAGCGGGTAAGGGAGTCAGATTATTGTTTTACTGTTTATTTCTCCTATATTTCACCTACTCCACAATTTCATATCTTTATTGTAACAGAATATCCTTATTCTTGTGATTATAAGTTTCAGTGCAAAACTATATAATTTAGTACTTTTTACAATGGGAGAAAATTAATACTGGGCAGAATTATGTTCAACTTTTTGTTGGTTCGGCCCTCCAACACAACTCAGGTTTCTCATGTGGCCCCTTGGAAAAATTAATTGCCCACCCCTGGTAAAGTGAGTCACATAACTCAGTAACCATAATATGTGAGAATGAAACATCACAGTGTGAAGCAAGTCAGAATATGTCTGAGGTGTGCATGTTTTAAATCTGATAAATTGGTGAGAAAAGCCCTCAAAGATTGCTTAAACGCAACTCTTATTAATTAGAAGGACTGATCTGACTTTTTCTTACCAGGACATGGAACAAAGATGCATTTTTTCACCTCAGTCGCCTTCCCCTCACATGGCCGACCTCCGTGCTGTGTGGGTGGGTCACTGCAGCTTCGCCTACGGGTTTGGTTTCCCTGTCCACAGCTTTGGGAGCATCCTTCCCATGCACCCCAGAGGGACCACTGCCCATGAACTAAGAAAGAACAGACACTTTTGATGAGAAACTATTGGCAGCATAGGAGTTGCACTTTGGTTTGCTGGTTTCTTTTTGAGTTGCATACAGAACCTATCAAACCAGAAATGGTCCCAGTCTCAATGCTGGACTTGGACTAAACTAACAAAATTTCACTCAGGTTGGCTACAATTAGCAATGGCCACAGGGGAGTAAAACTGAGCAAGTGACTTGGAATTAAGTAATGGCTGACAAATCCTGATCATGTAAAAGCATTATGAAGGGACATTAAGTAGTATAGCGACTAAGCTATGAAATAAATTTATTTGATATTAAGTATCTTGTGCATGTACAATTTGCTAGTTTTGGATGAGTTTTGGTCATGCTTTCATGCTCAGCTTTTAACATTGAAAATGCTTGTGTAAACATTTAGATTGGAAATCCTGAATGCAACTGTTACCCACAATGATGAAAGTGTAGGCTTTGGCCAGTTGCTGATGCTGTGAAACAGTTATCTGAAGTTTCTCAACAAACTCTATTGCCATTTTTGAATTCAGACAAAAAATGTTCAACCTTCAGGTACTTTACAGGACTGTCTTGATATTCGGTGCACTTGTTCCATGTCCTGGTTTGCACGCTGCCAAACTTTGTTTCTAGTGCTTCCTTTTCATTTTTCAGATTTTGGCATTGACACATATGGTATGGCAGTACATACACTGTGGCTCTGCTGAACCCCCAAGTGCCTGTTCCTGCCTTCCACTCTGAACGGCCTATAATTCTTAGACAGAACTCCTACCTCCCACCCTCCATCCACCTCCTACATGTTCTGGACAGTAACCAGTAATGGTCTCGATATCTTCCCACCTCTTTGGATAATCCCCTGCCTTGTCTCATAATTTCGCCAGCACTAGGTCCTAACTCCCTCCCTGCTGCTCCCACAATTATGGCACTTATTACTGCAAGGACTGAGATGAGGAGGAGTTTTCTGCCCAGGGTGTGATGAACCTGTGGAATTCTCCGCAAAGGAGCGCAGGCTGAAACACTGAATGTTTTCAAGAATGAAATGGGTGTAGTTCTGAGGACTGGAGAGATCAAAGGGTATGAAGTGAAAGTGGAAACAGGAGATTGAACCATGGTCTTATTGAACAGTGAGGCAGGATCAAAGAATCAAATAGCCTATTCCTGTTCCTATTTCCTATGTTTCTGAAAATGCACCATTAGTTATAAAGTATTTTCAAACACAGATGGTTATGACATGCAGTGTACAGATGCAAATCTTTCTTTCTTTAGCTACTTAGCAAATATATTTTGATGAAGTAATTACAATATTTTACATCCTTACCTGGACAAGGTTTTGCATTACATTGCCTTGACTCTACATCCCAACCATGACATGATCTTCCTCCATTGGCCGGTAAAGGATTGTTGCACAAACGGATTCGCTCTTTGATCCCTTGGCCACAGGTAACACTGCAGGGTCCCCAGTTCAACCATTCTGAAAATCCACCATGCACTGTGAAAAGTGTAACAGGTTGCAATCAAATGGAGCCTCATCAATAGGACCAGATCACACCTGCCTTTAGCAAACTCATGTGATGGATAGCAAAGAAAAACCTGGGCCTTTTCTTTTCAGTTTAACTTTTATTTTGTCTACCTGACCCAGACTATCCCATGCTGTGCATGACTCAAAATGTCTGACTCAAAATCCAGCAAAATCCAAACTCTAACACAACCTGATGCTGAGCTCCTGGTTTTGGGAGAGTGAACTGTCATCTTTGAATCCCCCAAAAATTGGAACCATCTTTATAAAGCCACTACATAATTTTAAAGACCTCTACAAGGCCACCCTTCTGCACTCATCTTTCTAAAAGATAGAACTCTAGTCTCTCCTGATTGTCATAATCTCTCAGATCTGGTATTATTTTGTAACCCTTTTTTCACCAGCTTCAGCATGTCTTTTTGTAAAATAGAGGCCAGAACTGTCCAGGTATAGGCTAAAAAAGGTTTGTTGCAAATGTAACATATATTCTCTGCTTTTCAATTATACTCCTCTGGAAGTGAATCCAAATGCATTGCTTATATTCTTATTGGTTTGTTAAACTGAGTTTCAACTTTTACTAATTTGTGGATTTATTCCTTTGCATTATATAGATAATTTGTGTTTTTATACTGTCTGTTCTCACACTCAATTGGACAACTTCAAATGGCCAGTGTGCCTTAGTGGTGCCTTTTGCCCCCATATAAGATGGCAAGCTCTAAACCTTAATGCAAGACTTCTGCACATGATTCAGGTTTACAGTTTATTGCAGTGCGAAGTGAATACTGCACTGTCACAGGTGCAATCCTTTGTTGAGTTATGAAATCAAGCCTTTAACATTTATCTAACCCTATTGCTGTTCCTCTTCCTGAACTGCACAGGGATCATGACATTCCACAGCGCACACAATCCTCTTGATCTGTAGTTATCTTTCTATCTGTACCAAATCTTTACAATTTATAGTACAGAAGGTGGTTCTTTGGCCCAATGATTTAATAATGGACTATTTAAGTTTTTCTTTCTGAAGTCAGTGCAACTCAATGTTATAGGGTGAAAATGGTCAATTTCCAAGTTATTGTACCCTGTACAACAATCCCTCAAGATAAAAATGGTCAAAACGATATTGACTTTACCTACCTTGCACAGTTACTGTTATTCCTACAAAGGAAGATCCCATGAGATTCCGGGCTACACATTCGTATTCTCCTGTGTCTTCCTTCACAGCAGAGAGGATTTGCAACGTGGAATTCTGTAACACAACCAGGCGCCCATTCTCTCTGATCGGGTGTCCATTTTTGGTCCACTCCACTGTGGGTGAAGGCTCACCTGCTGCCTGGCAATACAATAAGACCCTGTCCCCTACACTCACAACTGTATCCAAAGGTTCCACAGTGAACACAGGTGCACCTACACAGAGGAAAACAAATTTGTTATTAAAGTCAGGTTGATAATTGGTGGAACTATTCTACAGAATTTCAATGTAAATGGAATCATACAATGAACCAGACATGTCAGATGACAAGATACATAAGTGTAGCAAGCTTGAAGGAAAAGGGTGGGATTACAAGCCATGCCCTCAAAAGTTGTCTCTCAGTGACAGTGAAACTAGGCCACCATCCTCCCACCAGAGATAAGAACACAGAAGTAATCCAACTGGAAAATGTTCTGACTATTTCTTTATGAGGAATTGAAGTCTGTGCCATATTCCTCTTTCAGGAGATCTATCCCTGGTATCTTGGTCACTAAAACACTGACTTTTCTGATCATTATCACATTGCTATTTGAGAGAAATTTTGTGCAGAAATTGCCATGTTACATTGCACATCAAAAGTATTCCATTGGCTGTAAACATTTTAGAATTTCTTGAGGTTGTATAATGCGCTAGAGAAATGCAACTCTTTCTTTCTGTATATTGTTCAATGATGTGATCAATATTGGCAGTTAAAATTATCCAAGAATTACCGATTCACAGAAGACAATAAGAGATCAGCATTTGAGCCCCTAATGGCGTGTCCAGCACCATCTCAAGTGTACTTACTCTGCAACATCAGAGTGACTTTCCTTTCCACGACTCCAGCTTCATTTTCAGCAACACACTTGTAATCTCCGGCATCTTCATTCTATCAGAAAGTCAGAATACGCTTCAGCAAAAGAAAACGGTAACCAATCTTGACCAATAAAGAGCTTCAGTTAAAGGCGATAAGACTGAGTCTGATCCTTGTGGAGCTGGAAAGGAAACATTCCATCATATGTGCCCTGAGGGGTCTAGTGGACACTTGCTGCACCTGTGAGGAAACAGCCATCCTGGTCTCTCCACAATCAGAACATTTACGTAGCCCGAGCTGAGTCTAGGACCAGCTATGACTGCTGCATAAACCATGCACCTGTAAGACTGTGAGGAGCCAAAGAAAGACAGGGAAAGAGAGAGGCACACAGTAGAGAGACAGAAAGAGGGAAGTGACAGACAAGAGAGAAGATAGACAAGATGAGATGAGGAGGCAAAACAAAAAAAGAGATGAGAAGAGAAGAGAAAAGAGGCAGAGACAGAGACAAGTGAACAACAAAAACAGACATAAGGATTAGGTCAACAGGAGAAAATACAGAATGAAAACAAGAGTTAAAATGAAGAATAAGGTGGATATAAATGTTAAAGCTTGCTCTGTTACAAACTATGTCACTGTTAGCTGCTTCATGGTGAAGGGTGACTCACCACTGTTCCATAGATGGCCAATGAACCATTATTCATTTGTCGAATGCGATTACTAACAGTGAGAGGTCTGCCATTTTTATTCCAGTTTATTGATGGTGCTGGATCTCCATGGGCATCACAGTTCAAAACAACATTCCCTCCCAGGGGCTCCGTCTGGTAAGCAGTAACCTCACCGTGGAGTACTGGTGCCTCTGAAAATGGAACAGTCATCAACGATTACACAGAAGCCATTTAAAAAATCTTTTTCTGTTCTAGTTCCTTGCAAAATTTGGCAAATTCTACAAGGTTTTTCTCAAGGTGAGACATGTGCAGAGCCACTCCATTCCTACTCCTGCAGCACATTAAAATCACCAGGCGTGTAATGTTCCTAGATAATCTTATTTAACACAGACACTTTTCCCCATGTATAAACAGATGATCGCTCTGTATAATTTATCAAGAAAAGTTATCTTTATTCTTACAATTAGAAAACCAACATTGCCCTAAAGCAGCTTCAGAACATAAAACAGTACAGCACAGGCCCTCTGGCCCACTATGTTGTGCTGACCTTTTATCGTACTCTAAGATCAAACTAACCTACATACCCTTCATTTTGCCATCATCAATGTGCCTATCCAAAAGTTGCTTAAATGTCCCTAATGTATCTGACTTTACTAAGACTGCTGGCAGTGCATTCCATGAACCCACCATTCTCTGTGTAAAAAACCTACCTCCGACATCTCCCTTAAACCTTCCTCCAATCAGCTTAAAATTATGCCCCTCGTGATAACCATTTCCACCCTGGGAAAAAGTCTCTGGCTATCTATTCTATCTATGCCTCATCATCTTTATCAAGTTGCCTCTCATCCTTCTTCGCTCCAATGAGAAAAGCCTGAGCTCCTTCAACCTTTCTCCATAAGACATGTCCTCCAGTCCAGGCAACATCCTGGTAAATCTTCTCTGCACCCTCTCTAAAGCTTCCACATCCTTCTTATAATGAGACTACCAGAACCGAACACAATATTCCAAAATGAATCACTTCACACTTTTCCAGGTTGAACTCCATCTGCCACTTCTCAGCCCAGCTCTGCATCCTGCCTATATCCTGCTGCAACCTATAACAGCTCTCAATACTATCCGCAACTGCACCAACCGCCATGTCATCAGCAAACTTACTAACTCACCCTTCCACTTCCTCATCCAAGTCATTTATAAAAATCACAATGAGCAGAGGTCCCAGAATAGATCCCTGTGGAACACCACTGCTCACTGAGCTCCAGGCTGAATACTTTCCATCCACTACCACCATCTGTCTTCTAAGGGCCAGCCAATTCTGTATCCAGACAGCCAAATCTCCCTGTCTCCCATGCCCCCTTACTTTCTGAATGAGCCTACCATGGGAAAACTTATCAAATGCCTTACTAAAATCCATGTACACCACATCCACTGCTTCACCTTCATCAATGTGTTTTGTCACATCCTCAAAGAATTCAATAAGGTTTGTGAGGCAATTCCTGTCCCTCACAAAGCCATGTTGGCTATCTCTAGTCAAACTATGCTTTTCCAAATAATCATAAATCCTGTCTCTCAGAATCCTCTCCAGTAATTTGCCCACCACCAACATAATACTGATTGGTCTGTAATTCCCAGGATTATCCCTATTCACCTTCTTGAACAAGGGAATAATATTTGCCACTCTCCAATCATCTGGTACTACTTCAGTGGACAGTGAGGACGTAAAGATCATCGCCAAAGGTGTAATAATCTTTTGCCTTGCTTCCCTTGGCAACCTTGGGTATATCCGGTCTGGCCCAGGGGACTTCTGTAACCTCATGTTTTTCAAAATTTCCAGCACAGCTCCTTCTTAACAGCAACCTGTTTGACAGCCTGTTACACCCTGTTCTCACAAACAACAAGGTCCCTCTCACTAGTGAATACTGAAGCAAAGCCATCATCATTAAGGCTTCATTAAGGACCACCACTACCTCCTCCGACTCCAGGCACAAGTACTCTCCACTATCCCTGATTCCTCCTACCCTCACTCTGACTACTGTCTTGTTCCTCACATAAGTGTAGAATGCCCTGGGGTTTTACTTAAAGCTTTTTCAGTAAAGCTTTTTCATGCCCCCTTCCAGCCCTTCTAAGTCTGTTTGTTAGCTCCTTCCTCGTTATCTTGTAACCCTCTAGAGCCCTGCCTGATCCTTGCTTCCTCAATCTTAAGTAAGTTTCCTTCTTCTTGATTCGTGGGCGGCACGGTGGCACAGTGGTTAGCACTGCTGCCTCACAGCGCCAGAGACCCGGGTTCAATTCCCACCTCAGGCGACTGACTGTGTGGAGTTTGCACATTCTCCCCGTGTCTGCGTGGGTTTCCTCCGGGTGCTCCGGTTTCCTCCCACAGTCCAAAGATGTGCAGGTCAGGTGAATTGGCCACGCTAAATTGCCCGTAGTGTTAGGTAAGGGGTAGATGTAGGGGTATGGGTGGGTTGCCCTTTGGCAGGGCGGTGTGGACTTGTTGGGCCGAAGGGCCTGTTTCCACACTGTAAGTAATCTAATCTAGATATTCCACAAACCTATCCAGCACTCGTAGCAAGTGCTCCCAACACAACCTCCATATTTCATTCATACATTTCCCTGAGAATATTTGTTTCCAATTTATAGTCCACAGCTCCTGCATAATAGCATTGTAATTCTACCTCCCCCAATTAAATACTTTCCAATACCGTCTGCTCCTATCCCTCTCAGGGAGTTGTGATCACTAACACTGAAATGCTCTCCCACCGAAAGATCTGACACCTGACCTGGTTCATTGTTAAGCACCAAATCCTATATGGCCACCCCTCCAGTCGGCCTATCTACATATTGAGTCAGGAATCTTTCCTGGACACACCTGACAAAATCGGCCCACAACATCCAATGTTCCTGCCCCTACGACATCCAAGTCTCTGTAATGGCCACAACATCATAGCTCTAAGTACTGATCCATGCTCTAAGTTCATCATCCTTACTCCTGACACTTCTTGTGTTAAAATAGACTCACTTCAACCCATCACATTGACACAACTTCACCCTATCAATTGTCTATCCTTCCTCACAGACTCTCTGCAAGTTGTATCAGCCTGTTCACTAGCTACCCCATCCTCTGATCTGTAGTTCCAGTTCCCATCCCTGCCAAACTAGCTTAAACTCTCCCAAACAGCTCGAGAAAACCTCCCATCCAGGATATTGATATACCTCCAGTTCAGGTGCAACCTGTTCTCTTTCCCACCTTCCCCAGAAGATATCCCAATGATCCACATATCTCAAGCCTTCCCTCCTACACCCAGCTCTGTACCCATGTGTTCAGCTGCACTTGCTCTCTGTTCCTAGCCTCATTAGCCCGTGGCACCAGTAGCAATCTTGAGATTACTAATCTGGCTCATCCTGCCTATTAGCTTCAACCTAACTCGCTACATTCACTTTTGAGAACCTCATCCCTTTTCCTAGATATGTCATTGGTACTGATGTGTACCACAACCTTTGGCTGCTAATCCTCCCCCTTTAAAGATCCTGTAGACTGAATCTGAGGCATCCCTGACCCTGGCATCCGGGAGGCAACATACCATCCTGGAGACTCGTTTGCGGCATGTCAGTTCCTCTAATCATTGAATCCCCTATCTCTATCGGTCTGCTATTCTTCCCCACTTCCGTTCTGAGCCACAGAGACAGGTTCAGTGCCAGAGACCAGGTTGCTGTGGCTTTTCCCTAGTAACTCATCCCTCCAACAGTATCCAAAGTGGTATCTTTATTAATGAAGGAAACAGCCACAAGGGACCCCTGCACTAGCTGCCTTTCCCACTCCTTACGGTCACCAGATACCTTTATCCTGTAACTGTGACTCCCTCCCTATAACTCCGCTCTATCACCCCCCTCACAGCCTCCAAAATGATCCGAAGTTCATCTAGCTCCAGTTCCCTAATCTGGTGTGTGAAAAGCTGCAGTTGGCTGCAGTAGTCACAGGTGAAGTCACTAGTGGTGACCCTTACTCCCTACGTCCTGCAAGAGAACCATGCAACTGCCATAGCTTCCATCCACTCTGCTCTAAATTGCCAAAAGAGACAAAAATAACCTTACCTCAGCAACCCTCCACACAGAGTCCTTTTTTTTGGTTCGAGGAGGGGGACGGGTGGGAGACCCAATAAATGTAGTGTTCCGGGTTTAGCCACTGTCTGAATGTATTAGTTCAATTACCCAGCAGTCCCCAAATCCACTTCTGTTTCTGTTCAGCCTTTGCTCCGCCGATACATGAGGCAAGTATTCTATAGATTAGATTAGATTTCCCACAGTGTGGAAACAGGCCCTTCGGCCAAACAAGTCCACACCGACCCTCCGAAGAGCAACACTCCCAGACCCACTCCCTTACATTTACCCCTGACTAATGCACCTAACAGTACGGGCAATTTAGAATGGCCCATTCACCCTAACCTGCACATCTTTGGACTATGGGAGGAAACCGGAGCACCCGGAGGAAACCCACGCAGACACGGGGAGAATGTGCAAACTCCACACAGACAGTTGCCCGAGGCAGGAATTGAACCCAGGTTCTTGGCGCTGTGAGGCAACAGTGCTAACCACTGAGCCGCCGTGCCGCCCTAACCAAACTTCCTTCCTGGCTGCCCCCTCTCTTGACACCTGCTGCTGAAATAGAGGCTGCTGATTCACAAGATAAGTACTTTATATTCAAACTTACCTTCCCCCTGGCTGGCACTCGCTTGACACCCGCTGCTGAAACGCTTTTGCTCCGTGATTGGTAGAAAGTTATTACTGTTCCCAAAATGTTAATGGAAAGTGTTCACTAGTCAGCCAGTAGAAGTCTTACCTTTCACATAGACAAATCCAACTGCCTTGATCATTCCTACATCACTTTCTGCTGTGCACACGTAAGTACCAGAATGTTCTTTGGATACCTTTTCTATTATCAGCTCACTCCGACCTTCTTTCCCAGAATCCTTCGCTGAATAACAAAACAGAGTAAACTACGGTAAGAACCCTGATTGATCCAGCAGCTGGGCAAATGGCACCACTTAGCCCAGCGTAGAAAGAAAAAGGTCATTCACCTAATTTCACTGTGCAACATTTGACATAAGAATCCACTCTCACTTACAATGAGAGGTGATCTCGTTATAACAAATAAAATTCTAAAGGGGAGTTGGCAGAATAGGGATGCTAGAATGATTTTTCCCTTACTTGGGGAGCCTCCAACATGGGCACACAATCTCAAAATGAGAATCAGCTATGTAGAACTGAGATGATAAGAAATTGCTGCACTCAATGGGTGTGAATCTTTAGAATTCTATTCAGTAAGCTGTGCATGATCAGTCATTGAAGAATTTCAAAATAAGAGATAAATAAATTTTTGGATGCTAAAGGAATAGAGTTATGGGGCTAGGGTGTTGAAATGGAGTGGAGGTAGAAGATCAGCCTTGATCTGACTGAATGATGGAGTGAGTGCGAGGAGCCAAAGAGTCTACTTCTTCCCTTTATGCAACAATGCACCATGCTTCTGCTATATGAGCTACCATTGCCTAGCTAACAAATAGTACATGTCAAAATGCCATTCTTGAATTGTTTATTTGAGCTGCCTGAAAGGAGGCCCAGTGTGACTCCCCTTCCCTCTGTTCGTCTATAAGTTGCTTCATTCATTCTGAACTCCCTTCTCTGTTCCCACATCAACACAACGACACAACGACATTCAGAATCTCAGCCTGTCAGAAGCAAAAATCAGTCTCTATTAAACCTTTGCATGAACCAGCAGGAACTTGAAGGTTAATGGAATGTCTTGGTTAGACCTATTCAGTTCTGGGGACGACACCTCAGGAAGGACATATTGGCAATTGAGTGAATACAGTGCAGAATCATAATGATCCTCGGGCTTAGGATGTTAAAACAGGTTGTATAAACTTGCCTTTGTTCCCTTGTTTAATAAAGGATTAAGGGGTGAATTGGGTAGATACAGAGAAACCATCAGTACAAATCAAGCATGAGTGAACATAAACTAAAAACTACAGTCATTCTATTTGGGAGCTTTTATTTTACTGAATTTAAAGAAAGTGGGATGGGTATGGTGATATAGTGCCAAAACACAACTGAAATAGATGATCAGTTATGATCTTATTGAATGATAGAGTAGGTTCGAGTATGGCCTACTCATAGAGTCATAGAGATGTACAGCATGGAAACAGACCCTTCGATACAACCCATCCATGCCGACCAGATATCCCAACCCAATCTAGTCCCACCTGCCAGCACCCAGCCCATATCCCTCCAAACCCTTCCTATTCATATACCCATCCAAATGCCTCTTAAATGTTGCAATTGTACCAGCTTCCACCACATCCTCTGGCAGCTCATGCCATACATGTACTACCCTCTGCGTGAAACAGTTGCCCCTTAGGTCTCTTTTATATCTTTCCCCTCTCAACCTAAACCTATGCCCTCTAGTTCTGGACTCCCTGACCCCAGGCAAAAGAATTTGTCTATTAATCCTATCCATGCTCCTCATAATTTTGTAAACCTCTATAAGGTCACCCCTCAGCCTCCAACGCTCCAGGGAAAACAGCCCCAGCCTGTTCAGCCTCTCCCTGTAGCTCAGATCCTCCAACCCTGGCAACATCCCTGTAAATCTTTTCTAAACCTTTTCAAGTTTCACAACATCTTTCCGATAGGAAGGAGACCAGAATTGCACGCAATATTCCAACAGTGGCCTAACCAATGTCCTGTACAGCCGCAACATGACCTCCCAACTCCTATACTCAATACTCCGACCAATAAAGGAAAGCATACCAAACGCCACCTTCACTATCTTATCTACCTGCGACTCCACTTTCAAGGAGCTATGAACCTGCACTCCAAGGTCTCTTTGTTTAGCAACACTCCCTAGGACCTTACCATTAAGTGTATAAGTCCTGCTAAGATTTGCTTTCCCAAAATGCAGCACCTTGCATTTATCTGAATTAAACTCCATCTGCCACTTCTCAGCCCATTGGCCCATCTGGTCCAGGTCCTGTTGTAATCTGAGGTAACCCTCTTTGCTGTCCACTACACCTCCAATTTTGGTGTCATCCGCAAACTTACTAACTGTACCTCTTACGTTCGCATCCAAATCATTTATGTAAATGACAAAAAGTAGAGGGCCCAGCACCGATCCTTGTGACACTCCACTGGTCACAGGCCTTCAGTCTGAAAAACAACCCTCCACCACCACCCTCTGTCTTCTACCTTTGAGTCAGTTCTGTATCCAAATGGCTAGTTCTCCCTGTATTCTATGAGATCTAACCTTGCTAATCAGTCTCCCTTGGGGAACCTTGTCGAACGCCTTACTGAAGTCCATATAGATCACATCTACTGCTCTGCCCTCATCAATCTTCTTTGTTACTTCTTCAAAAAACTCAATCAAGTTTGTGAGACATGATTTCCCACGCACAAAGCCATGTTGACTATCCCTAATCAATCCTTGCCTTTCCAAATACATGTACATCCTGTCTCTCAGGATTCCCTCCAACAACTTGCCCACCACCGAGAACAGGCTCACCGGTCTATAGTTCCCTGGCTTGTCTTTACCGACCTTTTTTAACAGTGGCACCACGTTTGCCAACCTCCAGTCTTCTGGCACCTCACCTGTGACTATCGATGATTCAAATATCTCAGCAAGAGGCCCAGCAATCACTTCTCTAGCTTCCCACAGAGTTCGAGGGTACACCTGATCAGGTCCTGGGGATTTATCCACTTTTATGCGTTTCAAGACATCCAGCACTTCCTCCTCTGTAATCTAGACATTTTGCAAGATGTCACGATCTACTTCCCTACAGTCTATATCTTCTATAACCTTTTCCACAGTAAATACTGATGCAAAATATTCATTTAGTATCTCCCCCATTTTCTGTGGCTCCACACAAAGGCCGCCTTGCTGATCTTTGAGGGGCCCTATTCTCTCCCTTAATATATTTGTAAAAACCCTTTGGATTCTCCTTAATTCTACTTGCCAAAGCTATCTCATGTCCCCGTTTTGCTCTCCTGATTTCCCTCTTATGTATACTCCTACTTTCTTTATACTCTTCTAAGGATTCACTCGATCTATCCTGTCTATACCTTACATATGCTTCCTTCTTATTCTTAACCAAACCCTCAATTTCTTTAGTCATCCAGCTTTCCCTATACCTACCAGCCTTCCCTTTCACCCTGACAGGAATATACTTTCTTTGGATTCTTGTTATCTCATTTCTGAAGTGTTCCTATTTTCCAGCCGTCCCTTTACCTGCGAACATCTTCCCCCAATCAGCTTTTGAAAGTTCTTGCCTAATACCGTCAAAATTGGCCTTTCTCCAATTTAGAAGTTCAACTTTTAGATCTGGTCTATCCTTTTCCGTCACTATTTTAAAACAAATAGAATTATGGTCGCTGGCCCCAAAGTGCTCCCCCACTGACACCTCAGTCACCTGCCCTGGCTTATTTCCCAAGAGTAGGTCTAGTCTTGCACCTTCTCTAGTAGGTACATCCACATACTGAATCAGAAAATTGTCTTGTACACACTTAAGAAATTCTTCTCCATCTAAACCCTTAACACTATGGCAGTCACAGTCAATGTTTGGAAAGTTAAAATCCCCTACCATAACTACCCTATTATTCTTACAGATAGCTGAGATCTCCTTGCAAGTTTGTTTCTCAATTTCCCTCTGACTATTAGGGGGTCTATAATACAATCCCAATAAGGTGATCATCCCTTTCTTATTTCTCAGTTCCAACCAAATAACTTCCCTGGATGTAATTCCGGGAATATCCTCCCTCAGCACAGATGTAATGCTATCCCTTATCAAAAATGCCACTCCCCCTCCTTCTTGCCTCCCTTTCTATCCTTCCTGTAGCATTTGTATCCTGGAACATTAAGCTGCCGGTCCTGCCCATCGTTGAGCCATGTTTCTGTAATTACTATGATATCCCAGTCCCATGTTCCTAACCATGCCCTGAGTTCATCTGCCTTCCCTGTTAGGCCCCTTGCATTGAAATAAATGCAGTTTAATTTATTTGTCCTACCTTGTCCCTGCCTGCCCTGACTGTTTGACTCACTTCTGTTCTCAGTTGTACCTGTCTCAGATCGATCTCTTTCCTCACTATCTCCCTGGGACCCACCACCCACCCGCCACCTTACTAGTTTAAATCCTCCCAAACAGTTCTAGCAAATCTCCCTGCCAGTATATTAGTCCCTTTCCAATTTAGGTGCAATCCACCCTTCTTGTACAGGTCATTTCTACCCCAAAAGAGATTCCAATGATCCAAACATGTGAATCCTTTTCCCATACACCAGCTCCTCAGCCATGCATTCATCTGCTCTATCCTCCTATTCCTGCCCTCACTAGCTCGTAGCACTGGGAGTAATCCAGATATTTCTACCCTTGAGAACCTCCTTTTTAAATTTCCGCCTAACTCTCTGTAATCCCCCTTCAGAATCTCAACCTTTTCCCTTCCGATATCATTGGTTCCAATGTGGACAATGACCTCTTGCTGGCCCCTTCCCCCTTGAGAATATTCTGCACCCTCTTTGAGACATCCTTGATCCTGGCACCAGGGAAATAACACACCATTCTGTTTTTTCTCTGCTGGCCACAGAAACGTCTGTCTGTACCTCTGACTACAGAATCCCCTAGCACAATTGATCTCTTGGAAGCCGACGTAACCCTCGTTGCATTAGAGCCAGTCTCAATACCAGAAACTTGGCTGTTCGTGCTACGTTCCCCTGAGAATCCATAACCCCCTACATTTTCCAAAACAGCATACCTGTTTGAAATGGTTATATCCACAAAAGACTCCTGCCCTAGGTGCCGACCTCTCTTACCCTTCCTGGAGTTAACCCATCTATATGACTGTATCTGAGACTTTCCCCTCTTCCTATAACTGCCATCCATCACATACTGTTGCTGTTGCAAATTCCTCATCGCTTCTATCTATATCTTCAACCGATCCACTCGATCTGATATGATTCGCATCCAACAGCATTTATGGCAGATATAATCCACAGTAACTCTTAAACTCTCTTTAAACTCCCGCATCTGACAAGAAGTACATATCACTGCAAAGGCCATTTTTGCTCCTTCACAATCTACAGACCCAGAAAATAACACCGTCTTATTCCTCAACAGACACTGCTCCAGGTTAAATTAATGGCTATGGACACTCATGATACTATTTCTCATACATGTTGCTTAGAACTGCTAAAGTAATTGGCACTGCTATATATAAGCATCAGTGGCTAGGCCAGCAATTGTTGTCCATTCCTAATTGCCGAGGTAAAAACAATGACTGCAGATGCTGGAAACCAGATTCTGGATTAGTGGTGCTGGAAGAGCACAGCAGTTCAGGTAGCATCCAAGTAGCTTCAAAATCAACGTTTCGGGCAAAAGCCCTTCATCAGGAATAAAGGCAGTGAGCCTGAAGCGTGGAGAGATAAGCTAGAGGAGGGTGGGGGTGGGGAGAAAGTAGCATAGAGTACAATGGGTGAGTGGGGGAGGGGATGAAGGTGATAGGTCAAGGAGGAGAGGGTGGAGTGGATAGGTGGAAAAGAAGATAGGCAGGTAGGACAAGTCCGGGCAAGTCAAGGGGACAGTTACTGAGCTGGAAGTTTAGAACTAGGGTGAGGTGGGGGAAGGGGAAATGAGGAAACTGTTGAAGTCGACATTGATGCCCTGGGGTTGAAGTGTTCCGAGGCGGAAGATGAGGCGTTCTTCCTCCAGGCGTCTGGTGGTGAGGGAGCAGCGGTGAAGGAGGCCCAGGACCTCCATGTCCTCGACAGAGTGGGAGGGGGAGTTGAAATGTTGGGCCACGGGGCGGTTTGGTTGAGTGGTGTGGGTGTCCCGGAGATGTTCCCTAAAGCGCTCTGCGAGGAGGCGCCCAGTCTCCCCAATGTAGAGGAGACTACATCGGGTGCAACGGAAACAATAAATGATATTAGTGGATGTGCAAGTAAAACTTTGATGGATGTGGAAGGTCCTTTAGGGCCTTGGATAGAGGTGAGGGAGGAGGTGTGGGCACAGGTTTTACAGTTCCTGCGGTGGCAGGGGAAAGTGCCAGGATTGGAGGGTGGGTTGTTTGGGGGCGTGAACCTGACCAGGTAGTCATGGAGGGAACGGTCTTTGCGGAAGGCGGAAAGGGGTGGGGAGGGAAATATATCCCTGGTAGTGGGGTCTGTTTGGAGGTGGCGGAAATGTCGGCGGATGATTTGGTTTATGCGAAGGTTGGTAGGGTGGAAGGTGAGCACCAGGGGCGTTCTGTCCTTGTTACGGTTGGAGGGGTGGGGTCTGAAGGCGGAGGTGCGGGATGTGGACGAGATGCGTTGGAGGGCATCTTTAACCACGTGGGAAGGGAAATTGCGGTCTCTAAAGAAGGAGGCCATCTGGTGTGTTCTGTGGTGGAACTGGTCCTCCTGGGAACAGATCCGGCAGAGGCGGAGGAATTGGGAATACGGGATGGCATTTTTGCAAGAGGTAGGGTGGGAAGAGGTGTAATCCAGGTAGCTGTGGGAGTCAGTGGGTTTGTAAAAAATGTCAGTGTCAAGTCGGTCGTCATTAATGGAGATGGAGAGGTCCAGGAAGGGGAGGGAGGTGTCAGAGATGGTCCAGGTAAATTTAAGGTCAGGGTGGAATGTGTTGGTGAAGTTGATGAATTGCTCAACCTCCTCGCGGGAGCACGAGGTGGCACCAATGCAGTCATCAATGTAGTGGAGGAAGAGGTGGGGAGTGGTGCCGGTGTAATTACGGAAGATCAACTGCTCTATGTAGCCAACAAAGAGACAGGCATAGCTGGGGCCCATACGTGTGCCCATGGCTACCCCTTTGGTTTGGAGGAAGTGGGAGGATTCAAAGGAGAAATTGTTAAGGGTGAGGACCAGTTCAGCCAAACGAATGAGAGTGTCGGTGGAAGGGTACTGTTGGGGATGTCTGGAGAGGAAAAAAGGGAGGGCTTGGAGGCCCTGGTCGTGGCGGATGGAGGTGTAGAGGGATTGGATATCCATGGTGAAGATGAGGCGTTGGGGGCCAGGGAAACTGAAGTCTTGGAGGAGGTGGAGGGCGTGGGTGGTGTCTCGAACATATGTGGGGAATTCCTGGACTAGGGGGGATAGGACAGTGTCGAGGTAGGTAGAGATGAGTTCAGTGGGGCAGGAACATGCTGAGACAATGGGTTGGCCAGGGTGGTCAGGCTTGTGGATCTTGGGAAGGAGGTAGAACCAGGCAGTGCGGGGTTCCTGCACTATGAGGTTGGAAGCTGTGGATGGGAGATCTCCTGAGGTGATGAGGTTCTGTATGGTCTGGGAGATGATGGTTTGGTGATGGGGGGTGGGGTCATGGTCGAGGGGGCAGTAGGAGGAGGTGTCCTCGAGTTGACGTTTGGCTTCAGCGGTGTAGAGGTCAGTGCGCCAGACTACCACTGCGCCCCCTTTATCCGCTGGCTTAATGGTGAGGTTGGGATTGGAGGGCTGCGCGTTGTGAGGGTGAGAGGTTGGAGTGGGGGAGGGGGGGTCGACAGGTTGAGGCGGTTCATGTCCCGGCGGCAGTCGGAAATGAAGAGGTCGTGGGCAGGTAATAGGCCAGCGTGGGGTGTCCAGGTGGATGCAGTGTGTTGGAGGTGGGCGAAGGGGTCCTCGGAAGGTGGGCGGGAGTCCTGATTGTGAAAGTAAGCTCAGAGGCGGAGGCGACGGAAGAATTGTTCGACATCACGGCGTGTATTAAATTCATTGATGCGTGGACGGAGGGGGATGAAGGTGAGTCCTTTGCTGAGGATTGATCGTTTGTCCTCAGTGAGGGGGAGGTCTGGGGGGATGGTGAAAACTCGGCAGGGCTGGGAGCTGGGATCTGGTGTGGGTGTAGAGCTGGGAGTGGGGGCGGAACCTGTAACTGGAGTGGGTGTGATGGTGGGGGGAATGAGGGTGGAGTCATGAGCAGGGGTAGTGTTCCCTTTGGGGGGTGGGGATAGTGACAGTGGGGTCTGTGGGGGGCATGTCAGCAGAATGCAGGTGAGTGGCGCTGGTGTGGGTGGAAGTGGTGGTGCCCACGGCAGTAGGGGTGGCGGGAGTCACTGAGCATGTGGCATCAGTGATGATGTGAAGGGCAGAAGTGGTGTCAGGTGTGATGCATGAGGAATTGTGAGGGGTGGAAGTGGTTGTGGGAGTGGCCATGATGGGGGCGGAAGTGACATCATCAATCAGCGTGGTGGTGGTCGCTGCATCAGCCGCATGGCTAATGGTGGAATAGGTTCCGAGGCCAGGGGAATCTTCTGGAATGTTTGAGGAGCGCTGGTTAAGGAGGTGGGTGGATAAAAGTTTGTTGTACTTGCAGTTTTTGATGTTTGAGATGGAATTGAAATACTGTTTGTTGAGAGTTGATGTTTGAGATGGAATTGAAATACTGTTTGTTGAGAGTTGATGTTTGAGATGGAATTGAAATACTGTTTGTTGAGAGTTGATGTTTGAGATGGAATTGAAATACTGTTTGTTGAGAGTTGATGTTTGAGATGGAATTGAAATACTGTTTGTTGAGAGATTGCCCTCAAGCGATGAGCAACTTTCTGATTCTGTTGTAGTGTAGTGTTAGTACGTCCACAGTGTCATTAGGAAGGAGTTCTAGGATTTTGACCCTGTGACAATAAAGGAACAGCGATATGGTTCTACATCAAGAATGTATGCAGCTTAGAGGGGAATTGCAAGTTGTGATGTTCCCATGCATCTGTGCCGCTTCTACTTCTAGATGATAAAGTCACAAGTTTGGAAGGTGCTGCTGAGGGAACCTTCATGAGTTCCCAAATGCAACTTGTATTGTTACTTATGACCATTTGAGGTGGAAGCAATGAGTTTTTAAGATGGTAAAAGGAGAGATATCAGAAAGAATTTTATAGACAATAGACAATAGGTGCAGGAGTAGGCCATTCTGCCCTTCAAGCCTGCACCACCATTCAATATGATCATGGCTGATCATCCTTAATCAGTATCCTGTTCCTGCCTTATCTCCATAACCCTTGATTCCACTATCCTTGAGAGCTCTATCCAACTCTTTCTTAAATGAATCCAGAGACTGGGCCTCCAATGCCCTCTGGGGCAGAGCATTCCACACAGCCACCACTCTCTGGGTGAAGAAGATTCTCCTCATCTCTGTCCTAAATGGTCTTCCCCGTATTGTTAAGCTGTGTCCTCTGGGTTGGCACTCACCCATTAGTGGAAACATGTTTCCTGCCTCCAGAGTGTCCAATCCTTTAATAATCTTATATGTCTCAATCAGATCCCCTCTCAGTCTTCTAAACTCAAGAGTATACAAGCCCAGTTGCTCCAGTCTTTCAGCGTAAGGTAGTCCCGCCATTCCAGGAATTGACCTCGTGAACCTAAACTGCACTCCCTCAATAGCCAGAATGTCTTTCCTCAAATTTGGAGACCAGAACTGCACACAATACTCCAGGTGTGGTCTCACCAGGGCCCTGTACAGCTGCAGAAGAACCTCTTTGCTTCTATACTCAGTCCCTCTTGTTATGAAGGCCAGCATGCTATTAGCCTTCTTCACTACCTGCTGTACCTGCATGCTTATCTTCATTGACTGGTGTACAAGAACACCCAGATCTCTTTGTACTGCCCCTTTACCTAAATTGATTCCATTTAGGTAGTAATCTGCCTTCCTATTCTTGCCACCAAAGTGGATAACCATACATTTATCCACATTAAACTGCATCTGCCATGCATCTGACCACTCACCTAACCTGTCCAGGTCACCCTGTAACCTTCTAACATCCTCCTCACATTTCACCCTGCCACTCAGCTTAGTATCATCAGCAAATTTGCTAATGTTATTACTAATACCACCTTCTATATCATTAATATATAATGTAAAAAGCTGCGATCCCAGCACTGATCCCTGCGGTACCCCACTGGTTACTGCCTGCCATTCTGAAATGGAGCTGTTTATCACTACTCTTTGTTTCCTGTCAGCCAACCAACTTTCAATCCAAGTTAGTACTTTGCCCCCAGTACCATGCGCCCTAAGTTTGCTCACTAACCTCCTATGTGGGACTTTATCAAAAGCTTTCTGAAAGTCCAGGTACACTACATCTACTGGATCTCCCTCATCCATCTTCAGAGTTACATACTCAAAGTTATAATGATACAGGAGGTAATTCAGCTCATTGAATTCATGCCAGATCTCTATACTGCAATCCAATCAGTCCCATTTCCTCACTCTAATAGCCCTGAAAGTTTACTTCCATCAAGCAACCTTCCAATTTTCTTCTGAAATCATTCACTGCCTCCACTTCCGTATCCAAGGGGAATAAAAAGTAATGGATCTTGGGACAATTGAAGCTTTCACTAAGATCGATGAATTTTATTAAGTAAGTCTATCAAGGTATATGGAGCAAAGTTAAGGAAATGGAGTTGAGACACAGGTCAACAACGATCTGATTGAATAGTGAAGCTGGATCAAGAGGCTGAACCTCCTCCTTTTGTCCCGAAGCTGCACTTCAATGGTCTATGACAGCAAACTACCACAGAAACTGTTACGAAAACCTGACTAATTGTGTTGGTAGATCTGGCATGTATTCCCTGTCACCTTTAACAGTTCTCATAGTGGGGGGGGATTCAAGATGGCGGTGACCCAGCAAGTCTGAGTCTATAGTGCTCCTCCCAAGACTTGGGCAAAGTGGGTCACCCGCCTTCACCACACTTACCAAATCATTTCAAATAATTTTTACTTAATGTAATTAGTTGCTTCGTACTTAATTTAAACAATTTAATCTCCAGTAAAAGTGACTAAAAGGAAGGGAGCCCGCAGTTCTCAGCAGGCAGAAACCCCTCCCCCACCCTCTCCAGCTGCAGCCGCCCCGGGGGACTTACCTACAATGGCGAGCCTCGTGGAAATAATCTCTAAACTTGATGCGAAGATTGACGCCTTCATCGAAGAATCCTGGCGCCAATGACAGTCACTCTTGGCCGCGCTACAAAAGCATGACCGAGACATCAAAGAAATCGAGCGCCGAGTCGGAGGGGCAGAGCTAAAGGCCGCGACCTCCGAAAGTACAGCAGAATCGGCCGTGGATTGGGTCCAGACTCTTGAACAGCGAGTCCGGACCCTAGAGGATCACACTGACGACCTCGAGAATTGAGGTCATCAAAAATTATTCGGTTGCTGGGCCCTACCAAACAGGAAGAGGAAGGCCAGCTTACAGTGTTTCTCGAGCAGTGGCTTCCACAGCTTTTAGATCTGGAGGCTGGATCAGGCCAGGTAAGGGTGGAATGGGCCTACCGGGTTGCAATATGCAGTCCCGGCTCGAACAGCGCCCCCGCCCGGTCCTGTTCCAGCTGCAGAGCTATAAGGAGAGGCAGATGCTCTTAGAAGCTTCCAGAAATCTTGGGAAAGATCCCCAAACCATGATTTATAAAGGATCCAAGATTATGTTATTCCAGGACTTTTCCCCAGCTCTGGTCCGAAAGAGGAAGGCGTTTGATGAAGCAAAGAAGTGTTTAAGGGACTTAAATATTCAGTACTCCTTACACTACCCAGCGACGCTACGCTTTAATCATGAAGGATCCGTGTATAACTTCGGATCGCTGGAAAAGGCCAAGGAATTTTTGGACTCTCTTAGATAAATTGTAAGAGTTAATTGATGTTGTTTTGCTCTCCCCCCACCCCGGTTTACATCCCCCCTTTTTTTATATCAATCCCTTTTTTTACCTGACTGTTTAATATTATTTTCGGGGGGTGGGGAAAGGGATTTATTTATTTGTTTCTACTTAGCGATTTTCTCCCCCTTTTTTATATATTATATATATATATATAGGCCGGGGGACTAGTTAATGTTGGTGGGGGGAGGTGGTTACCTTATCCTATTTTATTTCTGTCTTTAAGAGTGGGGTTGTTTTTCCCTGTTATTTTGTATTGTTATATTTAATTATTGCTTGTTGAGGCTGTAATTTTGTAGTTATATATGTTTATACATGGTATTAACATTACCAAATATATCCAGGTGTTAGTGTGGGTGGGGGGGGGCAGCAGGTATGGTGCTCACTGTTAACTCTAGCTCTGTAGTATATTTGAATTTTCTTCATCCTATCGAGGAGCACCTGGGTCAAGGGTGGGGCACTGATTGGGAGAGGATACGATGGACTTTTGGAAAGGAAGTGATACCCCCTGGGAACAAGGGGGGAAAGTCTCCATTTAAATATGTTTTATATTTCTTTAATTTAGAAATAGTTTTTATATTGATGTGAGTGTATTAAAGAACCTTTATTTTTGTGAATTTTATATGCTCTATGCTCGGGATGTTCTGGATAGGGTTTCCCCTCCCGAGGGGTCTCGGACTTGCCTGGACGATTATGGTTAATCAGTCGGTTAAGTGGTGCACCTGAAATGTCAAGGGGAGTAATTCACCAGTCAAAAGGAAGAAAATATTATCAAACCTCAAGAAAGAAAGGGTTGATGCAGCTCTCCTACAGGAGACACACTTATTGAATAAAGAACACTTGAAATTACGACAGGGTGGATTTGATCAGGCCTTTTTTTCTTCTTTCAGCTCAAAAAGCAGGGGAGTTGTTATTCTTATTCGGAAGAATTTCCCTTTCAAAATCCTAAATCAGATAAAAGACGGATCTGGATGATATATTCTGATTAAAGCCCTTACAAATGGAGAGGAATATGGGATCTTAAATTTGTATTGCCCCCCGGCACATCCTTTTAAATTTATAACGGAAGCCTTCTCAAAATTGATGGCTCTCAGTGCTCGTCATACAATTATAGGGGGAGATTTTAATTGTACAATGGATCCGGAAATAGATAGGATTCCCAAGAGTACTACAGGATTATCTCCCAGATCTAGACAATTAGTGGATTTGAACAAAGAATTAGGATTAGTAGATGTATGGAGATGTCTCCATCCACAGGGCAGAGATTTTTCTTTCTACTCCAATCCACATAAATGTCATACCAGAATCAATATGTTTTATTGCCCCCTCGATTTTTTAAAATTCCATATCATCCTGTAAAATAGGCAGTATAGCAATTTCCGATCATGCTGCTGTATATATGGAAACCAAGGCGAGGAGCAATGAGACATCCCCTCGGCATTGGCGTATGGACCCCTTCCTGATGAAAGATAGTAAATTTGTAAAGTACTTCTCGCAAGAATTTAAAACTTTTTTTAGAAATTAATTCAGGTACGGCTGGCAACCCATCAATGATGTGGGAGACCATCAAAGTTTATGCGCGAGGTTTGATCATCTCATACTCAGCGACCCAGAAAAATTAAAGGGAGAACAACAGCGACTGCTCGAAGCTCGCTTAAAAGCGGCTGAAACAGCATATTCTATTATCAAATTACAAAGGATTACGGCCCTTAGGACAGCTCTAAACACTACGTTTACCCAAATGGCTAAGAGGGAAATATTATTTGCAAAAAGGTTATATGAATTTGGCGATAAACCTGGTCGATACTAAGCATTTCTCGCAAAGAAAAAGAAGGCCCCTCAAACTATCACGTCTATCAAGGAAAGTACGGGTATTCTGACTCATGATCATAAAAGGATTAACGCAATCTTTAGAAAATTTTATTCTGCTTTATATAAATCGCAGGATTATGAAGGCAGGACTAGGAGGATGCAGTCATTTTTTAAAAGCCTGACCTTTCTGGACTTAACTCCGGAAAAGGTATTGGTCTTGAATGTTCCCCTAACAGTCCAAGAAATACTTGACGCAATCAGGCAATTTCAAAGCAGTAAGGCGCCTGGCCCAGATGGCTTTCAAACTGAATTCTATAAAGAATTTACAGGAATATTGGCTGGTCCACTTATGGACATGTATAACTACACATATAGTCAGGGCTGTCTCCCGCCTTCGCTGAAAGAGGCGAATATCTCTCTTATCCTTAAAAAAGGAAAGGACCCAGAAGATTGCGTGTCATCCAGACCAATATCCTTGCTAAATGTAGATTTTTAAATCCTCTCTAAAACGTTAGCATTGAAGCTAGAAAGGGGATTGCCACATATCATAAAGGAGGATCAGACGGGGTTTATTAAGGGCTGTAGATCATCCAATAATGTTAGAAAGGTTTTGAATGTGATTCAAGCCTGCCATCAGGGAAAGATACCAGGAGTAGTAGTCTCATTAGATGTGGAAAAGGCATTCGACAGGGTTGAATGGTCATATTTGTTTTACACATTGGAAAGGTTTGGCGTTGGAAAGATGTTTACCAAATGGGTCTCAACACTGTATAGTGATCCCAAAGCAGTTGTGATTACCAATGGATTAGGTTCGGATAGCTTCAGTGTGGATAGGGACTGCTGTCAGGGATGTCCTTTTTTGCCATTGCAATTTATGCTAATAATTGAGCCACTAGCAGAAGCTATATGGGCTGACCCTAATATAACGGCCCCGAGGATTGGTACAGGTAAACATAAAATTACCCTTTATGCAGATGATGTTCTTCTATTTCTCAGTAATCCTTTGATGTCCATGCCTTGCTTAATCCAAGTTATTAATACATTTAGTGTATTTACAGGTTATAAAATTAATTCCTCAAAATCAAAGGCTATGCCAATGGGTGGCCTTGCTAGTATATCCCACTTATTGGATGGATCCCACTTTCCCTTTCGGTGGTCCCTAGAGGGTTTCTTATATTTAGGCATTTTTATTACCCCAGTATTTGGTCAGTTATACAAGGCTAACTTTGTGCATTTACTGGAAAGGATAAGGCAGGACCTCCAGCGATGGGGAGACCTTCCAATTTCCTGGTTGGGTAGAATAGCACTAATTAAAATGAATGTCCTGCCCTGTCTCCTATACCCTATGAGAATGCTTCCGGTGATGCTGCCGAGGCTGGCACTACGTAAATTATATGGCTGGTTGGGTTCCTTTATCTGGAATCATAGACGGCCCCTCATTAAGCTGTAGAAGCTACAGCTTCCACAGGCAAGGGGAGGATTGGATTTCCCAGATTTTAGGAAATATCAGTTAAGTTCCCTATTAAGTTACATAGCCGATTGGGTCCTGTCTGACCCGCAATCAACCTGGCTGGACATTGAGGCTTCTCAAGTAAAATGCCCACTTATTAACCTTTTATTTTCAGACAAGAGGAAAATCATTACGGATCAATGTACAATAGGTGAGTGGGGGAGGGGATGAAGGTGATAGGTCATGGAGGAGGGTGGAGTGGATAGGTGGAAAAGAAGATAGGCAGGTAGAACAAGTCATGGGGACAGTGCTGAGCTGGAAGTTTGGAACTAGGGTGAGGTGGGGGAAGGGGAAATAAGGAAACTGTTGAAGTCCACATTGATGCCCTGGGGTTGAAGTGTTCAGAGGCGGAAGATTAGGCGTTCTTTCTCCAGGCGTCTGGTGGTGAGGGAGCGGCGGTGAAGGAGGCCCAGGACCTCCATGTCCTCGGCAGAGTGGAAGGGGGAGTTGAAATGTTGGGCCACAAGGCGGTGTGGTCGATTGGTGCGGGTGTCCCGGAGATATTCCCTAAAGCACTCTGCTAGGAGGCGTCCAGTCTCCCCAATGTAGAGGAGACCGCATCGGGAGCAACGGATGCAATAAATGATATTAGTGGATGTGCAGGTAAAATTTTGATGGATGTGGAAGGCTCCTTTAGGGCCTTGGATGGAGGTGAGGGAGGAGGTGTGGGCGCAGGTTTTGCAAAAAGACTGCATTATTCCATAAAATGTGGCAGCCCTTCTTGAATTACATAAATACAGATATTTCGGCCATCCTCACAAGGGCTTTTATTTAATTGAGATGGTGAACCTGGCTGGTCCGGGGCCCCTTGGGAGAGGAATCCCACATGAATATGGGTTTTGTTACGATTTGATATTAATACATTCCGATCATATATCTCACTACCCAATCTGTGTGTTATCCGTTGTTTTTTTTCTCTTCTTTGAATAATGTAAGAGACTTAATTATACACTCTGGTTAGTTGTAGGTTAGATTAGTAGTCAGTTGAGTTTTGTTTTTTTTCTCTCATTATCTTTTTTTTTGTTTGACAAATTTTGGTTATTATTTATTTAAGATTTAATTGTATATCAATGTTTATACTTGGGTTTTTTTATTTGTAAACTTGTAAAAATATGTTAAATTTTCAATAAAAATATCTCTTAAAAAAAACAGTTGCCACAGCAAGATGAATGTCTGAGTCTGTATGAAATAGTAACCCTCCTGTATACCACAATACACAGAATACAATAGCCTTGTTATCAATGAACCTGGTTAATACAATCTGAACAGAGAAATGCCATTGACCTAACCCAGATCTTTAATCCAACATTTCTAAAACATATGTCTCAAATGAACACCAGAGTTTTAACAGAAGAGAGACAAGTTCCATTTTCCAACAATAAGACCTCTTTGGAATCTTAGAATGTATTTACTTTGGATTTATGTTGTTCCATTTAAACTTCCATCTAAAGCAAATAGTGACAGTAGTGTATGATTCAGTTTTGCAATAAAGATAAGAGAGATCATAAAAGTACAAAGAAAACCACTGTGTTCAATATGTCATGACCTTACCACTGACAAAGAGACAGGACCCAAAAAACTACCTCAGCCAGTACTGGGATTAAACCACACTCTGGCATCTAGTAACTGGCCCCAGAAATACCTCTCTGTAAATGTGTGTTTATGGGTGGGCACTTTATTTTCCCCCACTCACCCTAATTTCCCTCACCTAAAGGTATTTATAATGGAATGCAGTTTCGCAGGCACAGCCCACCACTTGGTGAGACATCAATAACGTATTTATGTAGCAAGTTTAATATGTCAAATATCCTGAATCAATTCACAGGTGCAATATAAAACAAAAGTTGATGCTGACACCACATATAGAGATATATTGATCAAATGAACAAAACCTGTTCAAAGAGATAGGTTTTAAAGAGCAATTTAAAGGGGATGTAGGAAGGGAATACCAGAACTGAGGGTCATGATAACTGAATGCATGCCCACCAACAGCAGAATAGTTAAAATCAGGCTGCACCACAGGCTGGAATCAGATCAGCACAGACATCTTGAAAGGTTGTAGGGTTGTTGGAGATTTAAAAAATAGGGAGGAACAAGGTCTTGGACAGAATTGAAAACAGGATGAGAATTTTAAAATCAAGACTTCTTCTTGATCTCTATTTATGTATTTTAGGGAAATTCAGACAAGTTGTCCACCATTTCCACGATGACACATTCAAGTCATGCAATGATGAAATCACTGTTTTGCTAATGGTTCAAAGAAATTATTAAAATGTCTACACACTGGATTCCCAGTTTACGTGGAGTTATTGATTCTCAGCAGCTTGTTAACAGTTAGGAGAAGTTGAGAAGCAGCTTGGATGCTTTGAGTCTTGACAGTACTTGGCTAAGGGAGTACAGATATTGGGCAGGGTAATGCTTACTGCAAGTTTTCCAGAGATCTCTACTAAGAACATTTACCTAGAGCTGAGGAGAGGACTTAAACAGTCTGTGATCCTTCTGTTTTCAATGGCTTATTGCACTTTGTATTGACTTTTATGAGGAATAGCTATTTGAATGAGGAAATACAGTAACCAAACTGTCAGCACTTTGTGTAAAGTGTCAGACTAAACTAGTAAAATGAAAGATTGCAAATAATTTGTAAATTCCTATGATGTTGCTTCTTCACAAAATATAAATTCCAGGAAATAACACAGTCTTCTTTGTTTATTTACATACCTGTTATAGGTTTGTTATTGAAATTCCAGCTGATGAGTGGAATTGGAAGGCCCTTCGCAGCACATGTTAATAAAAGCCTTTCCCCTTTGTGCAGAGACACATCTGCAGGGAGTTCTGTGAATGCTGGTTGAACACTTACAAACAGGCGGATATCATGGCTGGCCTTCCCGGCTGCACTCACTGCTGTGCAGGTGTAGACACCGGCGTCCTCTGGCTGTGGGAATAAAGAGAGGAAGTTAACCATCCTTAGCTGTCTTGGTGTGGGCACAGCATTGTCCAATGCTGAACTGACAAGCTCTAAATGGGCTAAGGTAAGAAACAAGAAATTCTTTTTCTCTTCTTCAGCAATCCCTGGAGATCGTGATTAACTTACTTCCATCCCATTCCATGCATTCTGAAATAGCTGTTAAGGCCAATGCATAATGTGCAGACTCTGCTACAGGTGAGGCAAGTGGTGCTTGAAGGGTTGAATGGATGGGTTGTCTGGAGACTTGTGCATTCTCTGTTATCCTGATTTTGTCTCTGTGTGCTCCCAATGAAGTCTCTTGATGAGTTTGTTGGTTCCCTGCATAAACTTTGTCCATTTTGCTTGGTATAAATCAAGGTTTCTTATTAATCAGCAAGGATATTTCACTGCTTCAAGGCTTTGAGGACATTCCTAAAGCATTACTGCTGGCCTCCTGTGAGTTTTCTGCCAGACTGGACTCAGAGTAGAGTATTTGCTTTAGAAATTAATGGTAATAATTTAATAATATCCTTCCTAAAGCAAGGAGACCACAGTACACAGTGGCCTCACCAATGTCCTTTACAACCTAAACATTACGTACCAATTCCTACACTCAATGGACTGAGCAATGAAGGCAAGTGTGGTAAACATCATCTTAACCATTTAGATAGGTACACAAATAAGAAAGGTTTGGAGAGATATCTAGCGAACGTAGGCAGGTGGGATGAGTTTAGCTTGGGAAACTTTGTCATCATGGACTAGTTGGAGCAATGGGTCTGTTTCCGTGCTCTAGGACTTTATGATTCTCTAAGTCTGGTGTTAGGCATATGAACAACATGGCCTAGCCAAGGGAACTGGTTTTGAGAGATTAGCACCTCAAAACTGAGTAAGTTACCTAACTGATACCAGAAATAGAAATATCCCTCTATTCAAGTAAATGTATCTGCACTGGGATTAAGGCAAATTGTTGGGTGTGGAAAGTTTCACTCCTCTACTATCTCTGGTGAGGTTTGGTACTGAAACTAATTTATGTTACAAATGTATAGCAACAGAAGGAAATGGTTTTTAAGTTGAAAATAGTAGGCAATGCACTGTCACTGTAATCTGTACCCTAGCCTGCATCAATGCTGAAGAGCATTTCAGAAACAAGTGCTTCCAGATCACAAATGAACCTAGAGGTATTCCACTTCCCGGTATTAATCTGCCACTCTTTGGTACTCATCCAATCAACATAAACCTAGAGTATAAAATGTTTGAAATATGACCATTCAGATATCACACATGTATATTTCTGTATCATATTTAAGTAACATTATCTTCTGCCAACTCATTGGAGTAGAAAATTGGCATTGTTGATATGATCATTGCGTATTCATTGTTTCTGCCTGTCAACTTATGCTGTTCTCTGCTTCTCTAAGTTGTCTGTAACATTGCCTGGCTTGCTGGTTTGTTCAGGGAATGGGACAGCAGGTGAGACTGTGGTGAGGCAGCAAAGTTTCAAGGGTTGGGAGCAGGGCGATGAGGTGTAGTAGAGAGACAGGAAGTGGGATATAGGCAGAATAGCAAGCAGCATAACAAATGAAGTAGGGGTTGGGAGTCTGGCAGCAAACGACAGGCATCCAAAACAGGCATCCAACTACCTGCATCATCACTGGCAGTGATGTCACAGGGTCTGTGATTGCGTGGACTGGTGAATGTGCCTCTGTTGCAGTGGCAGCAAACAGCCTTAAAACAAAAACAAAAGATTTCCAATCTGTTTAGAAGCTTCTTGAACACCAAAAACACTTTCTTGTTTGCCACTGCTCCTTAAGTACAAGTGAGTGATGTAACACTCCTGTCCATGCTAAACTCCAAGACATCTGACCTGCAGTAACAAGAATATGATGTCCTCTGATACTAACAACTAGTGTGAAATATGATTTAAAAAAAAATAGTACATTGGTCTCTGTATGATCAATGGCTGAACTGGAAGAAGCAGATCCTAACTATCAACTCTGTGCCAATGCCATCATTTGGAGTTGTAACTCAGGGATCACCGGCACCTGTGGTATACTGGGAGAAGGATGGTGATGCAGTGCCAGATGTTTCAGGAAAATTCAACTCCAAATGATAGCATTGGCACAGGGTTGGCAAAACACCAACAGGATGTCACCTGTTACTTTCCATGACAAATAGGTGGTGCCTTATTTTCAAGGAAGGGATGAACTTCAGGGCAGCAGGCATGTTGGCTGCTTTCTCCCACCTTTAAGATTTTGGTGCAAGGAGACTGATTAAATAGGACAGAAAAGAAAAATACCTGTTAAAGGGGAAGTAAGCAAGGGTTTCCTAGTAGAATAGCTAATAGTTTTGACAGTTGGCATGGTGCTCATTCAATCAATGAACTCAATTGTTCCAAAGGTCTTAAGTGAAGTGTGGTCACTGTTGTAATGTACGCTTATACACATAGCACACTTCCACAAACAGTGATGTGAAACTGAGAAGATCATTTGTTCTTAATGATGTTACTTTAGTGATAAATACTCGCCAAGTCACTGGGGATAATAGCCCTGATTCTTCACTTGCATCAAAGAGGGCAGGGATGGATTCAACTCAATATCTCAACAAACATAGCATCTCTACAAGCTCCTTCAGTGGTCCTGGATCATCAACCTGCTTTTTGTGCAAAGTGTCTGGAGTGAGACTGCAACACACAATACAACTCTGAGGCAACAGTTTTATCACTGAGCTATAGTTAATAGAAGGCCCTGAAAGAGACAAAGTTTTACTCTTAGTTTATTAATTGATCTCATATGAGTGATTGTGGAATCAAGGTGGTCTAGGAAGTCTCTCAGGAAGGGCAAGTAAATTCACTGCTGTTGCCTAAATCCATGGAACTGTATTCCCAAATTAGCCAGAAACCTCAAAAAAAGCACACAAAGCATCTAAAGTGACTATGAGAGTAGGCTTGACACACTTTTTTTGAAAGTTACAAGTAAGCAATGAACAGTTCTTTACCGTTGTGTTTTCCACAATCAGTTCTCCAGACTGCAATGCAGTGAATTTTCCTGAAACATCTGGCACTGCAACACCATCCTTCTCCCAGTATACCACAGGTGCCGGTGATCCCTGAGCTACACAGGGCACAAGAGCCTGCGAATCCTCCAACACTGACAACTCCAACTGACCAATTACGATTGATGGTGGAACTGCAAGGAAAGGGAACATTGTGAAACAGAATCCGTTTTGTTCTCCCATATTTGGGAGATCCATAAGAATGTTCGAAATAGAAACTAGAGTAGCCTGTTGAACTTGCTCCACTGTCAATAAGTCATGGTTGAACTGGGTGTTTAATAGCACTTCCTTGCCTTTCTCTTAACTCCCTTGTCAATCAAAAACTTATCTAAAGCCCTGAATATATTCAATGACCCAATCTCCATTGGTATCTGTGGAAAATAATTCAAAGGACTTGCATGGTAATGCATGCACTAGGAACTAGACCCTTCAGTATCGTGGCATTCTGTAGTCTCTCTCTCCACTTAAGTAATGTTCTACTTTTCCATCTTCTACTGCACAACCTCACATTTATTGGACAATCCCACATTATACACCAACTGGGAAATTTCGGTCCACTCACTGAATCTTTGCCATCATACATGTGGTCACTCGTTGAAAGTGTCAAGTGGTGCAGAGAAAGAATCTGTGTATTTATATTGCAATTTCATATTCTCAGGACATCCCAAAGTGCATATTCCATTTACAATTTTTAAAACATGGGCACTGATGTTATGATGGATATGCCATTTATTTTGTGCAAAGCAAAATTCCACAAGATGATGTCCAGGTTTTTGTCCTGGTCGCATTAGTTGAAGGAGGCATGTTGTCAAGACCATGAGCAGAAATCACTAAAAGTTATTTTTAGCAGAATTCTCTGCTCTTATTAATATCAAAGGATGACCTTCATCCAGTTGGAAGGGGATAACAATTTATGGAATCCCTGTAGCATGGAAGCAGTCCATTCAGCCCATCAAGTCCATATTAACCCTTTGAAAAGCATCCCTCCCAGACCCATCCCTTATCTTATCCATGTAACGCTACTATAACCATGGCTATTCACCTAACCTGCACATCTTTGGACTGTGGGAGGAAACCCACTGAGACACAGGGAGAATTATGCAAACTACACACAGACAGTTGCTCAAGGCTGAAATCGTACCCAGATCCTTGGTGCTGTAAGATGGCAGTGCTAACCACTGAGCCACTGTGCCACCGGTGCATTCCATCAGAGTGTAACTGAAATACCAACAGGGCCATAGGACAGAAATAGAACTTGTTACCCAACCACTATTTCACATGGGCCAATTGAAGACCTAGTTTCCCATGAGGAGGAGAAAGGAGATCTGAAGAACTGATCCTAAGTACAATATCTCAGATTAACCCAGAGAGAGGTCAGTGCATCATAGGAAGAAGGAAGAAACTGGCAAATAAAATACTATAATAACACAGCAGGTCCGTAAGTCTCTGTGACTGATGAACACCTGGAATCCTGCATGCAGTTTTGGTCTCCAAATTTAAAGAAGGATATACTTGCATTTGAAGCAATACAGAAAAGGTTCACTAGATTAATCCTTGAGATGCAGGGGTTGATATATAATGAAAGGCTATGTAAATTGGGACAGGATTCTCAGGGACTTTAAAAGACTGAGAGATGATCTAATTGAACTGTATAGAATTATGAAAGGGTAGACATTGAGAGGTTGCTTCTGTTGGTCAGGAGTCTAAAATATGGTCTCAGGATAAGGGGCCAATCATTTAAAACTGCAAAAGGGCAAAATTCTTCACTAAATAAGTTGGACGTTTTTAGAAGTTTCTAAGATAGAAGGTTATGGATGCTCCATCACTAACTACATGTAAGTCTGGGAGACAGCCTTTTGGTCTCTTAGGGTAGTGGGGATATGGTAGGTAGGTGGGAAAGTGAAATTGAAATTCAAGATCAGCTATTTTGCACTGAATGGCAGAGCAGGCTCAATGACCCACATGATCTCTAGCTGCTTGTATCTCTTGTACTCAACTGGGCACTGTCTGACACAGAATTTAATTAGTGATGAAGGTGTGCCAGATGGTGCTCTATAGCCTTGAAAATAATGAACAACATTTCAGGCAGTGTCATTCATGACTCAGTTGCTAGCCTTGCATTATGTTTTCTCATAAATAATCGCTGCTGTGGAGAAAAAAAAACATTCTGGGTTCTAGTTGTGCAGTAGTAGTGTCTCTACTTCCAAGCCAGAAATTCCAGGTTCAAGTCCCACCTGAGACTGAAGAGTAAGCATTGTTTAAGAAGGATAACAGGGATAACCCAGTATATTATAGGCTGGTGAGCCTTACATCAGTGCTAGGGAAATTATTGGAAAAGATTCTTATGGACAGGATTTGCATGCATTTGGAAAATAATGGAGTTATTAGGAAAGTCAACTTGTTTTGTGCAGAGGAGGTCTTGTCTCAAAAACATGACAGCTTTTTCAGGAAGTGGCAAAAATGAGGATAGGGCAGTGGATGTTGTCTACATGGACTTTACTAACATATTTGACAAGGTCCCTCACGATAGGATGGTTCAGAAGATTAAATCACATGGGATCCACAGTAAGTTGATAAGTTGGATACAAAATTGGGTTGGCCTTAGAGACAGAGAGTAGTTGTGGAGTGAAGTTTTCTAATCGGACATCTGTGATCTATGGTGTTCCATAACGATCAGTGTGGGGGCCTAATATATATATATATATATATATGAGAATGTATGATTAGTAAGTTTGCTGGACACAAAAATGGTAGAGTTGTGGATAGTAAGGAAAGTTGTCAAAGGATACAGCAGGATATATATTGGTTGGACAGTTGGGTGGAAATATGGCAGATGGAGTTTAAACTGGATAAATTTCATCTTGGGAAGTCAGTTGTGGGGTGCAAGTCCATAGCTCCCCAAAAGGGGCAATACAAATGGATAAGGTGGCAAAGAAGATATCTGGCATGCTTGCCTTCATTGGCTGGGGCACTGGGTATTGACGTTCCTGTGCAGTACTGAAGGACTTAAACATTCTGGATGAGACATTAAACTGAGGGGCCATTGCTTTTCGAGGTGCAAACAATTCCATAGACACAACGTGAAGAATATCTGGGAAATTCTCCCTGATGGCCTGGTTATTATTCAGTCTGCAACCCATGTTTCCTCTAATGTTTCCTGCTGCTATGTGGACTTCTGAAGCCTTTGTGCAACAGCGACTGCTGGAACCAGAAGTGAATTCATCTGCACACCAAACAGTGTGCATGGACCCTCTAAGTAGCTGTGCAACCGTGCAGTTTACAGTGAACATTGTTATGGTGTTGGCTGCGAGCAAACAGAACATCGGGGCATTGGCAAATTGTATTTTGCAGAATCTTGTTGTGTGCAAATTGGGGGCGGCATTTCCTTACACTGTTGATCGGCTGTGATACATTTGAGGAATTGCTGACATTATGAAAGGAGCTCCATAAGTGCAAGCTATTTCTTTTGTTTTATTTTGAAATGTTCACTAAAGAGATTTTCATTTAATTCGTTCATTGGACGCTGGCTTTGCTGGTGGGCCAGCTTTTATTGCCTGCCCCTAGTTGCCCTTGAGATGGTGGTGGTGGACTACCTTCTTGAACTGCTGTAGTGACCCACAACACCAGGAGGATTGGGAAGGATAGGGAGGGAATATGACCATGACGAAGTGGCAATATATTTTCAAGTCAGGATAGTGAGTGGCTAGGAGAAGAACTTGCAGGTGGTGGTGTTCCAATGTGTCTGCTGCCCTTGTCCTTCTAGATGGAAGTGGTTGTGAGTTTGAAAGGTGCTGTCCAGGGATCTTTGATGAATTCCTGCAATGCATCTTGGAGATAGGACACACTGCTGCAACTGAGTGTTGATGGTGGAGCCAATGGACGCTTGTGGATGTGGTGCCAATTAAGAGGTTGCTTTGTCTTAGATAGTCTAGATTAGAGTGGTGCTGGAAAAGCACAGCAGGTCAGGCAGCATCCAAGGAGCAGGAAAATCGACATTTTGGGCAAAAGTCCTTCATCAAGCACCACTCTAATCTTGACTCTGGTTTCCAGCATCTGCAGTCCTCACTTTTGCCTTGTCTTAGATAGTGTCAAGCCTCTTGAGTGCTGTTTCAGCTGCACCCATCCAGGCAAGTGGGGAGTATTCTGGATGTAGGTTTGCTCGCTGAGCTGGAAGTTTCATTTCCAGATGTTTCATCTGAAGCCCACTGAAGATGTTACCTAGTAGGGTGACAAAACGTCTGGAAATGAACCTTGCAGCTCAGCGAGCACACCTACATCCAGAACCTCAACCTGAGCTACAAATCTTCTCAAAACGCGCTAAGGGGAGTATTCTAACATGCTTCTGACTTTTGATTTGATTTATTATTGTTACGTGTACCTAGGTATGTGACAAGTTTTGTTTTACATGCAGTACAGGCAGATCATACAACACAATGTACACAACGATTGTAGGATATTTAAGAATAAGATCTACTGTAGAGAGTTTGCAAAGAGTCGCCATGCTTCTGCACCATTTGGAACTACTGACTTCTGCCTTGTAGATGATGGACAGGTTTTGGGGAGTCAAGAGGCGAGTTATTTGCAGCAGTATTCTGAGCATCTGACTTGCTCTTTTATACACTGAGTTTATGTGGTGAGTTCAGTTCAGTTTCTGATCGATACTACCCCTCAGGATATTGATACTGGGGGATTCAGTGATGGTAACATAACTGAATGTCAAAGGATGTGGTTAGATTTTAGATGGTCCTTGCCTGGTATTTATGTGGCATGAATGTTACTCAGTTGTCAGCTCAAGCCTGGATATTGTCCAGATCTTCTTCCATTTGAACATGGACTGCTTCAGTATCTGAGAAGTCATAACTGGTGCTGAACATTGTGCAATCATCAATGAATATTCTCACTTCTGACCTTATGATGGAGAGAAGGTCACTGATGAATCAGCTAAAGATGGTTGGGTCTAGGCCACTTCCCTGAGGAACTCCTGCGAAGCTATCATTGATGACTGACCTCCAATAACAACAAACAGCTTCCTATGTGCCAGGTATGAGTCCAACCACAGACTGCTTGCCCCCGATACCCATTAATTCCAGTTTTGCTAGGGCTCCTTGATGCTACATTCAGTCAAATGCAACCTTGATATCAAGAGCTGTCACTCTCACCTCACCTCTGGAAGTCAGCTATTTTGTCCATGTTTGTATCAAGGCTGTAGTGAGGTCAGGAGCTGAGAATCTCTAGTGGAACCTAAACCGAATGTCTGTGAGTAGATTATTGCTAACTAGGTGCTGCTTGATAGCATGGTTGATGATATCTTCCATCACTTTATTGATGATTTAGATTAGATTGATGGTGTGGTAATTGGCTGGGTTGGATGTCCTGCTTTTTGTGTATAGGACATACCTAGGCAATTTTCCACATTGTCACGTAGATGTCAGTGTTGCACCTGTACTGGAAGAATTGGCTAGGGGAATGGCAAATTTTGGAGCACAAGTCTTTAGTACTATTGCCAGAATGTTGTCAGGGCCCACAACCTTTGCAGTATCCAGTGTCCCCAACTGTTTCTTAATATCACATGGAGCCAATCAAATTGGCTGAAGACTGGTATCTGTGATGCTGGGGACCATTGGAGGAAGTTGTAATGGATTATCCACTCAGGACTCCTGGCTGAAGATTACTTGAATGTTTCAGCCTCATATTTTGCACTGATTAGATTAGAGATTAGATTACTTACAGTGTGGAAACAGCTCCTTCAGCCCAACAAGTCCACACCAACCCACCGAAGCGCAACCCACCCAGACCCATTCCCCTACATTGACCCCTTCACTTAACACTACGGGCAATTTAGCATGGCCAATTCACCTAACCTGCACATTTTTGGACTGTGGGAGGAAACCGGAGCACCCGGAGGAAACCCACGCAGACACGGGGAGAATGTGTAAACTCCACACAGTCAGTCACCTGAGGCGGGAATTGAACCCGGGTCTCTGGCGCTGTGAGGCAGTGTTGGACTCTTCCATTATTGAATGTGGGTATATTTGTGGAGCCTCCTCCTCCTCCAGTGAATTGTTTATGATTGGATGTGGTAGGGCTGCAGAGCTTAGATCTCATTGTTTGGTTGTGGGATTGCTTAGTAGTGTTTATCACTTGCTGTTTATACTTTTGACATGCAAGTACAGTAATGCTGTTTGGTCGCTTCACAGCTCATTTTTGGGTATACCTGGTGCTGCTTCTGGCATGCTCTCCTGTACTTTACATTGATCCTTTTGCTTGATGGCAATAGGCGAGTGGGGATTTGCTGGACAATGAGGTTTCAGATTGTGCTGCTGATGATGGCCCACAGCACCTCATGGATAACCAGTTTTGAGTTGCTAGATGTGTTCGAAGTCTGTCCCATTTGGCATGTGGTAGTGCCACACACTAGGATGGAGATTATTCTCAATGTGAAGGTGGGACTTTGTTTCCACAAGGACTGTGCTGTGGTGCAGGTGCAGCTGGAAGATTTGTAAGGATGAGGTCAAGTATGCTTTGCCCTCTTGTTGGTTCCCTCGCCACCTGCTGCAGACCTTGCCTGGCAGCTCCATCCTTTAGGACCCAACCAGCTCAATATGTAGAGATGCTGCTCAGGCACTCTTAATGGTGGACATGGAAATTCCTCACCCAGAGTGGATTTTGCATCCTTGCCACCCTCAGTTTTCCTTTCAATGTTTTCAACATGGAGGAATACTGAACATAAAAAAAACAAAGAACCTTGAATGCTGGGAATCAGAAACAAACATAGAAATTACTGTTCAGGAATTCAGAATACTGGACCCGAAACATAAACATTGTTTTTGGTCCACTGATGCTACCAGTCCTGCTGAATTATCCCATTTGTTATGGAGGAGTATTGATTTATCAGCTGAGGGAGAACGGTCCATGATCATCATCAGGGGATTTCCTTGCCCATGTTTAACCTGAAGCCATAAGACTCCATGGGGTTCACAATGAATGTTGAGGAATCCCAGCTCAACTTCCTCCTGATTGTACACCACTATACCACTACTGCTCGGTCTGGCCTGCCAGTGGGACACTACAAATCCAAAGATGGCGATGGTGGTGTCTGGGACATTGATTTGAAGGTATGATTCTGTGAGTATGACTGTGTCTGTGAGACAGCTCTCCCAATTTTGGCACTAGCTCCCAAATGTTAGTGAGGAGGATTTTACAGAGTTGAAAGGACTATTTCTGCCATTGTCTGTTCTGGTGTGTAGATCAATGCCAGGTGTCCCATCTGGTTTCATTTCCTCTTTGAGACTTTGTAGTGATTGATACAACTGACTGGCTTACTAGATCATTTCAGAGGGCAATTGACAGTCAACCACATAGCTGTGAGTCTGGAGTCACACATAGACCAGATTAAGTGAGGATGACAGATTTCCTTCCCTGAAGGACATAAGCATTAGTGCTGTTGGGAGGTTTTGAGAACTATACAAAAATTGCCACTAGGTGACTCAAATCACTCCACAGCATTAACATGTATTGAAAATTGTTTTAACAGCACATTTTACTACATTAACAGTGTTATATAAATGCACAAGTGATGGTACCAATCTCACCCTGCACCACAAGAATCGTGTCCAGGCTGACCACCCCTGCCTTGTTCCTGGCAACACATGTGTACCATCCTGCATCCGCAAGCTGGATCGGTAGAATCTGTAGGGATCCATTTGCAAATGTTTGCAGGCGCATCTGGTTAGCAATGGTGCGGCCATCTTTCACCCATGTTACCTCTGGTTTTGGGTGCCCCTCTGCCTCGCATGGTAAAGTTGCAGGATGGTCAATGGTGGCTTTATATTCCCTGCTGTGAGCTTTGATAATCGGGGGAACTGAGTAAAAAGTGAAAAAAAAGTTTCACCATATAACAAGTGGATTGTATTTTCCATCAGTCAGTCTGTGTCTGATCCCTGGTTGTCTCAAAGATCAAACAGTCCCTAAACATGTGTTAAAGCAAAGATTTTAACACTGTTAATTGCAAAGCATTAACTCTCATCAGAACCTTACCTTGGACCACCAGTTTTGTCTTGCCCAGAGCAGTGCCAGCTGGATTTTGGGCAATACACATGTAATTCCCTGAATACTCCTCCGTGGCTCTGGTGATCTCCAGTGCTCCATTAGCCAGTAAGAGATAACCTAAGACAGAAACTAATGATCAGTCAAAACCTTGGGTCATGCACAGTGGGAGATGATCAGCATAGTCAAACGTGGATATAATAAAGAGAATTCATCTCTCTTCTTCAGAAAATAATCATTCAACATAAAACTATGAGACTTACAGCAGAAGATCATTCGGCACATTAAGTCTGCTCTGCCATTCAATGACACCTTAGCTGATTGGATAATCCTCCACTTTATTGTCTTATGCCCATAACTCATGATTCCCTTACTGATTAAAAATCTATTTCAGCCTTGAATATTCTTCACAGCCCAGCTTTGATAATCCTCCACAGTAAAGAACTCTACAGACTGACTACCCTCAGAGAGGGAAAATGCTCCTCACCTCTGTCTTAAATGAATGATCCTTTCCTTTGAAGTTATGCCCACTGGACCTAGACTCTCCTACAAGGGAAACCAACTTCTCCGCAACTACCCTGTCAAGGCCCATAAGAATCTTATATGTCTCTTTTTCTAAACTTGATGAATATGAGCTCAGTCTACTCAATTTCTTCTGATGCAAATCATTCCATACTTGAGATCAATCAAATGAACCTTCTTTGGGCTGCCTCTAAATGTCAGTGTATGTTTCCCTGGATAAAGGGACTAAAATTGTTCGTAGTATGCCAGGTGTGGTCTGAGTAGTGTCTTGGATAGTTTTAGGAAGACCTTCCCATTTTTATTTCAAAGTGAACCAGGATAAAGACCAACATTTCATTTGTCTTCCCTTCCTTTCTTGGTAATGCAATGTGAAATCTTGATATTAGAATGCCATTTCAAGGATACACAGTTCTTTTTTCCTTATCATCATTCATAATTCTAGTGGTGGTGTGTTATAGCACCTGGTAACTTGCACATTGTAAAGATACAAATATTGAAGGTCAAGGTCCCAAATATCTGTCCATCACATGACTGGCCAAGAATCTCTCCTACTCTTACCACCTGCTATTATATTTGTTAGATGATATTCAACATGCTCGCCTGTGTTATAAATGCACCTTCCTTGGTCCTGCACTGGGACTCAAATCTACAGCTTTTGGCTCAGAGGCAAATTGCTGCTCACTACATCACAAGACCTACACCCCATAACGCTGTAGCTGGGCATACTCTGAAGGTAAAACATGCACACAATGGCTAATTTCAAGTTATTCATAATAAAGGTAAAAACTTTATTCCTGTCCCTCAGCTTGACATTCCCCACCACTGTTATCTGTTTTGCCAACCACAGGTTACTGTAGGAAATGGAATTGAAAATTGATTGTGTCAATGATGAGGGGAATTTCACATTAAAAAGCTGTCTTTTTGATAGGGTCTTGGAAGCCAGAGAGTCATTAATGAGTTTATAGGTATCTCTTTCTGTCTTTACATTTTTATTGAATTGAGAGCCTTTTGGCAAACAGCTCCCTGCCGGTACACCACAGTTAAAATGTAGGATAAGAATCCCTCTATTTCTATCCAGAAATGCTCCCAAATTCATGAAAGCATTCCTTGCTATACAACTTGGGGATTTCCATCTCTGCAGATCATCTCGTGGCACTGTGAATAGTATTCCTGTCTCTGAATCAGAATTTCTGGGTTTGAGTCCCAATCCAGAACTTGGCAGCCAAGGAAAGTGGATCCTATCAACCTGCAAATACATCAAAGACATGCCAAGGGCAGGTGATAAGAGTAGAAGAGATTCCTGGTCAATCATATCATGAAAAGAATGACAGAGCCTCTCTTGCTATCTATTGCTCCAGAGTACCACATGTATGCAACAGTGCATGCTGCCACTAAACTTGGATTCTGAGGGAACCATGACACATCTGCACAACCACCATACATGTTCCCTTGAGTAAACCAATTTAATATTAGTTTTGTACAAATAGCCATGCTCCAGGAAGTAGATTGTGATGCACACAGGGTCTTCATGGAGGATTCTTAAGTTTACAGGCATACATTAGACTCATCAGTATGGAGTGGACTTAGCCAGCTCTTGGTGTTGGAAGGACTGTTTGCTACCTATTAGACATCTGGTCTCTGTTTGCAACAGCTGGGTAAGTCTCAACTCAAATGAGCACCTAGTCTCTTTAAACATTACAATACAAATCTGAATTACCTGACTTGAATGAAAACAGACAGAGGAGCAGGAGTAGGCCATTTCGCCCTTCAAGCCTAATCTGCCATTCAATAAGATAATGGCTGATCTGGTTGTAGTCTTAACACACTTTCCTGTCTGCAACCCCATACCTCTCAACCCCCTTGTCTATCAAAACTTCAGCCACAATGGGGGAAACCCATAGCCAAACTTCTGCTCTCCAACTCCATTAGCAAATGACACATACCTTGCACCTCAAGAAAATCGAGTGATTTCTCTATCATACCTGTGTTTGTGATGGTGGCACCCTCTTTCTGCCAGGTGATACTGGGTCTTGGTGTGCCTGTTGACTCACAGGGCAGGATAATACCTCTATTCACGACAGTTTCCACTGTGGAAGGTAGGGGCTTGATAACAGGAGGCTCTAGGCAGGCAAAAGATAACAGAAATTCTGCAGTTAAGCAGGATGAACAAACAAGAAAAAAAAGTTTTAAATTTGCATAACACTTTTCACAATTTCAGGTAGCCACTGACGTGATGTAGGAATTGGGTACAACAAACTCCCATGCATAGTAAGGTGACAATGACAACATTAAAATAGAATGATTAACACTTTAGAAACTGATTAAGTGTCCACTCTAAACTTGACTATTTTAACACTCTCCTGTCTGTCCTCCTGTCTTTCACTCTTTACAAGCTTAAAAATCATCCAAAACTCAGCTACCCATAACCTAACTCACATCAAATTCCATTCATTCATCATCCTATCCTTGCTGGATTACAGAAGCCTCTAGTTCAGCAATTCATCAATTTCAAGCTCATTGTCAAATCCCTCCATGGCCTCCATCCTTTCCTTTCTCTGTGACTTCCAGCCCTGCAGCCCTGAAATCACTACATTCCTTTCATTTTGGCCTCTTGCTCATCAGGACCAAAAATCATTGGATGGGATCCAAGAGTCTTTGTTAACTCTCCACCTTCAAATCATGTAGCATATACTGTGTCTGGTTATCTGCAAAAAAAGGAACCATTTTAGAATGCTCAGTATATGTAGAAACCTAACAAGTGGAAACTGTGTAAGTACAAGTTGGTAATTCAGGAGACTATTCTTTTCTTTTAAATATAGAAATATTATCTTTGAATATGTCATCTGATATTAACTTTATTTAGGGTTGAATGTTTTCCAGGAAGGTGCAAAGGGCAGATACAAATGGAAATCTGAATTCCTTTACCTTGCACAATTAGTGTTACATGTCTGTGTGCTGTCCCCACCACATTACGAGCTGTACACATGTAGCTGCCAGCGTGGCTCAGGGTTGCTGTGGTAACTTCCAGACTTCCTGCAGAAGCACAACGATTAGAAACAGTTCCTGATAACTGCGATACTTGCGGCAAAATCCTTTGAGAGAAATGATGAGCACTCTCAGGGCTGTGAAATTCTTGCCTGAAATATGTGCAACTGGCAGTTGAAGACCAGACAACCCCTATTCAAACTGGGAATGTCTAATACAGTTTTCAGCTGAATAAGTGACGAGTTCTCCTCAACCCTATCTCAGACTTCAAGCTTTGTGACACCTTTTTCCCCATGTGCACATCAGACTCCTATGCAAATTGCAGGACCCCCTGTAGAAGTTTGTATACAAGTGGACACTGAGTGCCTTTGAACTGCCCTCCACGGGACGATAGGTAAACGTTCCAGGAAATGCTCAAAATGACTGTGGAAGGCTTTTCTCTGAGGGTGGGAGGAACAGAAGTAGTTCACTGTGACCCACAACCAGACTGGTATTCTACATAGCAGCTCGTGTCACCTCCCCCAGCTCCAACTTGCTCAGTTTGTTCACTGGCCAATTTCCCATCATCTCACAACCAGTGACCTATCACAAAGGGCTCATCTGGCAGCTTGCTGTGATATAATCAAATGAGCATCAAACTGGAAGATGGTTTCAGCCTCCCAATGCTGCTATCAGGCAGGAGTCAAAAATTACCCCGTTGCTAAAATGGAAATACTCTTGTATTCCTCTGCGTCTACAACTGCTCATGCTCACTGGTAAATGTTTCATCCTGACTGTGGACACTGTCTCACCCTCTGGAATCTTGCCCAAGGAGCTGCTTTTCTTCTTAGAAACAAATGACAGTGAGGAGGTTGGGGAGGGTGTAGTCACCATGTCTGACCCTAGTGTTCATCTCAAGCTTATACATATTTGTCTCAGGCATACCAGAATGCCAATCTTCAGCAATTGATTTGGAATGCCCGGAAATTAAGATCGATTTCTTGAGTGTAAGCAATTCAGGGGGAAAATTGCAGAGGTGTGAAAAAAATTCATAGAAATGCTGTCATGCAAAAGGAGGCCATTGAGCCCATTGTGAATGCATTCTCTCCAAATGAGCAAATGTATGGCATTAAGTGCTTTTTTCCTGTCTTCATCACTGGACAACATTCCTTTTCAAATTACCTAATTTCCTTTTGAATGCTTTGATTGAACCTGTGTCGCCACTTTCTCAGGCACTGTATTCCAAATTCTAACTACTGACTAGGATTTACACCCAGGTTGAGAAAGGAGAAGGAAAGGCAACATCTATCTACCATGATCAGTTCTAAGGTGATCGACAAGTGTCCACTGTTTGTGAGCAAGATTTCATCCTTTGGATTAAGCAGTGGGACTCTCTATGAGTCATCCATTTGTCATGTCGTAGTTCTTCCAAGCAGTATGCCATCAGCCATGAAGGCTGAAGGGAGATCACTGAACAACTTCATCAGTGTTCCAAAAAAGGCTTTCTAGATAGCCAAACTGGTCATTGAGATCCACATCATATCTGCTACCGTTTTTTGCTGTGACTGATGTTAGCTAATTCATCACAAGATTCAAACATAATTTGCATATTTTTTTCAGTTCACAGCATTTTGCACCACAAATTAGTTTGAGACAGATCTCACAAGATGAACAGATTAAATCACTCATCAAAGGACAAAGATAACCAGAGTCATCTGATCAAAAACTTATGCTAAAATGAACACAAATCAATTTGAATTTAACATTCAATCTCGCACAAACCTGTGGGCAGGATTTTGTACCCTGGTCCTCGGTTCCCCATTTGAGCTCCATCCTTCATCCAGCTCACTGCAGGCTCTGGAATTCCAGTTGCGTGACATGTCAACACCACCGAGGACATTTTAGTGATTGTAACATTTGGAGAGTCATCAGCAATCGATGGGGGAACTGAAATGTAAATAAATAACAATGCTTAAAACACAGTATTCGGCTTCAGCTGACTTGAACTTATATACTGCTTTCGATGACTCTAGACCCCATGATAGCAAAGCAAGTACTTCTGATGTGTAGTGTAGTCATTGTTGTAAAATAACAAATACAACAGCCAGTTTATCACAAACAACAATGTGATAAAAGATGAATAGTCTGAGAGATTTATGTTGATCAAGGGACACCAGGAATATCTTGTCTGCTCAACTTCAAATACCACCACAGGATCTTACACATCTGGGTGAGACAGAAGATATTTGAATACCAGTACTTAGAAGGCAAGTATCACTGGTTTAGGAGACAAGTCTAAACTGCAAACTACTTTAGTGCATTCAAGTCAGTCGACTCAACATCCACCATGTCTTCCTCCTTTGTGAATACTGATGCAAAGTATTCATTAAGGATGTCACCCATTTCTTCCAGCCTCACACATAAATTCTCTCCTTTGTCCTCGAGTGGACGTACCCTTTCCCTAGCTATCCTCTTGCTCCTTATGTACGTATAAACTGCATTGGGATTCTCCTTAATACTCTTTGCCAAAGAAATTCTACGGCCCCTTTTAGTCCTCTGTCTATCTTCAGTTTCCTGAACCTTGCATATGCCTCCTCTTTCTTTTTGACTAATCTCTCAATTTCTCTTGTCATCCCAGGTTCCCTAATCTTGCTGTCATAGAATCATAGAATCCCTACAGTGTAGAAACAGACCCTTCGGCCCAACAAGTTCACACCGACCCTCCAAAGAGTACGTCACCCAGCCCCATTTCTCTACCCTATTATCCTATATTTACCTCTGACTCATGCACCCAACCTTCACATCCCTGAACGCTATGGGCAATTTAGCACGGCCAATTCACCTAACCTGCATATCTTCGGACTGTGGGAGGAAACCGGAGCACCCAAAGGAAACCAATGCAAACATGGGGAGAATGTGCAAGCTCCACGCAGACAGTCACATAAGACGAATCGAATGTGGGTCCTTGGAATTGTGCTAACCACTGAGGCACCATGCCACACCTACTGTGTCACTGTGCCACCCTATCCTTAATCTTCATTTTTACAGGAACGTGTTGGTCCTGAACTTTAATCAACTGACCTTTAGAAGAATCCCACATGCTAAATGTTGATTTATCCTCACACAGCCACTCCTAATTTACATTCCCCAGTTCCTACCTAATTTTGTGATAGTTAGCCTTCCCTAAATTAATACTTTCACCCAGGACAACTCTTGCCTTATCCATAAGTAACTTAGAACTTATAGAATTATGGTCACTCTTCCCAAAATGCTCCACCACTAAAACTTTGATCACCTGACTGGGCTCATTCCCCAGTACCAAGTCTAGTGTGGCTCCTGCCCTAGTTGGACTATTTCTATATCGTTTCAAAAAAAAATTCTTGACACATCTGACAAACTCTCCTCTTCATCCAAGCCCCTGCCACTAAGCAGGCCCCAATCAATACAGGGGAAGTTAAAAGCAACTACCATAACAATCCTGTTATTTTTACATTTTTCCGTAATTTGTCCACATATCTGTTCCCTCTTATCCGCTGGTTGTTGGGAAGCCTCAAAATGTTTGCACCCTCCCTATTCCTGAGCTCTACCTATTTGACTTCACTGGATGAGCCCTCCAAGATACTGTCCCCCAGTACACCTGTGATATCCTCCCATATCAGTAATGTAACTCCCCAACCTCTTTTATATTCCTCTTCATCTCATCTGAAATACCTACAGCTGAATATAGATAGACTGGAGGAGAAAGTGAGGACTGCAGATGCTGGAGATCAGAGCTGAAAATGTGTTGCTGGAAAAGCGCAGCAGGTCAGGCAGCATCCAAGGAACAGGAGAATCGACGTTTCGGGCATCAGCCCTTCTTCAGGAATTCATCGTTCTCCTGTTCCGTGGATGCTGTCTGACCTGTTGCGCTTTTCCAGCAACACATTTTCAGCTATAGATAGACTGGAGACTTGGACAGAGAAATGGCAGATGGGGTTTATTCTGGATAACTGTGAGGTGATACATTTTGGGAGATCTAATGCAGGAGGGCAGAACACTTAAAAACATTAACATACAGAGGAATCTAGATGTACAGGTCCATAGTTACCTGAAAGTGAGATCACAAGTGGTGAAGAAGGCATAGGGCATATCTGCGTTCATTGGTTGGGGCATAGAGTATAAAAATTGGCAAGTTATGTTGCAAATGCATAGAACTTTAGTCAGGCCACATTTGGAACAGTTTGTACACTTCTGGTCGCCATAATATCAGAAGGGTGTAGAGGCTTTGGAGAGGATACAGAAATGGTTTTAAGGTCGTTGCCTGATTTGGAGGGTATTAGCTATGAGGAGACATTGGTCACACTTGGTTTGTTTTCACTCGAATGCCAAAGGATGAGGGATAACCTGATAGAAGTTAACAAATTATAAAAAGCATGAATAGAATGGATAGTCAGAGTCTTTTTGCCAGGGTAGAAATGTCAATTAGTAGGTGTTATGGGTTTCAGGTAAAAGGAGTTAAGTTTAAAGGACATGTGAGAGGCAGGTTTTTTTATACAGAGGGTGTTAAGTGCCTGGAATGCGTTGCCAATGGAGGTGGTGGAGGTAGCTACAACAGCAATGTTTAAGAGGCATCTTGACAGATACATGAATAGGCAGGGAATAGAGGGATATGGACTGCATGGAGGCAGAAGGTTTTTAGGTTAGAAAGGCATCATGAGTTGACACAGTCTTGGTGGACCAATGTACAGATACCAAAGGGGCAAAATACAAAAAGGAACGTACATATATACGTGAGATGCCAGGGAAAAGAAGACATGCTGGTCATTATCAGACCTTGTTAAGACATCAAAGGAAAGACAAATTACTGCAAAACGTCAGGTTGGAAGAAATATCAGTGTGCAGACACAGAAGAAAAAGATGATCTCAATGAAAGATTTGTGCCAAGGAAAGAGACATGGGAATAAAACAAAAAGAGAGACAGAGAGAAAGAAAGAGACGTAACAGAGAAAATAGACAGGAACCCATTGAAAAATTAGGGACATACGACAAAGATTGCATACAAGAGTCCTTCTGAATTTGCATGGGCAATGCCGCTGTTTCATTCACAGAGAAAGAAGCATCTTATGGAATTATGGAAAAAAATGGCAACATGGAAACAGTACTAGCAGCTTAATTGTACTACTCTTTGTCTTTAGTAAGAGACCAAAATCCACACGCCCACCCTACCTCCCAGATGTCTTTGACAACTTTTCCTTCAACCATACTCTGACTTATTCTTAAGAATGCATCATATCAGCTACCGTGTCACTTGTCAAATGACTAGTACTTGGGTTAAGAAAGCCTCACCGTGGACCGTGAATTGGATGAGCCTGTGGGAATCACCTGCCTCATTAGACACCACACACTCATACAGTGCTGTATCCTGAGTGGTGGCCGAAATGATCACCAGCGATCCCGAAGGCAACAACCTGAGGGAAGATAATGATCACATGAAGACTTGGTCAACAATTAGCTGATATTGGTCAAATAGAAGTAAACAGGCTAAGGCTGTCCTAGTTTTCTCTAGATTCTGAAGCATGAGCAGGAGGGGGAGATTAATTATTCAAAAGATTGAATAAATAATGAAATTATCTACCTAAGGTTCTCAAACATTATATGCAAATCTACACATTATGTGTAGCTGCATTCAGTAACTCCACTTTTCTAGGATTGATCCTACAGTGTGGGGGCAAATTGGAAAGCACCAGTAGACAGATAATGGACCAAATTGGTTTACTATGCTGTAGTTTCTATAGGGTGCTGCTTCCTTTCAGTTTCAATGTAGAATGTCCAAATTTAGCTCCAATAAGAGGATGGAATTATTACCCCTTGTAGAATCTCAAGCATCAGCCAATACATATTGTATTGTAAATATTGTACTTTGTTCAGGTCTTTCATCAGGTAACTTTTGAGTGAGCTTACTTTATTACAGCAGTACACCTCAACCTTTCATAATCACCTCTTACTGCACCAACATCAAGGAACTGCATAGAACTTACAGCACAAAATAAGCCAATTACCCTCTCAGCATGTGCTAGTGTTGATATGCTACAAGAGTTTCTCTACTATTCCATCCCCCTCAGATCAACCTTTCAGCTTATCTTTCTATTTCCTTTTCTCTCATGCACTTATCTAGTTAGTTTCTTTTCAAAAGCATCAAGGCTTTCTGCCTCAACCTCTTCCTGAGGTGGAGACTTCCACATCCTAACCACATACACAACTAACTAAAACATTCCTTCAAAGGTCCAGCACAGGAAAAATGGGCTGAATGGCCACCTTTTGTCCTGACAGAATCTATATCATTCCCATATTCTTGTCCAAAAGTATTAAATTTCCTTATTGAGATTATTAATCTCACTATGTATTTTGCGAAATGTACGTTACTTCTTGTGCTTTTTCACGATTGACTTGGACTCTCACAAACTATTTCTTGTAGAGGTCAGCAAGTAGACTTTATCGCATCAATCTAGGCAAGATTCAATTGAAGCCCCTGGGGAAAATTGGCACAACTGACTCACCAGTTCCCAGTTTTTAAAACAAAGTTTAAAACTGCTTATTAACACAGTCTCTCAAGCAAACACATTTTTCCACTCAATCCCTCAGTGTTACCTGTACATGTTCTGTTGCAGCTTAAAGTTCAGAGGTTTCCCATTTTTCTTCCAGATCACCTCAGGTTTAGGGGTTCCTGAAACCTCACAGCTCAACTCTGCTTGAACATTTGCCAAAGCAGTGATGTTAGTTGGAGCAGGACTGATGATGGGAGCATCTAATTGGAAGAAAGAAAATTTCTTAAAAGTGAGACAAGGGTTTTATTCGAGGGTTTCTTTCATTGGAAAATTTGGAAAGAATACAGGATCACTTCTCTTTCCTGAAATAAGTTCACTCCCCACTCAAGTATTAACATCCCAGAAAGTCGTTTTTTATTATTTTAATTCATTCATGGGATGTGGGCATTGCGAGCGCGGCCAGCATTTATGTCTGTACTGCAGAAGGTGGTGGTGAGCTGCCTTCTTGAAACACTTTAGTCCTTGTGGTGTAAGAATACTCACTGTGCTGTTAGAAAGGCAGTTGTTGGATTTTGACCCAGTGAAGAAAAGTGATATAATCCTAGTCAGGATGGTGTGTGATTTGGAGAGAAACCTGGTATCTGCTGCCTTTCTTCTTCTCGGTCAGTGCTTCCCAAGCCTTTTCCCACTGTGACCCCATTTCAAAGTTTGAATATTATTGACTAAGTACTTCATTCAATCTAGTCTACTGTATTTTTTGTTTCCTCAGCATTAGGGAGAACAATGCAGACTGGGTGATCGCTTTGTAGAATACCTATGTGTGCCTGTATAAATGACCAAGAGCTTCCAGTTAGGCCACACTTGGAGTATTGTGTACAGTTCTGGTCACCACACTACCAGAAAATAGGTGGATTCTTTGGAGAGAGTACAGAAAAGGTTTAACAGGATGTTGCCTGATATATGGGATTTTATCTATGAAGAAAGGTTGGATAGACAGGTTTGCCTTTACTGGAATGCAGGTGGTTGAGGATTTGATAGAAGTTTATAAGATTGTGAATGGCATGGATGGAGTGACAAGTATGAGGCTTTTCCCAGGGTGGAGGGGTTAATTACTAGGGGGACACAGGTTCAAGGTACAGGGGGAAGTTTAAAAAAGATGTGCAAGGCAGGTTTTTCACACAATGGGTGGGGAGTGCCTGGAACATGCTGCCAGAGGAGGTGTGGAAGCAGACACAATCGTAGTATTCAAAAATTACCTGGATGAATACATGAATAGGAAGGGAATAGAAGGATATGGATCCTGAAAGTGAAAACATTTTTAGTGTGGAAAGGCAAAATGTGTTGGTGCAGGATTCGAGGACCGAAGGGCCTGTTCCTGTACTGTTCTTTGTTCTTTGTGTAGCACATGTTGCTTTCAGCACAGACTACTCATTCTCTGCTACCCTCAGCCCTCAATATCACTTATTCTGTCTCTCTTCTGCCCTGGCCTGCCATGTGCGATCCCCTTGCTTCTTTCTCTCTCCATCTCCACCTATCTGCTCATCTGTGCCTACTCCCCTCCCCCAACCTCCTCTTCAGCACGAACATTAGTTTTTTCCCAGTTGCTATCAGTTCTAATAACTTGAAACATTAACTGTTTCTTCCCTCAGATGCTGCCAGACATGTTAAATTTGGCCGGCAATTTCTGGTTCTTTTTCAATCTCCAGCATCCACAATTCTTTGTTTATTTAAGCTTGTAATTCCACATCCATCCGCACTTCTCATTGATACGGAAAGGCTGCAAAATCGTCAAAGACCCCTCCCACCTCGGTAATGCTCTCTTCCAACCTCTTCCAGCAGGAAGAAGATATAGAAGCTTGAACACATGCATCAACAGATTCAAGAACTGCTTCTTCCCTACCGGTATTAGATTACTGAATGGGCCTCTCAAACTTCAAATATTGTCGATTTTACTAATGGCGACCTTGCTCTGTGCACCTTCTGTGCAACTATAACCTCGTGCTCCTCTCTCTGTCTAAGCACCCTATGATCTGTATGTCGTTGTTTGCTATGATCTGCCTGTATTGCTCACAAAAGAAAGCTTTTCACTGTACTTAGGTACATGTGACCACAATAAATCAAATCAAATCAACATACCCAAGACTTGTAGTTCGATCCTATGATGATCTGTTCCAACTGCATTTGATGCTGTGCAAAGATAGTGGCCAGCATCCGAAATCTGGACAGAGTGGATCTGTAGGGATCCCTCAGAAAGAAAGTCAAACCTGCAAACAAAAGTCAATAATGCCCAATCAGAAGGGAAGGGAGAAACATAACCATATCAAAGGCACCTTGATGAAAAGGACTATTCAACCCATCACCTTTTTGAAATATTTTCTCACCAACCAGTTCAGGCATATTATTACATACCTCTAGAGCAGTTTGAACTTAGGTGTCTTAGCCGAGCGGGAAGGACACTACCACTATGCCACAAGAATCCTTCCAAAATGACTTTATGATAATTAGCAATTGAAAACCCTTCCAAATAGAACATTTAGTACTTGCAGTATGGGTGCCCACAATTCTGCCTTCATGTATTCAGCAATCACTGCTTAATTGCATGGGTCCTTCCAAGAAAGAGCACTTTGAATGCAAACTATTTGGAAAATTTGTGAGCACCAAATCATAGAGGTTAAAGAACTAGACTAATTCTGAATATTGTTAGCCAGTAAAGAGATGAGAAGTCTGCAGGTTCCCCCTGCATTCCTGGGCTAGAGAGCAGGAAGTCTCTAGCAAAGGATCCCATTCTGGTGGAAGTGGTCCTCAATTAAAAGTGTGCGTTTATGGCAATGAAAAAAGTGTCTTTAGCATCACAGGTCACAGAATTGTTAAGGTGTAAAAGGAGGCAATTAGGCTAATTATGTCTGCATAAGCTCATTAAATGAGCATCATTACCTAATGTTGATCTCTTGTTTTTTGCCCATACTTTTGCACCAATTTAATTCAAATTTTCATCCAATATCCTCTTGAATAGCTCAATTGAACCGGTCTCCTTCGCAGTTTCATGCAGTACATTCCAGACTACTTGCTAAGTTGAAAAGTTTTTTTCACTTCACCATTGCTTTTTTTTTTGCAAGTGTCACGTAGACTCCATGCCCTCTTGTTCTTGTTGGTTTTATGAGCAGGAAACATATTAGTGAAGAAGGGCTAAAGTTGGATCTATAACACACTATTTCTAAAGCTGAACAAATTGCGATATTCAACGTCTAACCACACATATAAAGACTGTCAACTTGGGTGAGATATTAGAGAGGCACTTGGCACTCACACTCAGCACTGTACAGTAGCAAGATCCATCAAATTGACATTGAAAAATTTGATTGGAGTTAGTGGCAGATCAGAAGATTGGGGACAGCTAAAATTCAACAAAGAATAATGAAGAAAGTAACCATGAGGGAGAAATTAGAGTATGAGAAAAAGCTAGTTTGAAGCATAAGAACAGATTGCAAGAGGATCTACAAATGCTTCAAACGAGTAACTAATGTGAGTATGGGTCCTCCTGGAAGAGTCGAGGAATTAATAATGACAAATAAGGAAATTGTGGATGAATTGAACAGATATTGTGTGTCTATCTTCACTGTAGAAGATCAAACAACCTCTCAGAGATAATTATGGATCAACAGGTGAAAAAGTAAGGGAGGAACTTAAAATAATTACAGTCACAGTGGAAAGAGTATTGAGGAAATGATTAGAACAACTCAGTACCTGACAGACTTCATTCTCGGGCTCTAAAAGAACTGGCTGTGGAGACAGTGGAAACATTGGTTTTAATTTTCCAAAATTCACTCGATTCAGGAAAGGTCCCACCAGATTGTTAAATAAATAATGCAACTCCTCTATTAGAAAGGAAGGAGACAGAAAGCAGGCAACTAGGCATTAGTTAGCCTAACATCTGTCAGGGAAAATGCACGGTATAATGGAGTTTATAGCAGTACACTGAGAAAATCATAATGCAATTTGACAAAATCAACCTGGTTTTATGAAAGGGAAATTGGGTTTGACTAACTAATGAGTTATCTTTGATGAAACACCAAGTAACATGGTCAAAGAGGTACCTGTGGATGTGATGTAGCTGGATTTCCTAAAACACGTTCAGTCAGGCGTCTGATCAAAGCTGACCACTATAGGAGCTTGTGGTGGATAGGTTAATATATTATTATGGATAAATAATTAGCTGCCTAACAGCAAGCAGAGAGAAAGGATAAAAGATTCATTTTCACATTGGCAGGCTGTAACCACTGCAATGTCAAGCGATCAGTATTGCAATCTCAACTAATTACAATCTACATCAATGATTTAGACAAAGGAGCGTAATGTATAATTGCTATATTTGTGCCATCGGCAAATATAAATAGGGAAGTAAAGTATGAGAAGGATACAAAAAATGGACAGGTCGGCATAAAAATGGCAGATGGAGTATTGTGGATATAGACTTGTTCACTTCAGCAGGGAGATTAGAAAAGCAAAATTTTACTTAATTAAAGAAAGATTGCAAAACATTGAGCTACAACAGAAACCATCATGGCTATTATAATACATGAGTCACAAAATGTTAGTGTGCAAGTGCAACAAATCATCAGGTAAGTGAATAGAGTGTTGTTGTTAATTACTAAGGGGATGGAATATAAAAGTATTGGCCCAATTGAATACAGCATTGTTGAGGCCACACCTGGAATATTGTGTACAGTTTTGGTCGCCTTACTTGATAAAGGAATTGATTGCCTTAGAAGCAATTCACAGATGGTTCACTTGAATGATTCCTTACAAATGGAGGAGTCATCTTGTGTGAAAAGATTTGTCAGGATGGGCCTGTCCTCATTGGAGTTTAGAAGAATGAGGAGCAAACTTATTGAAACATATAAGATCTCAGGAGGAGACAGGATAGATACTGAGAGTTTTTCTTTTACCTTGTGGAAGAGATTAAATTACAGGACACATTTTAAAAACAAAGCATTTCCACTTTTGACAGGTTAGATTACCTACAGTGTGGAAACAGGCCCTTCGGTCCAACAAGTTCACACCGACCCTCTGAAGAGCAACCCACCCAGACCATTTCCCTTCACCTAACACTACGGGCAATTTAGTATGGCCAATTCACCTAACCTGCACATTTTTGGACTGTGGGAGGAAACCAGAGCACCTGGAGGAAACCCACACAGACACGGGGAGAATGTGCAAACTCCACACAGACAGTTGCCTGAGGCAGGAATTGAACCCAGATCTCTGGCGCTGTGAGGCAGCAGTGCTAACCACTGTGCCACCGTGCCACCCATAAAGAGCTAAGATGACTTTTTTTCTCTGCCAAGAGTCTGTAGAATTTTAACCGCAAACAACAGAGGAAGCAAGGTCACTGAATATTTTGAAGGCTAAATTGACAAGACAATGAACGTTTTGGGGGATAAAGAGGAATGTGGAATTCAGCCACAATTAGATTAGTCATGACCTTATCAAATGGTGAAGCAGGCAGAAGGGGGTCCAATGAACTATTCCAGATCCTAATTTGTGCATTTGTTTGCACTAGTAAATAGGTTAACATGAATAGAAATGGAGCCAAGGGCTTGAGAATTAAGAGAATGAATAATCACACATATTGATAGCTGGTGTGGGCGGCTACATGTATGGGGGGAAGGGAGGGGGAGGGGGAATGGTTTGGATGCCGCCTTGTTTGCGTCTCTTCGCTGACAATTACTTTGGAATCTTTCATTATCTGCCTGTACCTGGGGCTGCCTGTAGGCAGCAAATTGCCATCTTTTCTCCAAGTGACTGTTGGTTTTGGAATGCCTTCGGCCTCACATTCCAAAAAAGCAACCTGGTTGATAATGACTGACAGTGACGGGGAGTTGGCTTTAATTGTCGGGGTAACTGAAACACAGAAAAACACTACATCAATCAAGCTGAGAATAACCACCTGGAACTAACAAGTATAATAATAAATCAGACTTAAATTTATGCCCACTCGTTACCAATTCACTCATAAGTGCAGATTTTTTTTCTGATTTATCGAAATCCTTCATAATTTTGAATAGCTTTGTTAGATCTTTGCAAACTTTTTTCTCTGTTCTAAAGAAGAGACAGAACAACGGAACATGCAAGTTTGCACTCACCGTGAATAATGACATTGAAGGAATGAGTCATTTGACCTGCAATGTTGCTAAGAAGGCAACTGTACATGCCAGCATCTGATGGTCCAACATTATCGATCAACAAGTATCGTCTATCTGGCACATTCTGGATATGAGCATTTGCCTAAAAGTAAACAAAAGTAAAGTGAAGTTTTGGATTGTAAAGGGCTAAAGTAACAACAGCAGCTGCAAGGTCATACCCCGATTTCTGAGTGGCATGTGATAAACACATTGCACTGCCTGAACTGCTCTCATACTATCCATGGATACGTTGCAACACATTGGAACTTGGAATTATTGTGCTTCCATCCCATCCAGTGGCTTTGATAATGTCTATAGATAAAAACTCACAGCTAAACAATGTCAAAATGATTCTTAAATCGTTCAGCTCAGAGACACCATGAGAATGATTACAAGCATCTAATGCAGTCACAAGTGCTCCTGTGAGCGTTTGGATCAGGCAGCAAATTACTGAACACTGTGAACAATGGAATAAATAAATATGAAGTTATAAGTAGGATTGAATGGTTAGTAGGTAGTTGTAGGATGACAAGGGTCCTGAATATTGTGGGACATATGAAATTCAAGAATAGGAAACCAGGTAAAGGTGGAAGGATAGCACTGTTAATCATGGATGGGATTTGTGCAATAGATAGGGAGGATCTTGATTCAGAAGATCGGGATGTAGAATCGGTTTGGGTGGAGATGAATAATAGTAGGGGAATGAAATCACTATTGGGAATGGTCTACATGCCCTCTAACCCCAAACACAATGTGGGAAAGAGTATGCAAGAAGAAATCACAGATGCTTGCAATAAAGGGACAGTTATGATCATAGATGACTTTCATCTACATCTCAACATGAACAACCAAATTGGCAGTAATAGCCTGGATGAAACGTTTGTACAATGCTTTCAAGATAGTTTCTTAGAGCTGCACATTTTGGAACTGACCAGAGAGCAGGCAATATTAGATTGGAATTGTATAATGTGACAAGATTAATTAACAACCTCAGAATAAAGGCACAGCTAGGTAATGATGACCAAAATATGATTGAATTTATATCCAATTTAAAAGAGAGAAGAACTGGACTTAAGATTAGTATTTTAAACCTAAATAAGAACAACTGTGTGGGCATGAAAGCTGAGCTGGCTGAAGGGAACTAGCAGACTAGGCTCTGGAACAGAATAACAATGATGCAGTGGCAGACACATAAGGAGATATGTCAATATGCTCTTTACGTATATTCCTAACAAAAATCTAAAGGGAGGACCCATCATGCATGGTTAACTAAAGTTAGAAAAGCAACAAACTTTAGTAAAAAGCATATAATTGTATAATGGTTATTGGTCAGAACATAAGAAACACCAGAGAATGACAAAAAGGTTAATCAGGAGGAAGGAGTTAGACTATTAGAAGAAGCTAGCTAGAAATGTAAAAACAGATTACAAGAGTTTCTACAGGTATATAAAAGAAGTAGGGTAAGTAAAGAGAGTGTTGGTCCTCTAGACAGTGAGACTGGGGTGTTAGTAATAGATAATAAGGAAATGGCTGATGAAATGAAGAAATATTTAGCTTCCATCTTCACGATAGGAGACACAAAAATATTCCAGTAATAGCTGTAAATCAGGTGGTGGAGAAGGTTGGAGAGGCTGAATGGTCTACTTCACCTATTTCAAATTGTTTGTATGCGGTATGATTCCATTAAATATTAACGCTTCCAAAACATTGGCAATACATATAAATATTTTGTAATGGCATTTGGACTACTTGGTTGGAAAACTATGTCATATTCACCTCTTAAGTTTACAATCTAAAAATACTCACCTGTAATAGTACATCATCCTTGAACCATTGAACAACGGGAGGCGGATCAGCTTCAGACTTGCATTCCAGTGTTAGCTGTTCTTCAGCCAACAAAGTAACCATCTGAGCATCACTGGAGCCAATGATATTTGGAGGAACTATATTAATTAGATAAATACACAACTGAGGTACTGAGCATGTGATTAAGTAGTAAACTGGAAGGAGATCAAATTGAAATTGAAAATGCAAGTATCAAGTTGGGGATATGGATAGATTGAGATGGTCATTTATAATGGGATACAAAGGTTATGGAGACATGAAGATGATTTCAGAAACCATGATAGGGCAGACTGAATCAGGTATTAAATGATAAATGGCCTTTATTTGTTCCACATTTACTGGCACTGATTTATGAACCATTCTTCTGATACAGAGTAATAGGACTCTCATTTTCATTATTGTGAAAAATGCTAGATATTATCGATTTAGTGATAGGATCATTATTTGATTACATTTTTGCCATTCATAGTGCGAAGAACAAAGGTATTTCAAAGTACTAAGAATTTAAAATCACAAGGAAAGCAGACTCCATCATACAGGAGCAGACCGAATGCCTGTCTGAAGTACAAGAGGGAAATCAGGAGGGCAAAAGGGGGACATGAGATAGGTTTGGCAAATAGAATTAAGGAGAATCCAAAGGGGTTTTACAAATATATCAAGGACAAAAGGGTAACTAGGGAGAGAATAGGGACCCTCAGAGATCAGCAAGGCGGCCTTTGTGTGGAGCCACAGAAAATGGGGAAGATACCAAATGAATATTTTGCATCAGTATTTACTGTGGAAAAGGATATGGAAAATATATACTGTAGGGAAATAGATAGTGACATCTTGCAAAATGACCAGATTACAGAGGAGGAAGTGCTGGATGTCTTGAAACTGTTAAAGGTGGATAAATCCCCAGGACCTGATCAGGTGTACCCGAGAACTCTGTGGGAAGCTGAAGAAGTGATTGCTGGGCCTCTTGCTGAGATATTTGTATCATTGATAGTCACAGATGAGGTGCTGGAAGACTGGAAGTTGGCAAACGTGGTGCCACTGTTTAAGAAGGGCGATAAAGACAAGCCAGGGAACTACAGACTGGTAAGCCTGACCTCAGTGGTGGGCAAGTTGTTGGACGGAATCCTGAGGGACAGGATGTACATGTATTTGGAAAGGCAAGGACTCATTAGGGATAGTCAACATGGCTTTGTGCGTGGGAAATCATGTCTCACAAATTTGATTGAGTTTTCTGAAGAAGTAACAAAGAAGATTGATGAGGGCAGAGCAGTAGATGTGATCTATATGGACTTCAGTAAGGCATTCAACAAGGTTCCCCATGGGAGACTGATTAGCAAGGTTGGATCTCATGGAATATAGGGAGAACTAGCCATTTGGATACAGAACTGGCTCAAAGGTAGAAGACAGAGGGTGGTGGTGGAGGGTTGTTTTTCAAACTGGAGGCCTGTGACCAGTGGAGTGCCACAAGGATCTGTGCTGGGCCCTCTACTTTTTGTCATTTACATAAATGATTTGGATGCGAGCATAAGAGGTACAGTTAGTAAGTTTGCAGAAGACACCAAAATTGGAGATGTAGTGGACAGCGAAGAGAGTTACAACAGGATCTGGACCAGATGGGCCAATGGGCTGAGAAGTGGCAGATGGTATATAATTCAGATAAGTGAGAGGTGCTGCATTTTGGGAAAGCAAATCTTAGCAGGACTTATACACTTAATGATAAGGTTCTAGGGAGTGTTGCTGAACAAAGAGACCTTGGAGTGCAGGTCTTGAAATTGCTCCTTGAAAGTGGCGTCTCAGGTAGATAGGATAGTGAAGAAGGTGTTTGGTGTGCTTTCCTTTATTGGTCAGAGTATTGAAAACAGGAGTTGGGAGGTCATGTTGCGGCTGTACAGGACATTGGTTAGGCCACTGTTGGAATATTGTGTGCAATTCTGGTCTCCTTCCTATCGGAAAGATGTTGTGAAACTTGAAAGGGTTCAGAAAAGATTTACAAGGATGTTGCCAGGGTTGGAGGATCTGAGCTACAGGGAGAGGCTGAACAGGCAGGGGCTGTTTTCCCTGGAGTGTCAGAGGCTGAGAGGTGACCTTATAGAGGTTTACAAAATTATGAAGGGCATAGATAGGATAAATAGACAAAGTCTTTTCTCTGGGGTCGGGGAGTACAGAACTAGAGGGCATAGGTTTAGGGTGAGGGGGGAAAGATATAAAAGACCGAAGGGGCAACATTTTCACGCAGAGGATGGTATATGTATGGAATGAGCTGCCAGAGGATGTGGTGGAGGCTGGTACAATTGCAACATTTAAGAGGCATTTGGATGGGTATATGAATAGGAAGGGTTTGAAGGGATATGGGCCGGCTGCTGGCAGGTGGGACTAGATTGGGTTGGGATATCTGGTTGGCATGGACGGGTTGGACCAAAGGGTCTGTTTCCATGCTGTACATCTCTATGACTCTATGACTGTACAGACATGAATAAAGGCTAAAGTGAATGTAAAGATACAGGAAGGGTCATTTACACAGAGAAAGGCAAAGAAAACGAATGTTTAAAATTTATAACCATACCATTTATCCTGACTAAATATTGCAGCTGATCCTCACCAGCCAGATTTGCTGCTAGACAGGTATACAGTCCAGCATCTTCTACCTACAATAAAACATAGTGCAGGTATTATGTCTGATAAAATGGCAGTAATATATCCCAAATTAAAAGGGAATTGATTTAATTGTTAGGTTTAGATGCTTGTAAATCTAGGTTTTTTGGCTTCTCCTCAATGAGTAGTTATTTTCTGTTTTCAGACTGCGTGATACAGAGATACCACATCAGTGATCCAGCGCCTGGTTTTAAATTCTTTCCGTGTGGGACACAAATTTGTGTGAGGCAACAGGGCCTGCCTGCCTGCCTATTGCAACGTGTGCTGCAGTATCAAGTTCACTGATATGTGTCCAAGACGATGGCTTATCTCAAGACACCTCAATGGATGACAGGATCAGCTTTTTGGAGGGTGTGTTAGGTTCTGCAGTATCTATTTCCTACTTTCCATGTTGTCTCCCTGGAACACAGCACCTGTTATTGACAGACCTGGTGGCATGATCCCTTTATCATTCAGTGAATGCTGTAAAGAGGCCTGCAGGACCAGTGCTCCTTTTGGTCAATCAGTCCATTTCTGCTAGGTAACGATTGTCACAGAGACCATAACTTTTAAAAATAGATTTGAATTCTGAGTGACCAGTCTACTGGAATCACACAATAAGATTTAAAGCTTTAAGATCTATTGTAACTAATAAAACTAAAATCAACATTGATGAAACTTACTTAAAGGATCTAATACCAAAAATACATCCTTATTAGCATGTTAACACAATTGAAAAACCCAATATACTTGACAACATGCTCCCCACAGAATTTCCATCTTTACAGGAAATAGACTAGTTACTATCACTTTCCAATGGGCTTACTTCTCTTCATTACTCCACCATAATGTCCAGTACTGTTGAAAACCCTAATTTTCCCTGGCATTCTGAGAATTCCTAAAGTGACTTCGAGTAGCAAGACTCAACTGGAGACTCCTTCCCCCGGTCTTGCCAGGCCAAATCTATTTTTGCCCTTAAATTTTCACAGGTTCTATCTCTTTGACCTGAGAATGTCTTCCAACCCACAGTTTATCCAGTAACTAGAAGAGAAACAGTCTTCTTCCCTCTGCTTTCTCTCAGAAAGACTTTCTCTCTGTCCAAGGTATTTTAAAAATCAGACTGCTTGAATTAATTGACTCTCTCTTTGTGATCAGACGTGAAACATGGCTCTTGAGTCTTACTGAATCTTGACCTAGGTCCCACGTAATCACCACCTGGCCAATTTGTTGACAGATTCCAACACAACTTCACACCATGCCACTTTTAAAGGGCATTATGTTTATGTTAAGGTAAAGAGACAGTATAAAACATAACCATCTTATAAAACCCTGCATTTACTACTAGGTGGTGCCTCCCTATAGAACACAACTCAGTTTCCCAATATTTCACTTGAGCATTCTGTGCTCTGATTTGTCACCAGCATCATATTCACTTGCATATTTTCTAAGGTGACTTTGTCATCCAAGTAACAAAGCAAGCTTGTTGACAGTGGCACTGTTGAACTTGCGAGTATGCGCTGCTGCTAAACACAAGGGCATGGCCACAGCTTAAGATCTTTAGCTGTCTGGAGCTGGTGGAGATCTCTGCCTGCCTTTTAGAAATGTCAGTCCACACATTGGATGAGTATAAACTTAGTTACTGCTCAGAGTTCTTTGTACCTCTTGCTGGTATGACTTTGTAGTCTCTAATAAGAGGCTTTATTTGGCCAGTGTGGGCATTTCTGATACATGATTTTGCTATAATTCATTCTTCACATTCTCCCTTACTACGATTAATGTGTTATGATGATGTAGAGACCAATAACTTTTCAGAAGCTATTTGAATGCTCAGTGACCAACTTAAATAAACTGCACAAAAAGATGGGAATTGGAATTACTTCCGACTTGGCTCCAGAAGGAGTTGCAAGCCATTTGCCCTCCATGAGCAGGAGGTGACTACAGGATATGCAGGGAAAGCTCACCAGTGTTGTTCCAGATCTGTAGTTCTAGTCAAATTCTGGTATGCCATTAATCTCTGCCTCTTAGCAGTCTGCAGTTAATTTGTTTGGCCTTCAGAATGTGTAATATGTAAAGTTGGGGATAGAATGTGAGATTGACATCATGCAAGCATAAAGTCTACTTATATGACTTCTTAGTAGTTTGATTAGAAGTCTCATATATAAGTAGTCCGAATGTGTCATGACACTCAGTTGACTAAAGAAAAGTAACTATTTATTACTATTGCACAAATCACATTTTTCATATTACCTTGTGCTTTATTTGAAAACAGGGTGGGGGACTAAACATTAATAAGAATGTTTAACTCTATAAATACCCACTTAAGAGAGAAACTAACCATTGCCCATGATGTTCAACAGCATTATCATTGTTGACTCCATACAATTAACATACTGGGGTTATCATTGACCAGAGACTTAATGGGACCAGCTACTGTGACTTCAAGAACAGTCCAGAGAAACATAGTAACAGGAGTAGGCCATTCAGTCCCTCGAGCCTGTTTCATCGTTCAATGAGATTATTGCTTATCTGTGGCCTATCTCCATTTACCTGCATTTGGCTCATATCCTTTAATATCTTTGCTTCATAAAATTGTTATCAATGGCAGGTTTAAGATTAACAACTGATCCAGCAGCCACTGCCAGAAGCTGGTAACTCTACAGCAAGTAACTAGTCTCCTGACTCTGCAAAGCCTAAACATCATTTACAAGATACAAATCAAGAGCATGATAGAATACTATCCACTTGCCTGCATGAGTTCAGCTCCAACAACACAACTTGGCACCATAGAGAGAAATCAGCCCACTTGTTTGGTACTTAAATGCATAGTGAACAATCACTCCCTCCGAAACGGACAGTGGCAGCAGTGTGTATCATTTATAATAGGCACTCAGCAACTCACCAAGGCTCTGTTGACAGCACCTTTCAGCCTTGCAAACACAGAGAAATACCACCACCAGGCAAGTCTTTCTCTAAGACACACTTGGTTCCTGACTTGGAACTATATGCTATTCCTTCACTGTTGCTGGATTAAAATCCTGGAACTCTCTCCTGAACAACAGTATGGTTTACCTACATCATGTGGACTGCAGTGGTTCACAGAATCACTTCAGAGGTCTTTTAAACATCACCGCCTAAATGTTTGAAACGAGCTACTGCAGGGAATAAGATTCAATAAACTGAGAAAGCATCTACCTGCACCCTTTCTATCCGGAGCACCTTTCCGTCATTCAGCACTGAGCCTGTTCCATCAAGAGGCACTCCGTCCTTCATCCAGCTTATTTCAGGAGCAGGGACTCCTATTGCTGTGCACACCAACTCCAGTAGGCTACTTAGCACAACAGACACTTCCTGTGGCATCTCAGAGTCAGAAATCTGTGGCGGCTCTACAAGGACAAATGGTTTCTGTGAGGGAAAATACTGCGAGTTTCCAGTTTCACGATAATTCTTAAGCTATTCTCAAATGTAACAACTTCCATACTTATAGAACTTGATTGTAATAAAACACCAAAGTCACGTAAGAAGCTAAGTGAGGTGAATTTTAGGGAGTGTCTTAAAAGAGGACAGAGAGGCAAAATGGTTTAGTGAAGGAATTTCAGAGATTAGGGTCCAGGCAGCTGAAAATGGTGATTCACTGCTGGAGTAATTATACCTGGGGTCGTGCACGAGTCCAGAATATAATTCAACATAATACCTTTATATCACAATGGCGAGTAACCATGGTGATGAGCTCTACCAGCAGAGTAAACATACATACATGTGTTTAGATTGCTCAAAAGTCTGTGTTCAAAATTCAAAACAGATGCAGTCACTAAAAATAAGAACAGGGTTGACATTGCAACTGAATTGTGCTAATATTACAGTGGTTTAGTTCTATGGTTGACTGCTCAAGTTTATTTCTGAAAGAAACTAACAGCCAGAGGAGAGAAGGTTTTTTTTTCCCATCAATGTGAGCTGGGCAGATATGAAGGACAAGGTATTACCTAGATGATGTCTAGATTTAAAGGGTGCATGGAGTTCCAGGAGGTCACGACCATGGCAACAGTTGTTAAAATTAAACAAGTATGTTCAATAGTTTGAAATGCAATCTAACTAAAGGTTACAAGTGGAGATAGTCTCTTACTAATCGTGAGTTTAGAAGTTTGGGTTTAAAATTACAGAAAGACTAGCTTTCCAAAGCGGCTTTCACAACCACAGGACATCCCAAAGTACTTAACTGGTTGTAATACTCTTTGTAATATAAGAAACATGGTAGGCAATTTGAACACAGTGATCAGTAACAGAAGATGAAGAAGAATCTCATAGAAACATTCTGTGTAAATTCTAACACATAAGAACGGTATCTTAGATTAGATTAGATTAGATTAGATTACTTACAGTGTGGAAACAGGCCCTTCAGCCCAACAAGTCCACACCGACCCGCCATAGCGCAACCCACCCAGACCCATTCCCCCACATTTACCCCATGCCCCTAACACTACGGGCAATTTAGCGTGGCCAAATCACCTAACCTGCACATTTTTGGACTGTGGGAGGAAACCAGAGCACCCGAAGGAAACCCACGCAGAAACGGGGAGAATGCGCAAACACTACACAGACAGTCGCCTGAGGCAGGAATTGAACCCGGGTCTCTGGCGCTCTGAGGTTAGCATGTAAGGACATTCCCGATTAAAGAACAATGAACAAGGAAAATTTACAGCCCAAGAACAGGCCCTTCGGCTCTTCAAGCCTGAGCCGATCCAAATGTATTGTCAGTCAATTCCTAAGCATTTGTATCCTTCTGCTCCCCACCTACTCATGCATCTGTCCAGAAGCATCTTAAATGAATCTACCGTGCCTGCCTCTATCACCTCTGCTGGCAATGCGTTCCAAATGCCCACCACCCTCTGCGTGAAGTACTTGCCATGTGTATCCCCCTTAAACTTTCCACCTCTCACTTTGAAAGAATGGCCTCTCATTATTGAATCCTTCACCCTGGGAAAAAGCTTGTCTCTATCCAACCTGTCTATACCCTTCATGATTTTGTAAACCTCAATCAGGTCCCCCCTCAATCTCCTTTTTTCGAGTGAAAATAAACCTAACCTACTCAACCTCTCTTCATAGCTAGCACTTTCCATACCAGGCAACATCCTCGTAAACCTTCTCTGCACCATCTCCAAAGCGTCCACATCCTTTTGGTAATGTGGCGCCCAGAACTGTACGCAGTATTCTAAATGCGGCCGAACCAATGACTTGTACAATTTTAGCATGACTTGCCAGCTCTTATACTCAATACCCTGTCCAATGAAGGCAGGCCTTCTTGACCACTCTATCCACCTGTACAGCAACCTTCAGGGTACAATGGACCTGCACTCCCAGATGTCTCTGCCCATCAACTTTTCCCAAGGCTCTTCCATTCATTGTATAATTCACTCTAGAATTAGACTTGCCTAAATGCATCACCTCACATTTGTCTGGATTGAAAGTCATCTGCCACTTTTCTGCCCAACTCTCCAGTCTATCTATATCCTCCTGTATTCTCTGACAGTCCCTTATGCTTTCTGCTACTCCACCAATCTTTGTGTCATCTGCAAACTTGCTGATCATACCAACAGTGCCCTCTTCTAGATTAGTCTAAAGATACGGGTTAGGCCATTTAGGACTGAGATGAGGAAAGTCTCTTTACCTAAAGAGTGGTGGGCCTGTGGAATTCTCTGGCACAGAAAGTTGTTGAGGCCAAAAATTGATTGTTTCCAATGTATTTGTTAGTGCTAAAGGATCAAAGGAAATGGGTGACAGTGGGAACAGGGTACTGAGCTGGATCATGTTGAATGGCCTACTTATGTTTCTTTTTTCTATGTTTCTTTGTCCAAATCATTTGCTTTTGTGATTTGATTGAGAGATAAAGATCAGGACCACGCAGATGAACTCTATTTTTCTTCGAAATGCTGGTGCGAAATCTTTCATATCCATGCAAAAGGGTAGTTTAACATCGTGGCTGAAAGACAGTTCCCCCAACAGTCCAGCCCTTTCCTGATACTTCAATAGAGTGTCAACCTCGATTTATGTATTTAAGTCTGGAATAGAACTTGAACCTGGAACTTTCTGATTTGGGGGACAGTATTACCTACTCCACTATGCAGCTGCTTTACAGTCTGAAATTGCATGAGAGGATTGGTTTAATGAGGAGATTCCCTCTGCTGTGTCTCATTACGTTCTGATTATTTAAAACAAGAGAGGAAATAAGGTGACATGGCAGTACTGTATGTTGATGTGTTCAACAATAAAGGAAAAAAAAGTGTCAGTTCTGCTCCTCTGATTGAGTTTTTTGAAGAAGTAACAAAGAGGATTGATGAGGGCAGAGCAGTAGATGTGATCTATATGGACTTCAGTAAGGTGTTCGATAAGGTTCCCCATGGGAGACTGATTAGCAAGGTTAGATCTCACAGAATACAGGGAGAACTAGCCATTTGGATACAGAACTGGCTCAAAGGTAGAAGACAGAGGGTGGTGGTGGAGGGTTGTTTTTCAGACTGGAGGCCTGTGACCAGTGGAGTGCCACAAGGATCGGTGCTGGGTTCTCTACTTCTTGTCATTTACATAAATGATTTGGATGCAAGCATAAGAGGTACAGTTAGTAAGTTTGCAGATGACACCAAAATTGGAGGTGTAGTGAACAACAAAGAGGGTTACCTCAGATTACAACAGGATCTGGACCAGATGGGCCAATGGGCTGAGAAGTGGCAGATGGAGTTTAATTTAGATAAATGCGAGGTGCTGTACTTTGGGAAAGCAAATCTTAGCAGGACTTATACACTTAATGGTAAGGTCCTAGAGAGTGTTGCTGAACAAAGAGACCTTGGAGTGCAGGTTCATAGCTCCTTGAAAGTGGAGTCGCAGGTAGATAGGATAGTGAAGAAGGCATTTGGTATGCTTTCCTTTATTGGTCAGAGTATTGAGTACAGGAGTTGGGAGGTCATGTTGCAGCTGTACAGGACATTGGTTAGGCCACTGTTAGAACATTGTGTGCAATTCTGGTCTCCTTCCTATCGGAAAGATGTTGCGAAACTTAAATGGGTTCAGAAAAGATTTACAAGGATGTTGCCAGGGTTGGAGGATTTGAGCTACAGGGAGAGGTTGAACAGGCTGGGGCTGTTTTCCCTGGAGCGTCGGAGACTGAGGAGTGACCTTATAGAGGTTTACAGAATTATGAGGGGCATGGATAGAGTAAATAGGCAAAGTCTTTTCTCTGGGGTCGGGGAGTACAGAACATCGGTTTAGAATGAGGGGGGAAAGATATAAAAGAGACATAAGGAGCAACTTTTTCACGCAGAGGGTGGTACATGTATGGAATGAGCTGCCAGAGGAAGCTGGAGGCTGGTACAATTGCAACATTTAAGAGGCATTTGGATGGGTATATGAATAGGAAGGGTTTGGAGGGATATGGGCCGGGTGCTGGCGGGTGGGACTAAATTGGGTTGGAATATCTGGTCGACATGGACAGGTTGGACCGAAGGGTCTGTTTCCATGCTGTACATCTCTATGATCCTAGTTATTGAGTTATTGTACAAGATGTAAAGTTTCATTCCATATTGCCATGGAAAAGTTGGCATGAGGTTTAATTGTCTTTTCTGATCGCTTTACGATTTGAAATGACACAGGTAAAGACATGGAAGAAAGCTATTCACCACCACTCACTGGCCTGGTTATTGATTAATCAGAAGAGATCAAACCAAAGGTGAGAGAGAAATATGCTTTAAGAGGAAAGGATGCACAGTGATCTAATGAGAAAAAGGGACATGTCGAGCTTCAAGATTGTCAATTGGCTCAGATGGTGTTTCCCTTTGAGATTGTGTCCAATCTCAAATTCATGAGCACATTTCACTCACCCATGACAACCAAGTTGAAGTGTCTTGTAGCCTTGCCTGCATCATTCACAGCAATGCAGGAGTACCATCCAGAGTCACTTCTGTCCACAGAGGGTAGGTGCAGCTTCATCTCATGACTCTTGAGACTCAGGTCATTGAGCACCAGCAGTTCACCATCTTTTAACCAGGAGAACACAGGGGGTGGAATTCCACCAGTATCACATGTGAAAGACACAGAAGCTCCTCTGATGACCATCGTTTCTTCAGAGTCTCCGGAATTCTCAAACCTGGGTGGAACTGGGGAGGGGATTTGTGAACATAGAATCACAGTACGATTATCCCTTAGCTAACATCATAAAAAAATTGTTATCTGATTGCTGTCTCTGAGGGTTAATTTTAACTGGTTTCTAGTCCCACTTATTCTTCACTACACCCCATAAATAAATATTCTCCAAACTCAATAATGAGAAACACTACCTTTACAGCTTACATTTCTATAAACTGCAGGCTTTTAAAACTCTTCTCAGTGTTACTTAATTACAACTACTTGTCATCCTTGTGTCTTCTGGTTGAATCTTAATGGAGACTCGAACAATGAGCCATACCCCTTACCCCAGCTTTTCCAATAAAGGGAATGTGTAGACATTTAAAAGACCATCCAAAATCAAGGTGGAGTCAAGGATTCTGTGGGTAGGGGTAGGCAGGAAAGTTGATTTGAGGACACAATTAGATCAGTGATAATCTTACTGAATGTTGGAGTGGGCTCAAAAGGTTGTAATCTTATCCATATTCTTATGTCTATCATCACGAGAATGAGACAGCAGATTCTCTTGTTTCGTCTCTTCTCTAATAATCCACTCAAGTAGATGGTCAATAGTAATTTGAGATGTGGCTTACCAAATGAATAATATTCTTCTGAGATCCCTTGCATTACAGATGCTAGTCTTTGATCAATTTGACTCATTCATTGTGATATTAGGAAACGGCTGAAGATGTTGGATACCGCAAAGACTACGGGTTCTCACAACATTGCAGCAACAGAACTGAAGAATCGCGCTCCAGAATTAGCCGTATACCTAACCAAGTTGCTCCAATACAATTATAACATTGGCATCTATCAAAAAACTGGAGAAAAGTACCAGGTACATTCTTTGCACAAAATTGATAGGACAAATCAAAAGGCAGATGACTATTTAAATGGAAAGAGACTCCATAATTTTCAGAAGATCTAGTTATTCTTGGACATGAAACATAAAATGTTAGCACACAGATCCAGCAAAATAATTCAGAAGGCAAATTGCCTACTAGAGGATTGAAGGTTGAATATACAAAAGTCTTGTTCCAACTGTCCAGAGTGTTGATAAGCCCGCACCTAGAAACTATGGAGAAAGTGAGGACTGCAGATGCTGGAGATCAGAGTCAAGAGTGTGGTGCTGGAAAAGCACAGCTCGTCAGTCAGCATCCGAGTAGCAGGAGAATGAGAATTCCTGATGAAGAGTTTATGCCCGAAACATCGATTCTCCTGCTCCTCGGATACTGCCTAACCTGCTGTGCTTTTCCAGCATCACACTCTCGACCTGGAGTACTGTGTGCAGTTTTGGTTTACGAATTTAAGAAAGGAATAATTGTTATCGGAACCAGTTCAAAAGAGATTCACTACATTGATTCCTGTGACAAAGTGGGTGACTTATTGCGAACAGCTAAACATTAGAGGTTAGAAGAATGGCAGATGATTTTATGAAACAAAGATTTTGAGGTGGTTTGACAGACTAGTTGTTGAGAAATTTTCAATAATGGGGGACACTCAAACTGGGAGACATACAGAACAAGGGACACTCATTTAAAATTGAGATATAAAGGAATTTCCTCTCAGAAGGGAATGAATGATGGATTGCTCCATGCATTTTATGAGGAGTTAGATAGATTTTTGAAGTATCAAGGAGTTAAGGACTATGAGGAACTGGCATGAAAGAGGAGTTGAGGACTGGGGCAGGTCAGCCACGATCTCACATAATGGCAGGATAGGATTGAAAGGCTGAATGACCTTGTGGGCGGCACGGTGGCACAGTGGTCAGCACTGCTGCCTCACAGCACCAGAGACCTGGGTTCGATTCCCGCCTCAGGTGACTGACTGTGTGGAGTTTGCACGTTCTCCCCGTGTCTGCGTGGGTTTCCTCTGGTTTCCTCCCACAGTCCAAAGATGTGCAGGTCAGATGAATTGGCCATGCTAAATTGCCCGTAGTGTTAGGTAAGGGGTAAATGTAGGGGTATGGGTGGATTACACTTCGGCGGGTCGGTGTGGACTTGTTGGGCCGAAGGGCCTGTTTCCACACTGTAATGTAATCTAATCCAGAGAACCTACCCCTGCTCCTATTGCTTACGTTCTTAAATCGAACCCAGCCTATTATTACCTGATTGGTCTACATTTGATCATCAGCAAACTGATGGAAGAGGTCATCAACAGTACCTAAAAGGCATCTGGATGGGCATATGAATAGGAAGGGTTTGGAGGGATATGGGCCAGGTGCTAGCAGGTGGGACTAGGTTGGATTGGGATATCTGGTTGGCATGCGGGGGTTGGACCGAAGGGTCTGTTTCCATGCTGTACATCTCTATGACTCTAAGCGCCGCTTGGAGAACCTGATCACTGACACTCAATTTGATTTCTGCCTGAGTCACTGAGCTCCTGATCTAATTACAGCTTTGATCCCCAAATGTAGGAAAAACAGGTGAACATCAGAGGTTGGGCGAGAGTGAGTGTCGTCGTGTACCTGAATCCCTAGGTCTCTCTGCTGTACAACACTACCCAAGACCCTACTTTTAATTTGTTTGGTTTACCAAAATGCAATACCTCACAGTTATCCAAATTAAACTCCATCTGTCACTCTTTAGCCCACTGACTCAATTGATTAAGATCTCTTTGTAATCTTAGATAACTTTCTTCATTGTCCACTACACCATCAATCTTGGTGTCTTCTGCAAACTTTCTAACCACGCCTTCTATATTTTCATCTAAAACATTTATATAAATGACAAGCAAAAATGGACCCATTACTGATCCCTGTGGAACACCGCTGATCACAGGCCTCCATTCTCAAAAACAACTCTCCACCACCACTGTGGCTTCTGCTATAAGCTCATCCTGAATCCATGTGATCTAACTATACTAATTAATCTACACACAGAACTTTGTCAAAGGCTTTACTAAAGTCCAAGTAAACAATGTTTACCGTTCTGCCTTCATCGATCTTCTTGGTTACTTATTTTACATGAGATGAAGTTTCATTTCACATTGCTGTGGAAAAGCTGGGATGGGGTGCCATTTAGTTTGTCTTTGTGGATCAGTTTTGCCCATTGCTGCGAACAACACCACCTGCAAGTTTCCCTCCAAGTCACACACCGTCCTGTTTTGAAAATACATCGACCTTCCTTCACTGTTGCCGGATTAAAATCCTGGAACCCCCTTTCCTTACAGAACTTTGCATATCCCTAAGCCCAAAGGACTGCAGCAGTTCAAGTGACAGCTCACTGGCATCTTCACCAGGGTAACTAGGGAATATCGATAAGTGCTGGCCACATTCCCGAAATGAATAAAAAAGAAACATGAACTGGGCAGGGAGGAGATTTAACCTCAAATTTTCCTCCAGAAGATTTTGCTCACCTTGAACTTGCAGTTGGTAATGCCGCTGTGTCATGCCTGCCTGACTCACAGCGACACAGGTGTAGGTTCCAGCGTCAGAAATCTGAACGTGAGCAATCCTGAGGAACAGATTTTAGTTAAAACTTGTCTAAGTATGTGTAAAAATTGACGAAATATTTAAGCAAAGACACCAACTACACGGACGCAAAGAATTCAAGATGATTTTTCAGCCGCAACCCATAAAAGAGTTTACCTCAGGATCTGACCAGCCAACAGCAGCCTCACATGGGATGAGATGGGAAGTGGTAATCCATCCTTTAACCAGGTGAGCTGTGGAGGAGGGGTACCAGCAGCTCTGCATTCAAGGGTAACCGCTGCATTCGGCACTACCGTGATGATCTCAGGATGGCTGGAGACCCCACTGATATTCGGAGGTACTGAAGACAACAAAAAAAAGAGAAAAACTGAATTTGAACTTTTGAGGAAGTAACAGTGAATCTGTAGAGAGATGACTAAGCAGATGGGTTAGAATGGCCACACATATTTACTGCAGTTGGTCCAGCTGTATTCATGATTGCTATGCCCTCTGGGCAATAACCCTCACCCCTTATTTCTTTGCCCACTTCCATGGTCCCCATACCTTCCACGTCCCCTACATCTTCCATGCCTGTAGTGATTGTGATGAGGACAGCCAGGTGGACTTTACAGAATATGGGCTCCCTGATTAGGGCTGTTAATCTAGTTCAATCAGGGAGCCCTGGCTGACATATATAAACAGGAACATGCGGTGGGGATCCCCAGTGGAGGGCTCTCTACGTGGGAGTCCTCCCCCTTTCTCTCGGGGATCTGGGGAGGAGGGTGGTGCACGCAGCAGTCCCCTGCAACCGCAGATTGCGGTGGTTCACGGACTTCCAGCCCAACTGCTTGTTCTGTGGCGCTGTGGAGTCCGTGGACCACGTGTATATTGGGTGGGGCGTTTGCACTCCCTTTTTGATTTTCTTAAAAACCTCCTCCTCTGCTTTTGGTTGCACTTCACTCCCAAGCTCCTGATCTTCGGGCACCCGGTATGGAGGAGGGAGGGCAGGTCCGAAGACCTCCTCATGGGTCTGCTCCTGGGCCTGGCCAAACTGGCCATCAACAGGTCCAGGCAGCGGGCCGTGGAAGGGGTCATTAGGGCTGACTGCCTGCCCCTCTTCCGCGGTTACGTTAGAGCCCGGGTGTCCTTGGAGAAGGAGCATGCAGTGTCCACCAACACCCTGGAGTTGTTCAGGGAGAGGTGGGCACCACAGGGAGTGGAGTGCATTATTTCCCCCTCCAACTCTATTTTGATTTAGTCCCTGCCCTCCCCTTCACTGTTTGATCACACAGCATTGCCCTCTTGTGTAGGGCACTGCTTGTCACTGGGCACTCGGGTGTAAAAAGAAAGAAAAAAAAAGCAAAAAAAAAAAGCAAAAAAAAACAGGAATGTGGGGCAGTACAGTGGCTCAGTGGTTAGCACTGCTGCCTCACAGTGCTAGGGACCTGGGATGCCTCCTATACATTGGGGACCCGATGTGGCCTCCTATTCATTGGGGACCCAATGTAGCCTCCTATACATTGGGGAGACAGGCCGCCTACTTGCGGAACATTTCAGAGAACACCTCTGGGACACCCGCACCAGCCAACCCAACCACCCCGTGGCTGGACACTTTAACTCCCCCTCCCACTCCGCCAAGGACATGCAAGTCTTTGGCCTCCTCCATCGCCAGACCATGGCAACATGACGCCTGGAGGAAGAGCGACTCATCTTCCGCCTAGGAACCCTCCAACCACAAGGGATGAATGCAGATTTCTCCAGCTTCCTCATTTCCCCTCCCCCCACCTTTTCTCAGTCCCAACCCTCAGACTCAACACCGCCTTCTTGACCTGCAATCTTCTTCCCGACCTCTCTGCCCCCACCCCTTCTCCGGCCTATCACCCTCACCTTAACCTCCTTCCACCTATCGCATTCCCAACGCCCCTCCCCCAAGTCCCTCCTCCCTACCTTTTATCTTAGCCTGCTTGGCACACCCTCCTCATTCTTGAAGAAGGGCTTATGCCCGAAATGTCGATTCTCCTTCTCCTTTGATGCTGCCTGACCTACTGCGCTTTTCCAGCAACACATTTTTAAGCTCTGATCCCCAGCACCTGCAGTCCTCACTTTCTCCTACCTGGGTTCGATTCCTGCCTCAGATAACTGTCTGTGTGGGTTTCCTCTGGGTGCTCTAGTTTCCTCCCACAATCCAAAGATGTGCAGGCCAGATGAATTGGCCATGCTATAACCATGCGTCGCTTGACTACAGAATGAGGAGAGGTGGGCTGGTAAAAGGTAAATTCACCATAGTCCTCCCAAAAGAGGGCTGCTCTTTTGAACATGTGATAAACAGGAATGTTAACAAAAAAAAGCAGGAACGCCAAAGATTCTGTTCACTCAGAGCTGGCCCTGAGGAAGCTGGACCAGTGTCATATACTTTCTACAAGTAAATAAAGGGTGACTTGGCGATGGGATACAGGCCTCTGTGGAGATAGGTCAATATCCACTCACCAAGTAACCACTAAATACAGAACTCATGAGTCACCTAAGACAGGCAAGTCTTTGTAATGCTCATGAAATTAAAGAAACAAAATTATGCATTCAACTTTCACTCAGAAACAAAGTTCCCCCTTACAATATCATAAGACTGTCAATCAAATATGGCAAATGGAAGTCCCAATTAATAAAACATTAATCCACATAACTCCTCTTTAACTTAGCCAAATAAATTCACAATCATTGAAAAAACATTTAAATTACAGTTATTACAAGGTCAGGAAATAGTCAGAAAATGCCAGTCACCTTTGCATCAGTACAAATAACCCACGATCTGGCTGAGTCCATTGATCATTGGACTTCAGAGGAACATTCACCTTGCAAAACAAATATCTAGCCATCTGTTCAGTCTGTTTCTGTTGGTACAATTGCCAGGTGACTTCATTACGAATGCTTGACTGAGCTCTTAAAATACTGCAAACTAGGATGAGTGTGGAATGGATTTCACCACACCATTTTTAAGGCTTTTTGTTCTCCATTCTGACACAGAGGGATACAACAACCGATACATGCTGCTATGGAAAATAAGCAGTAAGCACTTGAAAGTTTGAATGTTCACTTACTGAGTACATTGAGTATGTACATTTTTGTCTCTTCTCCAGAAGGATTCCATGCCACACAAGTGTATTTTCCTGTGTCTGAAACCAAAACTCCTTTTATATCCAAGGAGCTACCATCTGAGGTCAAGCTACAGGATGAGAAGAAAACAAATATCTCATGATCAAATAGACAACCAATATTTTGCATCACCAATTACTTTCACCCAGTCTCACATAAGGCCAGTGAAATAGGTTTGATCATGTGGCCTGGTGCCATCAACCAAATCAATTCCAATTGTTTGTCCAATTCAGTCACAGGATTTTAGCCCAGACAGCATAGATAGACATTTGGTGGAAGGCCTAAGAACCAAGGGACGGTGCTTTAAGGTGATTGGAAAAAGAACCAAAGACAACAAATATAAGGAAACGCTTTTCCACATGCAGTGAGTAGTTACAATCTGGAATGCTTCACCTGAGCGTGACAGAGGCAAATTCAATAGTGACTTTCAAAGTGGGAACTGGACAAAACACCTGAAGGGTAAAAATAGTTTGCAGGGCAATAAAGAACTTGGGGATTGGATTGAATTTTAACCCCAGGACCATGAACACTCCAACCAGAGAAAAGGCCTCTCAGCATCTATCCTGTCACGCCCTCAAATAATTTTACACATTTTAAAGAGATCACCTCTTGTTCTTATAAACTCTAAAGGGTATAGGCCATTGTACTTAATATATAATCACACCTTGCAAATAATCTTTCAGTGGTGATATGTAAAAATAAATACACACTCACTTGAAGTGTGCTTTTGTCAGTGTTTCTAATGGTTGGCCCTCTTTGAACCACTTTAGAATGGGTTTTGGTTCTCCTGTAGTCACACATTCCAATTTCACATCTTCATTCTCTATGGCATCATATTCAGTGGGCACAGTTGAGCCAAGAATGCTTGGTGGCACTAGTTAGTGAGAAAGGAATAACATGAAATGAACAGAAAATTCATGAACATAACCGTTATTTGGAAAATGTATTTTCTGATTAACATTCGGTGGGCAAGAGGAATTAGATGAATTGTGGATTATAAACAGGCACGTTGATAATTAAGTGCCTTAGCAAGCTTTGCACATATAAAGATAAAGAAAGAGTTGCATTTATACTGCACCCGTCACCTCCTCAAGATGTCCCAAAATGCTTTAGCAAATGAGGCACTGTGGAAGTCTAGAAAACTGATGTAATATAGTAAAGGATTTTGAAGTGCTTTTCAATATCAGCTGACAACCCAAAACAATCGGAGGTAGTGTGGGAAATGGAGGTGATATTCAGTTAAGTAGGGGATGGTTTTCTGAAATAGGTTTCAATTGTCATTATGTCTCATTTGTCATAAAGTTTTATTAAAAAGATGGTGTGAAAACATCATTGTAATAGAAATTAAAATTACTTGTGATAGGCAAAAATGTGCCATTATTGTACAGTGTAATATAAACACAGCAAGCTACACAGTAGGTCATGTGGATGTGAATACAGTAAAGACAGTTTGATGATGGCACTGACGTTTAGCTGTACATTCTTCATACATTCTGAACAGTTTACAGCCAAAACATTCATATGTCACTTTTATTTAGCAGATGGCAACTTGCTGTGTATTTCTACCTATGATGAGGCTGCTCCTTTAAGAAGTGTATTCTGATCTTTTCCTTCAGAGGGGTCGTAAAGTTAAAGGTTCTTATGTGTCTGGAAATATCTACTTGAAAAAGCTTTTAAATGTTTTTTAAAACACTTGTACAATGAAAGAGGAGTGACCAAGTCTCCTAATTCAGCATTTGGTTTGGTTTTAGCAAGCTGTTTCATTTGCAGCTGCTGATTAAGTTTTGCTGGGTACCCAGAGAAGCTGCTGGGGCCCCAAAGAAGCAGCTTCATGCTGATTCTTCCCACACTGACATCTCTCCTGTAAGAACCTGTGTTTGAATTTACCTTTTTGTCAAGGGGTATTTATAGGATGTTGCAAGTATTTGGAACAGCATCATTAAGTTGTGACAGAATCGTTTGGGTTTTCAGATAGGTTAACTTATTCTAAGTTCCTTTCTCTTTTGTTCATGTTTCATTCAATCGTCTATGAATAAATCCTGTTTTGTTTAAAATTGAGTGGTTGGGCCAGCTGCATCACCCCTAGAATATCCACTTTACACCTGCTTAAAATAACTAGAAAAGTTAAGTCTAGGCTACCTTCTTGAAATGTTCTAAGGGGTCTGGCCTGGTCCATAACACAACATTCTCAGTTCTTTTTATCTCTATTTTATTTCAAACTCCTTGACATATTCAAAGTTTGGGAGAAGATTTGTAGCTCGGGTGCTCGTTGTTGTGGTTCTGTTCGCCGAGCTGGGAATTTGTTTTGCAAACGTTTCGTCCCCTGTCTAGGTGACATCCTCAGTGCTTGGGAGCCTCCTGTGAAGCGCTTCTGTACTGTTTCCCTTCGGCATTTATAGTGGCCTGTCTCTGCCACTTCCGGTTGTCAGTTCGAGCTGTCCGCTGTAGTGGCCAGTATATTGGGTCCAGGTCGATGTATTTGTTGATAGAGTCTGTGGATGAGTGCCATGCCTCTAGGAATTCCCTGGCTGTTCTCTGTTTGGCTTGCCCTATAATGGTAGTGTTGTCCCAGTCGAATTCATGTTGCTTGTCGTCTGTGTGTGTGGCTACTAAGGATAGCTGGTCGTGTCGTTTCGTGGCTAGTTGGTGTTCATGGATACGGATCATTAGCTGTCTTCCTATTTGTCCAATGTAGTGTTTTGTGCAGTCCTTGCATGGGATTTTGTACACTACATTGGTTTTGCTCATGTTGGGTATCGGGTCCTTTGTTCTGGTGAGTTGTTGTCTGACAGATGCCTAAGGGAGAGACAACGGAACGAGGACATGCTGCAACTCAAAGGACTAGCCACACTACCATACATTAGGAGCATTTCTGAACTGACAGCCAGACTACTGCGACCACTAGGACTCATAACAGCACACAAACCAACAGCCACGCTCAGACAACAACTCACCAGAACGAAGGACCCGATACCCAACATGAGCAAAACCAATGTAGTGTACAAAATCCCATGCAAGGACTGCATGCAAAATCCCAAGCACTGAGGATGTCACCTAGACAGGGGACGAAACATTTGCAAGACAAATTCCCAGCTTGGCGAACAGATCCTTGACATATCCCACCAATACAGAACTCAGTTTTCTATAGTATCAGTTATAGCTCAGTGGATAGCACTTGTACCACTAAGTCAAAGAAATGAGAGTTCAATTCTTATTCTAGAGACAGAAGATCAAAGTCTAGACTGACACATTGGGATAGTGGTAAATATGATGCATCACATTTTAACTTGTATCATCTGATTGTTACATTTGAGACAATTCATGGACTAAACTGATTTTTCAAAATGAAGAACCATGGACTAAAATGACTGCAATGCTCACTTCTTCGCAAATTGAGACAAGTGGTATGACCTATTAGTAATAAATTAAATCATCTGCCCTGAAATAACAATTTTTTGTAAAAACATTTAGGACAGGGAACTCAATCATGAAAAAAATTGCATCTCCCATTTGCCTCACATGTATATAATAATTTCACATATTGAGAGATTAAAGGCTAACTAGCAATGAAACTAGGCTCTGGAATAACTACATTTCAACAGCTTTGAGCAGCAGAGCAAAGAAAAGAATGTGAATTCATATCAGCAGTATGGAAGGTTTGCTCTCTGTCTCCCCATTTGTCTTTCTCTTTTTCTCAGAAAACCAGTATTGGGTGGAAAAGCAACTTGGGAAAACAACCATTATCAGAGAATTCAAGATATCTCCATACTCTGTGACTATTTCAGATGTAAAAATCAAGCATCAATCAGCTTTCACCTTAGGTTTATAATCCAACAATTCAGAAACTCTAAGGACTTCTAAACTGTGTAGCTTCACTTCTGCCAGTCTGTACAAGACACTTTCCCTGGTATTCACTATGATACCCATTGTGAGAGTTTACTGTGTACAAACTGGCTGCTGTGTTTCCCATATTACAACTGCATCAACACTTCAAATATACTCATTAACTTTAAATTATTTTGAGATGTCTTGAGTGTGCTATTTAAATTCAAGTGCTTCTTGTCGTTATTTTTACATCATGGCTATCAGCTAGCTCAGTAAAACTTAAGAATTTATCTTACCTTGAATGAAGAGTGAGAAATGTTTACGAACTTCTCCCTCAGAATTCCTTGCCAAGCAGGAGTAATTCCCAGAATGGAAAATCTGCAACTGGATGGTTTGGAGTCTACTACCACTGGATAAGATATGCCAATCCTGGCTGTTACCACTGTCTGTTAATAAAATTTTGTTATGATTTATATTTCTGCAAAATAATATTTCTGCAAGTAGCAAGTGCTGGGCAATGACCATTAGCTAACCATCTCCTTGACATCCAATGACATAGCCTTCACTGAATGCCACAATATAACACCCTGTGTGTTAATAATGACAAGAAACTGAACTGGACATCCACATAAATACTTTGACTACAAAAACAAGTCAGAGACTTGAATGACTACACTTTGAAAAGTACTTCATTGTCTTTAAAATGTATGGAACTTATAAAAGGCACTCTTTAAATGCAAGTGTTTTTACTTTGCCTCAAGATTTCTTCAACTATGGACAATAGCACAGGAACAATTACATCATAGAAACATATAGGACAGAAGGATGCCATTCACCTTGTTATGTCTGTGCTGGTTGTGCTAAGACCCACACCCTAGTCTTACTACCATTTTATTATTATTTTGTCTATAATTCTGTGACTTCCTCACCCTCAACTCCCTTTCCTAGATTGTCTGCAGAATTAGCTAACTTCTATGTTGCGGTGGGAGCTTACTCCATGCCATAATCTCTCCCTTCACCCTTCCCTCCCCAGCCTGAATCAAATGTCAGATAGCAGTTGCCCATTGTTAAACAAGCTGTCTTGGCACAATAACATTCTGGAATAACAGATCAGAGGCTAGGAAACCTGCAGTAAATAACCTTCTTTCTGCCTCCCCAAACTCTCTCACCATCTTCAAGACAGAAGTCAGGAGTATAATGGAATACTCCTCACTTGCCTAGATGAGTGCAGCTCCAACAACACTCAAAAAGCCTAAGACTATCCAGGACAAAGCAGCTGAATTGGCATCACATTCACAAACATTCACTTCCTTCATCACCAATGCTCAGTATTAGCAATGTTTACCATCTATGAGATGTCCTGCAGAAATTCACCAAAGCTCCTTAGAGATCACCTTCCAAATCCACAAGCATTACCATCTACAAGGAAAAGGACAGTACCTACATGGGACCACCAGAACTGCAAGTTCCTCTTCAAGCTAATCCCAATCCTGACTTGATAATATATTATTGCTCCTACAGTGTCTCTTGGTCAAAACCCTGGAATACCCTCCTCATGGCATTGTGAGTCTAGACTGGGAGGTGTTCTATCAAAACATCTAATTATCAGGAAAACTTCCATGAGGATACCTCTGGATCTTTTTTTGCTTAATTCTTTCATGGGACATGGGCATCACTGGCTGACCAGCATTTACCACCCATCCCTAGTTGCCCTTGAGATGGTGGTGGTGATCTGCCTTCTTAATCCACTGCATTCCATCTGCTATAGGTTGACATACAACAGAATAAAGACAGGGAATTCCAGAATTCTGACAAAGCTACACTGAAAGAATGATGACATATTTCCAGGATAGTGAGTGGTTTGGAAGGGAACTTGCAGGTGGTGGCATTCCCATGTATTTGTTGTTCTTGTCCTTCTAGATGGAAGTTGATGTGGATTTGGAAAGTGTTGTTAAAGGATCCTTGGTGAATTTCTACAGTGCATCTCAGGTTACACACTGTTACTACTGAGTGTTGGTGGTGGATGGAGTGAATGTTTTTGAATGCTAATTTAGCAGGCTGATTTATCCAGGGTGTGTCAAGCTTCTTGAGTGTTGTTAGAACTGCAGCCATCCAGTCAAGTGGGAATATTCCATCACACTCCTGACTTGTGCTTTGTGGATGATAAATAGTCTTTGGGGAGTTAGGAGGCGAGTTAGTTGTTGCAGTATTCCTAGCATCTGACCTGCTATTACAGCCACTATGATAAATAGTCTTTGGGGAGTTAGGAGGCGAGTTAGTTGTTGCAGTATTCCTAGCATCTGACCTGCTATTACAGCCACTATGATAAATAGTCTTTGGGGAGTTAGGAGGCGAGTTAGTTGTTGCAGTATTCCTAGCATCTGACCTGCTATTATAGCCACTATGTTGACATGGTATCTCTACTCTAACCTGATAATGGAAGGAAGATCATTGCTGTAGCAGCTGAAGATGGTTGGGCCTAGGACACTACCCTAATGAGCTCCTGCAGAGTTGTCTTGGAGTTGAGATGACTTACCTCTAACAACCATGACCATCTTCCTATGTGTCAGGTATGACTCTATCTACTGGAGAGTTTGCCCCCGGATTCCCATTGATTCAATTTTTGCCAGGGCTCCTTGATGCCGCACTTAGTCAAATGCAGCGTTGACATCAAGGGCTGTCACACTCATCTCACCTCTCGAATTCAGCTTGTTCATGTTTGAACCAAGGCTGTAATGAGGTCAGGAGTTGAGTGGCCTTGGGAACCCAAACTGGGCATCACTGAGCAGGTTAATGCTGGGCAGGTGCTGCTTGACAACACTTTTGATGATGCCTTCCATCGCTTTACTGATGATTGAGAGTAGATTGAGGTGGCAATAATTGGCTGAGCTGGATGTGTTTTGATTTTCATGTACAGGATATACCTGGGCAATTTTCCACATTGGCTGGTAGATGCCAGTGTTGTAACTGTATTAGAAGAGCCTGTCTAAGGGGACAGCAAATTCTGGAGCACAAATCTTCAGTATATTGCCAGAACGTTGTCAGGGCCCATCACCTTTGCAGTATCCACTGTCTCCAACCGTTTCTTTAACTGCACGGGTATCTGTAATGCTGGGGATTACTGGAGCAGGTCACAATGGATCATCCATTTGGTACTTTTGGCTGAAGATTATTGCAAAGGCTTCAGCCGTATCTTTTGCACTGATGTGATGGGCTATTCCATCATTGAGGATGGGGATAGTTGTGGAACCTCCTTCTCCAATGAATTGTTTAAATGTCTGCCATTCATGACTAGATGTGGCCAGACTTGAGGTTAGATTGGATCTGTTGGTCGTGGGATCACTTAACTCTGTCTATCACTTGCTGCTTATGCAGTTTGGCATGCAAGTATTCCTACTTGGTGGCTTCACCAGGTTACACCTCATTTTTAGATTCGGCTCCTGGCATGCCCTTCTGCAATCTCCATTGAACCATGGTTGATACCCTGGCTAGATGGTAAAGGTTGAGTGGGGAATATGCTGGGTCATGAGGCCACAGATTCTGCTGGAGTACAATTCTGCTGCTGATGATGGCCCACATCATGGATGCTCAGTCTTGAGTTGTTAGATCTGTTTTAAGTTTGTCCCATTTAGCACAGTGGCAGTGCAACACAATATAATGGAGGATATTTTCAATGTTAAGGCAGGACTTTGTCTCCACAAGGACTGTGCATTAGCTTCTCTTACTAATACTTTCATGGACAGATTTACCTGCAGCCAGCAGATTGGCAAGGATGACATCAAGTATATTTTTCCCTGTTGTTGGTTCCGACACCACCTGCTTCAGACTGCTATGTCCTTTAGGACTTGACAAGCTTGATCAATAGTGATGCTGCAAGCCATTCTTAGTAGTGGACCTTGAAATCGCCCATCCAGAGTACGTTTTGTGCCCTTACCACCCTCACTGCTTCCTCCAAATGTTATTCAATATGGAGGAGTAATGATTCAGCTGCAATAGGAAGATTGTACGTGATAACCGGTAGAAGGTTTTCTTGCCCATGTTTAATCTGAAGCAATGAGGCTTCATTGCAACACGAGTCAATGTTGAGAATTTGCATGGCAACTCCCTCCTGACAGTATGCCACCACTTCTACTTGGCCTGACCTGCCATTGGGATTCAACATGTCCAGGGATAGTGATGGCGGTGTTTGGAACATTGTCTGTAAGACATGATTCCATGAGTATAACTTTGTCAGCTGTTGCTTGACCAGTCTGTGAGACAGCTCTTGCAATTTTGGCACTAGCCTCCGATTAGGAGGAGGACTTTGCAGGTTGACAGGCTGTTTTAGTGTTGTTTTTGCCTGGATCAATTCCAGGTGGGCTGCCCGACCTCATTTCTTTGTTGAGACTTTGTAGCAATTGATACAACTGAGTGGCTTGCTAGACCATTTCAGAAGACAGTTGAGAGTCAATCACGTTGCTGTGTAACTGGAGTCATGTAGGCCAGACTAGACAAGGATGGCAGATTTCCTTCCCTGAAGGGCATTAGTGAGTTAGATGGCTACTTCCTAAGAATCTTGTTCTGGTCATCAATGGATTCTTAATTCTGGATCCTTTTTTATTGAATTCAAACGTATTTGCCATCGCAGGATTCGAACCCAGGTTCGCAGAACAATAGCTGAGTTTCTAGATTAATGGTCTCCCGAGAAGTCCACCTGGCCATCATCTCCCCATATTTTATGGAGAATACTTCCAACATTTCCTACCTGTCATAGGTTCTTCATTCCTGGTAACATCCAGATTTGGAAGTCTTTTCTTCAAAAGGTGCTAGAAGCAGTCTTAAATATTTTTAAAGGCAGAGATGGATATATTCTTGATAAACAACAGGCGAAAGGATATTGAGGTAGGTAAGGATGTTGAGTAATCAGATCAATTATGATCTTACTGAATGATGGAAATGGCTGAAAGGGTTGAAGGACACTCCCATACTCCTAATTTATAAAAACCAATCAAATCAGAAACAAAGACAAAAGTTGCTGGAAAAGCTCAGCAGGTCTGGCAGCATCTGCGAAGAAAAATCAGAGTTAATGTTTCTGGTCCGGTGACCTTCCTGAGAACAGTTCTGAGGAAGGGTCACCGGACCTGAAACGTTAACTCTGATTTCTCTGCACAGATGCTGCCAGACCTGCTGAGCTTTTCCAGCAACTTCTGTGTTTGCTTCTCATTTGTAAGTTCTTATATATCTGTACAACATATTTCCTGTATTAGATTAGATTAGATTAGATTACTTACAGTGTGGAAACAGGCCATTCGGCCCAACAAGTCCACACCGCCCCGCCGAAGCGCAACCCACCCATACCCCTACATTTACCCCTTACCTAACACTACAGGCAATTTAGCATGGCCAATCCACCTGACCTGCACATCTTTGAACTGTGGGAGGAAACCGGAGCACCCGGAGGAAACCCACGCAGACACGGGGAGAACGTGCAAACTCTACACAGTCAGTCGCCTGAGGCGGGAACTGTACCCAGGTCTCTGGCGCTGTGAGGCAGCAGTGCTAACCACTGTACCACCGTGCCGCCTTAACTGCAAGACTCACTGTCATTGCAGTTCCAATATCCCTCTCAGGTATCATCTCAGATCAAAACACACTGTGATTACAGCTCCGACATCCCACCCAGTGTCATTGTTTCCAAGATTTTACGGATTGACTTAGTGTGATGACCCAGAATGATCCACAATACCCAAAGTGAATGTTTTTCCATTCTATTGCCCTATTAATAATTTTATGCTTTTTAAATTGCTTTTTATCCACTTGCATGTACTTTTAAGAATTTGTCTATACAGATACCAAGAGTATGATTCTATGATCTCACACTCGTCTGCATTTTTCATGGAAAATCTGGCCACTTATCTGATGTTTTATTCAGTAATATGCCACCTAGCTCAATGACATTTCACTTTTTAAAACAAACATAAGTTAATTTTTACCTAGAATAAACACCACAGAAATGTGCTTTCAGCATAACTTGCCTCTACTAATGTTTTTATTCCATACAAGTCTTTTCCCATTCCAACTAATCCATCTGAGCCCATCATCAACTCTATCTATTCCATTTTCTCTCATGGGTTCATCTAGCTTCCTTTCAAAAACATCCACACTACTTGTCTCAACCACTTTCAGTGTTGGTGTGTTCCACAGTCTAACCAAATCAATGACCATACTGACCATACCCAGTCCTACCTAATGGTTCTCCATTCTTGAGCCAAGTGATTGTGGGTGGTGGAACTCCCAATGGCTGGCATGATAGGCCAAAGGCCTTGCCAGCTGTCTGATTAATAACCTCTTCTAAAGGCTCTTCAAAAGTTGGTGGGGCTGAAAAAAAGGAAGAAGAAACATTAGTACAAAAATAAAGAATGCCCGTAAACAACTTGGTGCTTTTTGCAATTGTAATGAGCTGAAGGGGCTATTAGTCGGTGGTAAGCACGTTTCCCATTCATTCTGCACCACCAGCCCTTTAAAAATTCGAAGTTGTCTTGGTAGCATTGGGATCATAAGACAACTTCTGAGATTTTGAAAACTAGCCTAAACTGGGTCCGAACTCGGTGAACGTAAGAAAATCTAACCTATGCTTTCTGTTCCACAGAAAGCATAGGTTAGTGGTATTGTCACTAAAGTATTAATTCAGAAAGCCATCTAATGATCTGGGGACTTGGATTTGAATCCCACCATGGCAGATGATGGAATTTGAATTCAATAAAAATTCGGACATTAAGATGACTGTGAAACTATTGCCTATTAGATTAGATTAGATTAGATTATTTACAGTGTGGAAACAGGCCCTTCGGCCCAACAAGTCCACACCGCCCCGCCGAAGCGCAACCCACCCATACCCCTACATCTACCCCTGACCGAACACTATGGGCAATTTAGCATGGCCAATTCACCTGACCTGCACATCTTTGGACTGTGGGAGGAAACCGGAGCACCCGGAGGAAACCCACGCAGACACGGGGAGAACGTGCAAACTCCACACAGTCAGTCGCCTGAAGAGAATCCATCTGGAGCACTAATATCCTATAGGGAATGAAAACTGTTATCTTTGCCTGGTTTGGCCTACATGTGACTCCAGAACTACAGCAATGTGGGTTGTATCTTAACTGTCCTCTGGGCAATTAGGGATGGGCAATAAATACTGGCCTGGCCAGAGCCCACGTTCTGTGAATTTAAAGAAAAAACCAAGGTGAGCTTCTGGTGGATTAGGGGCCAAGCCAGTGCTGCTACATGCTTCAGGATCCTCAGAGTATTTTAACCTTGTTTTAACATTGCCTGATACAGGAGGGAGGAGAGAACAGAGTGCCAGCACAGAGATGAAGTTCAGTGCATATCAAAGATCACCTGCTGCCTTCCAGGAAAATTGCAGAAAGAGTTTTAGGAAAGATTTTTTTAATGTAAAGGGACACACTCCTGCTGCTGAAGGTCCCCATGATGTGGCAGTGCAAGTGTTGGACTGGGGTGGACAAAGTTAAAGATCACACAATATCAGGTTACTGTCCAACAGCTTTATTTGGAAGTACAAGCTTCTGGAGCGCTGCTCCGTTATCAGGTAGCTAGTGCTGCAGGATCATAGGACACAGAGTAAAGGATCAAAGATCTTCTGGGATTTACGTGTCAATGAATCAAAACCTGCAACCCATTCTAATTGATTACAGACTTAACAGCTATCTTGGTTTGTTCAACACATCTCATCAGTTGTATGATACTTTGATCTTTTACTATGCTGGTACAATCCATTAAACCAAGGGCTCTACCCGAGTCAAACAATTTCCTGAAGGCAAGTTTTGCATCATAACCATCCAAAATTGAGATCCAAAAAAATGCTTAAAATATACTCAGGAAACAGTTGTCTGAGGTCTAATGTGCTCCCATGCTTACAGTGTACATTCAGCCTGAAGGTCCTTTTCATTTGTCCAGCCAGGTTGGCAACATTGCACATATAATGTCCAGAATCTGTAACCTAAAACCACATAAACAAAAATTAACAATGGGCAAACTAATAGGAAGCAATGTGTTATTTCGAGCTTTGAAAATCAAAATGAAAATTCAATTGCAATAACATTGTGAAACATGAGATTTAGTAGTAGAGAGAAAGAAGGTTGAAGGTTGAAGGTTGAAGCTAAGCTAAATACTAACACATCAGATGGTAAGATCTTTTTTATATCCTGTTCAGATTGGACAAAAGTGCTTTGTGCAGAAAAGGAAATTGAGCTTCTTGGAGGTAGTGTCACAGTGCAGGAGATATTGGAGGTCCATTGCAAATCAAGGAAGATCTTAACAATGTGACATGCTGCACAACAATTAGGGATTGGGGCAAGTGGGGGAATCAGTATGAATGTAGTTCTGCATGCATATTTCTCAGAGCCTTTTACATCTAGCCATATAAAAGAACAATAATAAATATGTTGAAAATGAATATAATTTGTTATCTTCCCATCACAAGATGATTAATTGATTAACAATCTGTAAATATTTACAATATGCAGGTGTAAATTTGGGGTTTCTTGGTCAGCCAGAACAATGTGGTAGCCACAATGCAAAAACCTCCTAATGCAGGTTCTTATGACGAAAAGCATCAGCCGCAAATACAAATAGTACAAAGGCTACTTAATAAGTTAAGAGCCCATGGTGTTGGGAGACTGGATATTAGGGTAGATAAACAATTGGCTAACTAATAGAAGACAGAGAGTTGAGATAAGGAGGCCATTTTCAGGATGGCAACTTGCAACTAATGGAGTGCCACAGGAATCAATGCTGAGTCCACAATTATTTACAATATATACTCATGATTTGGATATTTTTTATTCATTCATGGGATGCTGGCATCTCTGTTGGAGCCAAATTTATCGCCTGTCCCTAGTTGCCCTTGAGGAGGTGGTGATGAGCTGCTTTCTTGAACTGTTGCAGTCCTTGTGCTATAAGTAGACCCACAATACCACTGGAAGGAATTCCAGGATTTTGACCCAGCAAGGGAAGTAAAAGTACTATCGTCAGGTTTGTCGATGAGATAGACATATTTTTAATCAGTAAGGAAACCAAGAATTATGGGCAAAAGGCAGGGAAAGTAGAGTTGAGAATGATCAAATAAGCCACAAACTCCCTAAATGGTGGAGCGAACTTCATAACCTACTTTTGCTCCAGTATATTAATAGCAAACAAACAAATTATAAAGTTAACTTGCGGTCAACCTTTGAAATATCAAATATAGGTATTACCTGAGCATCTTGTATTTGGAGTATTTGACCGTCAGATAGGATATGGGTTCCATTTACCAAAGCCAGATGGTGATCATTCTTATACCACATAACAGTAGGGACTGGTACTGCTTCTGATTCACATCTGAGAGTAGCTGTCTCTCCAGCACGGATTGTGATGGCCTCAGAGTAACTGTCACCATGGTATTTAATGGAGGGTGGGACTATGGAGGTCAAAATTCAGAAGACATTGATTAGAATATCTAGGAATACTGTACTTTCTGCTACTGCAAATAGGTCAATGGCTAACAAGCCAAATGTAATATTCTTAATTGGTCATGGCACAAGAACTACAAAAGTTTATCAGTTTATATTTTAAGCTGATCACAATGCTTCCCAGTAAATCAATAGCGCATTAATTCATGCTAAATGTATACACCACTATCATTAACCTATCGCACACTAATAACATTAAAAAGACATGAGAACTGTTCAGTACTAAAATGCAGTGTTGCTCTCTCTCCATTCTAGCAAACTTTATGCTAGGTTTACACCACATTTGACACGGTCAACTACACCCACCCTCCACCATGTTGGTGCTCCATTCTCCAGCTCTGTGTGCTGACCTAGTCCCACTCTTTCCAGAGTATTTCAAAATGATTCATCTCCCCCCACCCCCACACCATTTTTGCCAGATTCTCCCCCAAAAAAATCACTTTTGACGATATCTTCTTCATTATCTGAAGTAACAGACAATAGATCAGCTTCCACACGTATGCATCTCAAACTATACACTGAGGAAACAGAGGCCATCATTTTTGAACCCAGTTACAAGTCCAAACCTAAGTCCACGTTTGGACACTTTCTCAGGCTGAACAAACTACTTGCAGATTTAGCATCACATTCAACCTCAAGATGAGCTTCCAACTCCATATTCCTCTCCATCACAAAGATTGCCTGTTCCACCTCCAGAAATTTGCCTTCCCTCACCTAGATGCTAAGGGTTGTTCATCTCCAGACTGGGCTATTCTAGTGTTCTCTTGACCGATCTGACCTCTCCCATTCTGAAAACTTTACTCAGATAAAATTCTGTTGCTCATATCCTACTACATCATCCCTACTATCATGGCTTACATTGCCTCCCATCACTCAATACCTTGAAGTTAAAACAACAAAGTGTTTAAGTTTCTTCTTGTTCATTCCCCTCCTATATTTTAACTTCCTCCAGCCTCTTCACTCTTCATTCCTCCAAACTCTTTTGAGTTAGAACTCCATCTCCTGACTTAGGATCCTCCAAAAAACTCAAGTTCTTTGCCTAACGTTTGGTCACCTCCCCTAAAATCTACTTAGGCTTGGCATTCAGCTTTTTGATACACCCATGTAACTCACCTTGGGATTGTTTCTATGTTAATTATTTTGCATGTTTTAGTAGTTATTTAATTGAAGGTCAGGTAACGGGATGACTTTGAGAGGAATGATGACAGAGTGAGATGATTGGTTACATATTCGATGTTCACATCTGGGACTCGACTTCCAGTGAGCTCAGAATGAAGGGAAGAACATTCCCTCTCTTTAATGTGCTGGCTTTAAAAGTCTCACTTAAAACTAATCTGTTTCGGCTCAACGCATTTTCTAACAGGTATGGATTCAAAGTATAAACTAGCCTAACTTTTGAACTAATTGTATATCTTAGTCAGTGGGATGTCTGGTGCCAGAAATGGTGAAGTGTCACCATGATGCTCTTCAAAGATTAGGAACTGGGCAGAACTTTTAGGATTGGATAGAAGTATCTTTAAAACTGCATTTAACTAAGCTATTGGACAAATGTAGGAAAAGCTTTTACCTATAACCTAAGATGTGTTGCATCTTTATTTTTAGGATACAGGTTTGCTCGCTGAGCTGGAGGGTTTGTTTTCAGACGTTACGTCACCATACTCGGCAACATCTTCAGTGAGCCTCCGAATGAAGCCTTCATTCAGAGACTCACTGAAGATGTTGCCTAGTATGGTGACGAAATGTCTGAAGACAAACCTTCCAACTCAGCGACCAAACCTACATCCAGAACCTCAACCTGAACTACAAATCTTCTCAAAACTCGCTAACCTTTATTTTTAATCATTCACAGGATGTGAATGTTGCTAGGTAGGCCAAGCGTTTATTGTCCATCCTTAACTGCCATTGAAGAGTGGCAAAGAACCGCCTTATGCAATGTAATTACAATCAGGAGAACCTAGGTGCCCTTAGCAAGTGAGCGCCATGATTTTGACCATGCTAAAGAGAAGGGTCAATGATTTAGTTCGAAGTCAGGATGGTGTATGGCATGAAGGGAAACGTAGATGGTGGTAATCTCATGCATCTACTTACTGGCATTGTCTTTCCAGGTGGTAGAGGTCATGGGTTTGGAAGGTGCTTTTGAAGGAGCCGTGGTGAGTTACTGCAATAGATCTTGTAGATGGTACATACTGCTGCTACTATGTGTCAGTGATTAAAGAGTTAATATTGAAGGGTGGTGGATGGGGTGCCAGTCAAGTGAGCTACTTTGTCACAGATGGTGTCAAGCTTCTTGAGCCTAAACTGAAAATGCCAGCCACTGATCTCAGATGTCGTTTTGGGATGGGTAGATTGGAAAATAGTGGTCACAATGAGATTAGCGATGATTTTATCAAATGGTGGAACAGACTTGAGAGGTTGAATGGCCTTACTCTCGCCCTTAATTTGTATACTCATATGTTATGTTCATGAGTTTGTTGAGAACATTCTCTTTTACATATTTTTCCCAACGTTCTTGACTAACAGAGCACAAGTTGGTTTTGATACTCACGATACACATGGAGGTGAATGTCCTTCATATCTCTCCCTGCCGCATTGGTGGCAACACAAACGTAGTTGCCATTGTGTTCTGTCTTTGCTCTGGGAATGTGAAGGATATGACCACCTGGAACAGAAATAAGATCAAGTCAGAGATTATTCAACCATAATCCAAACAAATTGTTAAAATAAATATGGAGTAATTTGTTCTGTTGAAGACTGCACTACAAAGAGTAGAGCTATTCTCTTTAGGATAAGCAAGAACTCTTTTTAGATAGAGTTCAGCCTTGATACTTTCCTTGTGTGGACACAAGTCTTATATATTCTGAGTTTCCAAATTCCATGCCTCAACAAACAATGTTGGAATCCCTGTAGCTTTAAAACACTAATATTTAGAGGGAACATTCTTTCTGCCACCTTATTGAGACTCTATCCTGTATTAAGGATCCATAGGTACTGATCTGTCACTGTTACTTAATCCAATCAGAACAGGAAGGCATCAAGCATTAATAGGATTCAAACGTGTGAGCCATGTAACCAAACCAATTTTGACCTCACCTAGAAACCACACCGAGGGCCTGAATGGCCTCCACCTGGTCCGAATTTCTAGATCTGTATGATTACACTTTTGTGTTTTCCAAGATGTTAACTGGAAGCAAGAATCTAGAATTTGCTTCCACTTCTTGCTGATTCCCAGACTGGAGTCTGATTGAACTCTTATCTCAGCACTAAAAAAAAACTAAAAAAGCAATAAGGCGGGAGAAGATGAAATATAAGAAGCTAGCTAGTAATATAACTGAAGGTTGTAAAAGTATTTTTTAGATGTCTAAAAAGGTTAAGGCAGAGGCAAGAATGGACATTTGACTGCTGGAAAATGAGGCTGGAGAAGTAGTAATGGGAAACAAAGAAATGACAGAGAAACTGAATAGGTACTTTGTACCAGTTTTTACAATGGGAAATACTAGCAACATACCAGAACCTCAAGAGAGTCAGGCAGCAGAGGTGAGTGAAGTGGCCATCACCAAGGAGGTGTTGGGGAAGCTGAAAAATCTAAAGATGGATAAATCACCCAGACTGGATGGAGTACACCTCAGGGGTCTGAAGGAGAGAGCTTAGGAGATTGTAGAGGCATTGGTGGTGATTTTTCTGGAATCACTGGAGGCAGGGAGAGTCCCAGAGGACTGGAAAATGGCTAATGGAACAAACCTTTTTAAGAAGGGAGTGAGGCGGTAGATAAGAAACTATAGGCTGGTTAGCTGACCTTGGTTGTTAAGATTTTAGAGTCCATTATTAAGGATGAGATTGCAGAGTACGTGAAAGTGTATGTTAAAAAAGGGTGGTGTCAGCACAGCTTCATCAAGAGGAGGTCATGCCTGACAAATCAGATGGAATTCTTTGAGAAGGTAAGAAGGAAGTTAGACCAAGGAGAGTCAGTGGACATAATCTGTTTGGATTTCCAAAAGGTCCTGGTAGCACAGGATTAGAGTGGTGCTGGAAAAGCTCAGCTGGTCAGGCAACATCCTGATGAAGGGCTTTTGCCTGAAACGTTGATTTTCCTGCTCCTCAGATGCTGCCTGACCTGCTGTACTTTTCCAGCACCACTCTAATCTTGACTTTGATCTCCAGCATCTGTAGTCCTCACTTTCCCCTTGGTAGCACAGGAGGCTACTATTTAAGATAAGAGCCCATGGTGTTCAGGGCAAGGGATTGGCATGGTAGAGAATTGGCTAACTGGCAGAAGACAGAGAGTAGGGATAAAGGGGTATTTTGCAGGATGGTAGTCAGTGACTGGTGGAGTTCAGCAGGGGTCTTGTTGGGACCACAACTGTTCATGTTATGCACTATCTGGATGAAGGAACCGAGAACATGTTTGCAACGTTGGCAGATGACACAAAGATAGGTGGAGGGACAGGTAGTATTGAGGAAATGGAAAATTGTAGAATGACTTGGATATGATAGACTAGTGAGCAAAGTGGCAAATGGAATACAATGTGGGAAAGTGTGAGGTTATACATTTTGGTAGGAAGAACAGAGGCATAGACCATTTTCTAACTAGGGAAAGGGTTCAGAGATCTGAAACACAAAGGGACTTGGAAGTTTTAGTTCAGGATTTTCTTAAGATTAACATGTAGCTTCAATTGGAGGTTAGGAAGGTAAATGCAATTTTGGCATTCATTTCAAGAGAGCTAGACAACAAGATTAGAGATGTGCTGCTGAGGCTATATGAGCCTCTGATCAGACTGCATTTGGAATACTGTGAGCAGTTTTGGGGCCTGTGTCTAAGGAAAGATGAGCTGGGGTCTAGAGAAGGTTTACAAGAATAATTGTGGAAGTGAAGGGCTTGTCATATGGGAAACGGTTGAGAAATCTGTGAGTTTTGAAGTTTGACGAGAGATCTGACTGAAACTTCCAGGATACTGTGGGGCCTGGATGGAGTGGATGTGGAAAAGGTATTTCCATGAGCAGGAGAGACTAGGACCCTGGGCACAGGCTCAGGGTGAAGGGACAACCCTCAGAACAAAGATGAGGAGGCATTTCTTCAGCATGACAGTAGTGTCTCTGTGGTACACATTGCTGTAGAGTATTGTGGAGGACAAGTCATTGAGTATATTTAAGACAGAGATAGATAGGTTCATGGTGAGTCAGGGGATCAAGAGTTATACAAAGGCAGGAGAATTGGGTTGAGAAACGTATCAGCCCTGATTGAATGGCAGAATAAACTCGGCGGGCTAAATGGCCAAATTCTGCCCTGCATCTTGTGGTCTTATGGTTATAAACGGAAAACCGAAAGAGTCACTTTGCTGGTCTACATGGTTCAAAATGTCCTCTGTATTCACTCACTGAAGAATAGGGAAGTCCTTATTTTGAATACACTGCAGATTTAAATTTAATCCAAGGTTGAATGAGAGAAGAAAATGTTTGTTCTGATTTAATACATCTTTACATGCAACACCTTCAGGTTGTTAGTCCTGAATTTGAACAACGACTAATTGATACATTAAATAAATGACAGTTGCTAAATTACACACTTAAAATCATCCAAAATGCACCGATTGAATGAAAGGACAACTGTAGGATGCTCATCAAGTGTCACAATGAGAGTTTATAAGAAGTTTGCTTATAATAAATTCTTCGAATGAATGATGTATCTGCTGACTTGTCTAAGTGGTATAAAGAGAGGTACGCTGACCGTTAGTAATCTTTTCTGGTCCTTTTGAATCTGAGCATTCAATAAGTTTGGGAATAGCCATTTTGTCAGGAATCGTCCCTTAATATATCATGGATGGGGAATGGAGGGTTTTGGATGATGCCATCCTTGGAAAGGTCAAAGGTTGTTTTGCATTTTCATCTCATATTTTCCTTGTCAAAGTCTCACCTGGAAGAATCAGCATGTCAGTGCGGGATTGCAGCAACTGTCCATTTTTGTACCATTCGATGTCTGCTGAAGGTAGTGCTCGGTATTCACATGTTAACCAAATGGGATTATTCATCACAACACTGACGTTTTCTGGAGAGGGGCCCAGAAGCATGGGAGGCACTGGACAAAGAAAATAGAACCAGATGCAAGTTGACGCTGATTGATCTTTATTCAAAAGCCCAGCACTAAAATTAAGTTGCAACATCAAATATTTTGTAACGTTAGGACTTCTTCCTTCATCTTGAGGACAGAATTGTTCAATAAAACAAACATTAATGCAAAATCAAAATTCTAAATTTTATTTTTCTTTCTTTAACATGACTTTTTTCAGAAAGGCAGGTACAGACTAAATTTGTAAGAGGCACTGCAATCAATCTTGGTCTGTGTACAGTGAACTTGCAGAAATACATGTTTGAAGGAATAAGGAAGAAGTGCTTAAAATGGTGCATCCCAGAGTTGTATTATGAGAAAGAAACAATAAGAAACAGGTGGAGAGTAGAAACTAGAAAAGAGGATGGCTGAAGGTGATAAAGAACACCCATCAAATGAATTTGCTTTCCACATTTCAGGAGAACTGATCCTATCTGCTTCAAACACCTGGGTCCATTCTATTTCAGTGGAGGCTCTGATTAAGTCAAAGAATGTAATTACAAGTCATTCTGCTATAATGTACGTTTCGTTAACACAAATTCGTTACATCATGATTGATGAATTGGGGACATTGTTTCTCAAGTGCAAAATTTTAAAGTGTGTATTGGTTACAACGCGATTCTGGCCCCATTAGTTTAAATGGTGCTGCTATTACACGATTTTCTCATAACAATTTTCTTATTGGATGAGAACGGAACTACTGCATTACAGCAGAACTGACTGTAAGTACAATTACAGTAAACCTACACAAACTCTTCGAGTTTGAACTGTTCTGTATGTTTCTATGGAATGGTTTGGAGCACTTTCTATGTTAAAGACACTACATCACTTCAAGTGTCTAGTGTCGCAATGAAGCGTAAGATGTATAATTGGTCCTTAACATTCAGCAGGGATTGTTACCTTGAACACGAAGGCTGAAAAGCTTCTTTGTGCTTCCTGCTGAGTTTTCTGCGAGACAAATGTAGCCAGCTGCATCAGATGCCTGCACCGCGTGAATCTACAGAGAAAGTACAACAAGCAGCGCATGATTGAGGTTCAATCCAAAGCCTGACACAACACAGAATAGCAACGGAGTTTCTGCACAGCTTGAGTAGTCTACAGATCAGATTCCAACAGAGATAATCAGATACTTTGTTGTCCAATTTCCACTGAGCTTTTACCTGCAGAATGCTGCCATTGTCCAGAAGTTGGTGTCTAGAGTCTGTTGCAATGGGTAGGCTGTCTCTGAACCAAAATATGGAAGGTGGAGGCTTCCCTGCTGCCTCACAATGCAGTTTAACTGTTTTGTTAACAACTGACACCAGCTCCTCTCCAAACTCTCCACCTTCTGAATGAATAACAGGAGGGACTAGAAAAAGGCAAATAAGAATGAATATGTGCAAAGGGTCCTCAACTATTCACAGTTTATATAAATGATTTGTATAAAGGGATGGAAGGTATAGTTGACAAATTTGCTGATGACAAGGAAGTTAGCTAAGAGGAGGACATAACAAGGCTACAAAGGGATATAGAAAGGTTAACTATAAAGGGCTATAGAAAGGTTAAGTGAGTAGGCAAATATCTGGTAAATGGAGTATAATTTGGGGAAATGTGAAATTGTCCATTTTGGCAGGAATAAAAAGCAGTTTGTTCAATGATGAGAGGTTTCAGAACTGAGATACAGAGGGTTCTGAGTGTCCCAGTGCATGAATCACAAAAAGGCATTAGGAAAGTTAATAAAATATCATTTATTGTGAGGGTAATTGAATAGAAAAATGGAAAGATCATGCTTCAGTTGTACAGGACACTGGTGAGACCGCATCAGGAGTACTGTTGACAATACTAGTCACTTTCTTTAAGAAAGGATGTAAATTGCATGAAGTGATTCAGAGAATATGTAGAGACTTATATCTGAAATTAATATGTTGTTTTATGAGGAAAGGGTGGACAGGTCAGGTCTGTACCTGCTGGAGTTGAGGAGAATAAGAGGTGACTTGATTGAAATAAATAAAAACTTGAGGGATCTCGACAGGTTAGATGTGGAAAGACTGTTTATTCTTCTGAGACAGTAGTATTTAGGCTGACTGTTTAAGAATAAAGGATCACTCATTTAAAACAGAGATGAGGTGAATGTTTTTCTCACAGAATGTTATGTTGTTTGCAACTCTCCTTGTAAACTTAATGAAAGCAGAGTTTTTGAACATTTTTAAGGCAGAGGTGGATCAATTCTTCGTTAGCAAGGGGATGAACAGTTAGTTAGATAGGTGGAAATGTAGACTTGCACTTGCAATCAAATCTGTTAACTTCTTATTAATTAGTGGAGCAGGCCTGAGGAATCAAGTGCCTACTCCTGTTTCTTGGTCATAAGCTCAGGATTTCTGTACCACAGGAAAAGTAACATCGGGAAAGGAAACAGATACAAAGTGCCTTCCTGGTGAGCAAGTTCCACTGAAATTGTTCGATTTCATATTAAAACACAAAAGTGTAAGGCAGCAGAATTGAAACTAAAGAAAACAATTGCTATATCTACACTAAAAATAATTATGCAAAAAAGTAGTTCCTTATAAATGTTTAAAGTCAGGTATGCATTGCATAAGAATGTAATGGAGACTGATGAGCAGAAGCAGTCAAAGGGACTAAGATATTTATTTGAAAAGGAACAATGTGCGGAGTCACAAGGAGAATGTGGGACAACGGCACTAAGTGAATTTCTTATTCAGAGGACCATAACTAACATGATGGGCCGAGTAGTCATTTTCTGTGCTTTAACAATTCTGTGATTCGGTGAAATAGATGGAGTTAGATGGGACAAGTATTTGAAAATAGTGGGCTTGTTGGGGCAGATGGTCTGGAGGAAAACAGAAGAACCACTTGACTGAGTTATGTGATTAAATCTTGCAAAATGGCTTGAATAGACAGATTCTTGACTCAAAAATGGGACTGCTATTAAAGCTGTGAGCATAAGAGGTACAGTTAGTAAGTTTGCAGATGACACCAAAATTGGAGGTGTAGGGGACAGCGAAGAGGGTTACCTCAGATTACAACAGGATCTTGACCAGATGGGCCAATGGGCTGAGAAGTGGCAGATGGAGTTTAATTTAGATAAATGTGAGGTGCTGCATTTTAGGAAAGTAAATCTTAGCAGGACTTATACACTTAATGGTAAGGTCCTACAGCGTGTTGCTGAACAAAGAGACCTTGGAGTGCAGGTTCATAGCTCCTTGAAAGTGGAGTCACAGGTAGATAGGATAGTGAAGAAGGCGTTTGGTTTGCTTTCCTTTATTGGTCAGAGTATTGAGTACAGGAGTTGGGAGGTCATGTTACAGCTGTATAGGACATTGGTTAGGCCACTGTTAGAACATTGTGTGCAATTCTGGTCTCCTTCCTATCAGAAAGATGTTGTGAAACTTAAAAGGGCTCAGAAACGATTTACAAGGATGTTGCCAGGGTTCGAGGATTTGAGCTATAGGAAGAGGCTGAACAGGCTGGGGCTGTTTTCCCTGGAGCGCGGAGGCTGAGGGGTGACCTTATAGAGGTTTACAAAATTATGAGGGGCATGGATAGGATAAATAGGCAAAGTCTTTTCCCTGGGGTTGGGGAGTCCAGAACTAGAGGGCATAGATTTAGGGTGAGAGGGGAAAGATATAAAAGAGACCTAAGGGGCAACTTTTTCACACAGAGGGTGGTACATGTGTATGGAATGAGCTGCCAGAGGAAGTGGTGGAAGCTGGTACAATTGCAACATTTAAGAGGCATTTTGATGGGTATATGAATAGGAAGGGTTTGGAGAGATATGTGCTGGGTGCTGGCAAGTGGGACTAGATTGGGTTGGGATATCTGGTCGGCATGGACGGGTTGGACCGAAGGGTCTGTTTCCATGCTGTACATCTCGATGACTCTATAACTCTGAGTGGATAAAAACAAAATGCTGGAAATCTGAAACACAAAGAGAAATCACTAGAGAAACTCAGGTCTGGCAGCATCTGAAAAGAGAGAGTTAATATTTTCAGTCCAGTGACCCTTCTTTAGCCTGGACTTGAAACATTAACTTTGCTTTCTCTCCACAGATGCTGCCAGACCTGCTGAGTTTCTCTAGCAATTTCTGATTTTGTTTCCCACAGACTGGAATTGTTCTATGTGTTGAGCAATTAATTATAATTGCTGCTTGTTATGGGACTGGTTCACTTGCTATGGTTTTGGTTCTGCTTACACACTGGAGGTTTTTGGAATTTGGTATCAGTACTATTTCCAAGAAAATGCAGTGCTGTATGACAAAAAAAAGTTATAAATGAAGTTGAGAAAAGAAGGAGGCACATAAAAATGAGATAAAAGCATCTGGCCAACAATTCAGGAAATACTGACACATTTCTGTACATGCTCCTGGCTGCTTCTGACATACCTGGATCTATAATTATCGCATTTAGTGATGACTAAGTGGTATTTTTCCACCTATTTAGGTTTACGAATCTTGGTCTCCTGCCAATGTGATTTTACAGATGTCTTTAATCTCTTGAGATCAGTAGACGTGCTCTCTGTGACTGCTCTTACTGACAGTTGGAGCTCTCGGATGAAGTGGCTTCTTTTCAAACTCTCACGCACTTCTTAAACAAGAGCCTCTGCACTGTTCACTTAGTGCCTTGGTGGGGTTGTAATTAATCCACAAGTACTCAGAACAGATAATAAAGATAGATCTTTAATTCCTCCCAACTGAGAACAATCTTAACCTGACCTGTCTCTCACAAAATGAAAAGAATGCTAAATTTACATCTGTCTGATGTGTTTGATGGACAGTAGATTCAGGTACAGTATAAATGCAGCCTTCAAACAATCCCACCATTTTTCTGCAAGAAAGTTTGGTTAAGATTACCATTGGTGACTCCAGTGACTTTGTTGTGTGTTTGTGTGCGTGTGTGCGTGTGTGTGTGTGTGTGTGTGTCTGTCTGTCTGTCTGTCTGCAATCTTTTTGATGCAAAAGCTTTCAAAACCACAAACTAACCATTAAGTTTTAACGACCTCATTCTTGGACTTATCCACATTTCCAATCTTACTTTAAACCTTGGTTTGCAACAGGTGTGGGATGGAAAAGGTGACACAAATGGGGTCAGTTATTGATCACTGATGTGCCTGGAAGATGAAAATAATACATATTCCTTTAAGCCTCGCAATACTCCAGATCTTTTTCCCATAATGTTGTCCTGTGAGACATGTCTCAAATGCATCAAATACGCAGAGGAGTTTAACATTCCTATGATCATGATTTGACCCAGGTGAAAATGATTGAAGGAAACAGCTAGCTTCTACAGAACTTGCAAACCTCAGGTTGAAACGGAGACCAACCTCAAGAACATTACTCCTCTTCCCCTGCTCCCTAGAAATTAACATGTTAAGTATTTTTAAGATGCTCCATATACATAGTGGAAAGAGGTGAGAGTCAATAAACCACTTTAAACTTGAAAACAAATGAGGGAAATATTAAATGTTAAATAATACATTACAGTGACAGTAATATATTCGATAAAATGGGAAATCGGCACAAAGAAAGATAGGCATTTTTAAGAAATGCTCTATCGCAAATTATAATTATTGAAGGGGGAAAATGTATAGAAAGGGAACTGAGTACAAAATAGGCAATACATCCTGGATAAGATAGAAAGTGCAATGATAGCAGTCTAAGACCATGTCACTGAAGTTTTACAAACATAATCTCAAAGTCCTCACATTCACAAGGATAATTTTCTAACACTTGCATATGGTTACTCACTCAGGATGACAAGCTCATAGTGCAGTTGGTCCTCTCCAACCTCATTGACAGCTCGGCATGTATATCTCCCAGCATCATCAGCTCGGACCCTGGGGATCTGCAGGATATGGCTCCCTGTTAAGAGACATTCACAATTTATTTAAATTTGTTCAACATGTTCTTCTCAAATTAAATACCATAACTGACAAAAAGTAAAGTGTGTGGGAAAATAAGGGGGCATTGGGAGGAACTCCTTATGTTCCTTACAAACTTCTAGAAACTTAGATTTTATAGGCTAAGCTTTGTCAAGGACATATGTTGAAGATCAATTATTACGTCAACATGTTTTCATAGAATCCCGACAGTGTAAAAGCAGGCCATTCAACCCATCGAGTTCACACAGCCCCTCCGAAAAGCATCACACCTCCTTACCCTATCCCTGTAACTGTGCATTTCCCATGACTAAATCACCTAGCCTTCACATCCCTGGACACCATGTGCAACTTAGCATGGCCAATCCACCTAACCTTTGGACTGTGGGCAGAAACTAAAGCATCAGGAGGAATCCCACTTAGATACAGGGAGAACATGCAAACTCCACACAGACAGTCGCCCAAAGCTAGAATCAGACCCGAATCCCTGGCGCTGTGAGGCAGCAGTGCTAACCACTAAGCCACCATGCCACCTACTTCTTCCCCATTGACAAATTTAGTATAGTCTGGAGGCAGCTAAACAGCTAAAACTGCAGCTACTTTCAATGAGATGAAATGTTCATTCGTGGAACATCCAAACCATGATTGGTGGGCTTTTGACATTTAAGTTAAAGGTATAAAGCTGCCAAAGTATTTGGAGAGTAAGATATTCTTTTAGAGAAGTCAGGTGTCCTCTAGGGTTTTAAAAAGTAAGCGTAAATGTGTGTAGAAGTCGATTTGGCGGATTCGTCAAGCTGCTAAGACAATAAAATTCCAATTCTTGTCCTTCTTCAGACCACACACAAAATTAGTTAACAGAACATATCAATCTTTTGGTTTCCCTGGCCTGCAGGGTGGACACAGAAGTCTGTTGGATTTACCAGTAGAGCTAGGTGACCACTGTTGAACAGTATACAATATAAATATCACAACAATGTATTACATGAAGATCATGATGACTTGTGTAGGTGAATGATATTATGCTTTCCCTGTTAACCTTTCTTCTTTCAAGAAGATGATCTCCCTTTAAAGAGTAACTGTTTCTTAATTCCCATCAACCTTTGTGTTATGATTCAAGCTTTCACAAAAGAAATCACTATTTCTTCAGCTGATGGGTCACTTGTCACTGGATCAAAATCCTGGAACTCCTTCCCTAATGGCATTGTGGGTGTACCTACACCAAATGGACAACAGCAGAAGGCAACTCACCAACACCTTCCCAAGGGCAATTAAAGATGGGCAATAAATGCTGGCTCAGTCCATGACGCTCACATCTTGAGAGTGTATTTGAAAAAATGTTATATCTGGTTCCTCTTGGCAGCTGTCACTATAAACTTTAGTTTGCATAGCTCAAGGCTAATGGTAATCCTACTTTACGATAACTGCCTGGGAATTCATATAGGATCTTTATTACATGACCTGTCAATTCAGAGTTGGAAAACATCACACTCAGGATTTAACTGACTGGGGATAAAATACATGCAAATGAATAATTTGCAATACCAAAAGCGTCGGTTGTGCAGCATGACTAAGAATTTATAATCGATCCATGTAGCTTATTCCTAAAGCTCCTTCTGTTAAACTTCTGAAATGATGCAATCTCTAGCCTAATACATAAGGCACATTCTTAAGCAGCTCTTGTGTGTGTGTGTGCTTGCACACTTGCGTCTGTGTGCACGTCAGTATGTGTACACACCTGTGTCTGTGTGTGTGTGTGCGTGTGTGTGTATGTGTGTTAAATGTGTCCGTAATATGCAACCCAGAAGATTCATATTGAATAGCTAAACACACAATAATCCTCTGGTGTTATACATTTAACTTCTCTGAAGGAGGAAGGTAAACTGAACTTTTAATAATATTAACAGCTTAACAGATAATACCATGAATGCTTCACTAAGTCATATCCCCCAACTGCTGTTCTGCTACCGATGAACTGGGATATTATGCTGTATGACGATAACTTAGCCTGTCAATACCTCGCTGAAATTAAAATGCCTTATGACAGGGACCAGTTGACTATTGTGGTAAGAAACTGATTCTGTTAGTTGTGCTGCAGAAGGCAGGATGTTCAATGCGGTTTTTAGATTTCTACAAGGTAAGTGCTACCCAATTTCTCAAATGGATTTTATGAACTTTTTACCATGTACACCAAACTTAAGACACAAGTTCCATTTTTGGCAAACTGTACATTTCTTCCTACAATCAGTATCAATCAGTTCAGTAATTTGGGTCAGGCACAGAATAAAGCCTAGAGTCATACAGTATGAAAACAGACCCTTCAGTCAAACTCATCCACGTTAACCAAGTTTCCCAAATTAAATTAGTCCCACTTCCTGAATTTGGCCAATATCCTTCTAAATCTTCCCTATTCATGTACTATCTTTTAAATGTTGTAACTGTACCTTCATCTACGACTTCTTCTGGCAATTCATTCCACATATGAACCACCCTCTGTGTGAAAAAGTTGCCCCTCAGGTACCTTATAAATCTTTCTCCTCTCACTTGAAAAGTATGTCCCCTAGTTTTGAACTCACATACCTTAAGGAAAAAACTTTTGCTATTCACCTTTTCCATGCCCCTCATGACCCTTTCTTATTCTTGACGAGAGCCTCAATGTTCTCATTCATCAACTGTTCCCCATTCTAACCAGCCTTACCCTTCACAGTAGACAACAGGAACATAATAATAAGCCTCCTATTTCACCCCAACAAAATGCCTCCATCCTAAATTTTTAAGAATGCATCTTGCTGCATCACTTCACAAGAATGTATCTTATTGCGTGCAGTTCTAGTCACCACACTACAAGGAGGATGTGGATGCTTTGGAGAGAGTACTGAAAAGGTTTATCAGAATGTTGCCTGGTATAGGGGATTTTAGTTATGAAGAAAGGTTGGCTAGACTGGGTTTGTTTTTACTGGAACGCATGAAGTTGAAGTTGTGGTGACTTGATATAAGTTTATATGATTGTGAATGTCATGAATAGACAGGCTTTTTCCCAGGGTGGATGGGTTAATTACTTGGGGACACAGATTCAAGATGCAAGTGTGAAAGTTTAAAGGAGATGTGCGAGGCACGATTTTCACACAAAGGGTGATGGGTGCCTAGAATGTGTTGTCAAAGGAGGTGTTGGAGGCAGACACAATAGCAGCATTCAAGAAGCATCCATAACAAATGCATGAATAGGAACGGAATAGAAGGATACAGATCCTGCAAGTGAAGACAGTTTTAGTATGGAAGGGCAAAATGTGTCAGTGCAGGCAAGGCCTGTTCCTGTGCTGTACTGTTCTTTGTTCAGATTGCTGCCACCGTGTATACCTGTGGGCTCTCTAAATGGAAGTTGAACCAAAATGTTCCATTTTTTACTCCCAGATCATAAAGATAATGAAATGTCCATCAATCTACCCAGGAGGCATACAATGTCTCATTAAGCATAGGGACTACTGGAGCAGTTTTCTTTTTTAAATACCTAACTTCGACATTGTTAATCCATTCCCACTAAGACTTCTATTGAAACTTTCCAAATTTAATCCATTTGGGTTTCTTGTAACCAGGCAAAAGATGAAATTTTTGTCTGACCAACCTGAGCCAGATTTCAAATAAGCCTTCTAGCAATGACAAACATTGTTCTAAGGCTTAACCTAAGCCTATTTCAATTATTTCTCCAATGCTTTCAAGTATTTTAAGGCAATATTTACACACAATGTACAGTAATAGTTTTGTGTTGCAACTACACCAGTTATATACACATGGATGGTGTACTCTAAAGCAAATTGGCATGTCTCCCCTCATTGTGGAAAATGAGAAAATCTACCAATGTATGTAAAAATGAAATAAGCAACACGTAGGTGGCTTTGGACCTACCTGGAAGAATCAGGACATCATCTGTGGCAGAGAGAGCTTCACCATCCTTGTACCAGGATAGAATGGGAGGTGGAATGGCATTAGTCTCACAGTAAAGAGAAACAGGGTTGTTCACAATCACTTCACGATGCTCGACAATCTCCTCTGCTTCATCCACCCGGTTTATCACCTCCCAGGCAGCATTCACACCATATAGCTTCTGGAAGATTGGAGGCACTGCAATATGCGCAGGAAAACAAGGATTTCTAACGTAATTCAAATATTGCACAGAGTTCTGCTCATCTAGTCAGGCATGAAAGAACTTGTAATTATATAGGACCTTGGACAAACTCAAAATACCACAGTCCCTTTACAGCCATAAAACACCTTCTGAAGGTTAGTAATGATTGTTAAACAGAAAAGGCAGAAGCCAATGTAGAAAGCTCCCACAAACAGCAGTGAGTAAACGAGTAGATTAAAACAGGTCATTTCCTCATTGTTTTGTTGCTGGAGTGTTGGTTGAGGAACTGTTGCAGTTCTTCATCAAAACAGCACACCTGAGATAGGAAAGGGGGCTCTAACCAAAGAGCAGTTTATCTATAACAATGTAGTACTCCTTCAGTGCTGTAGTTATTACATATTGAAATTTTATACTCAAGTCTCTGGATTGGGACTGGAACCCTCAACCTTCTGAAGTCAAATTGCCAAAGTTGCTTACACTAGATTATTGCTATCCTTGACATAGGTAGAGAGATGGGTAGGTGAGATTCTAGCTTCAGGGACCTAGATTTTTTTTTAAAAAGTTTAAGGACGATGGGCTGCATTCTTCAGGAGGAGATAATTTTCCAGCTGGTAATTTAAAGTTTTCAAGTTTATGTAAGGTTGGTAAAACCAATCTTGGGAAATCACCAAAAAGCAAGCAAAATATCAGAAGTTTGGACGAAGAAGGAAAATCAATTGCCAATAAAATGTCAATTATTAAACAAAAATGTACAATGCTGTGTGGAGGAGGTCAGGAATGGGATCTGCAAAGACCGTGCCTTTTATTTTTCTGTGCTTTTGATTGTGTATTGCAATGGGAAAATGACAGTTTTGAAAAATAATGATCGTAGAAAGGACTGCAGCACATTTTAATAAGCAAGCTACAAGTCCTTATTTTTCACGTTATTAAGTCTTGTTTATCCAACAAGTTGTGGGGAGCAATAGTTGCAGCTGAACTGGCACCAGGGAAGAATACACTATAAGCTTCAGCCAGCAAAAAGTAGCTGATTGGTCGAAGGAGTGATGACTAGCTATCGAAGGCCTTCCACCTGCTAACAACTATGTGATTGGCTCCCAGGTAGCTGAATAGCATTTGAGTATGAATGTGACAGCCAGAAGCTTTCACATCTCTGAGAGGGAAGCTGTTGTCCTTACTTCTGCAGTAAAAAAACATCTAAAGCACGGAGAAAGCCAACTTATTTATTTTCCCTCACCAGTTGCTGTAAACTGTTGCTTTTGTTTTAATTTTATTTTTATTGAAAAAATTTTCTTTACAACTTTATAAAATTACAAAAATATAACAATTAAAATTTATAATTAAAATTAAAGTGAATTAAATACTACCCTACTCTACAAATCAAAACTACAGATCTACCAATAAACAAACAAATAAATTAATTAATAAATAATGCCACCCAGCTCAAGTTCGTTAGATGGGTCAGTGTTTGTGCAATGTGTGCAGGAGAGTTTCCTGACACAATATGTAGATAAGCCAACAAGAGGTGAGGCCATACTGGATTTGGTTCTGGGTAACGAACCAGGCCAGGTATTAGAACTAGAGGTAGGTGAGCACTTTGGGGACAGTGACCACAATTCGGTGATTTTTACTCTAGTGATGGAGAGGGATAAGTGTGTACTACAGGGAAAGAGTTATAGCTGGGGGCAGGGAAATTATGATGCGTTGAGGCATGACTTAGGATGTGTGGATTGGAAAAGTAGATTCCAAGGCAAGAGCGTAATTGATATGTGGAACTTGTTTAAGGAGCAACTATTGAGTGTCCTTGATAAGTACGTACCTATCAGGCAGGGAGGAAAGGGTCGTGTGAGGGAGCCGTAGTTTAATAAGGAGTTGGAATCCCTTGTTAAATGGAAGAGGGCGGCCTTTGTAAAGATGAGGCGTGAAGGTTCAATAGGGGCGATTGAGAGTTATAAGGTAGCCCGGAAGGACCTGAAGAGAGAGCTAAGAGCAGCAAGGAGGGGACATGAAAGGTCCTTAGTTGGTAGGATTAGGGAAAACCCTAAGGCTTTCTATAGGTATGTTAGGAATAAAAGAATGACTAGGGTAGGAATAGGTCCAATCAAGGATAGTAATGGGAAGTTGCGTGTGGAGGCTGAAGAGATTGGGGAGGCACTGAATGAATACTTTTCGTCAGTATTCACTCAGGAACAGGACATTGTTGTCGATATGAATACCGAGGCATGAATAAGTAGAATGGATGGCTTTGAGATATGTAGAGAAGAGGTGTTGGAAATTCTGGCAAGGGTGAAAATAGATAAGTCCCCTGGGCCTGATGGCATTTATCCTAGGATTCTCTGGGAAGCAAGGGAGGAGATTGCAGAGCCATTGGCCTTGATTTTTGTGTCCTCTTTGTCTACAGGAGTAGTGCCAGAGGACTGGAGGCTAGCAAACGTGGTTCCCTTGTTCAAGAAGGGGAGTAGGGATAATCCTAGTAACTATAGGCCAGTGAGTCTCACTTCTGTTGTGGGCAAAGTCTTAGAGAGAATTGTAAGGGATAGGATTTATGCACATCTGGATAAGAATGATGTGATAAAGGATAGTCAGCATGGTTTTGTGAAGGGCAGGTCGTGCCTCACAAACCTTATTGAATTCTTTGAGAAGGTGGCTAAGGAGGTAGATGAGGGGAAAGCGGTAGATGTGGTATATATGGATTTTAGTAAGGCGTTTGATAAGGTCCCCCATGGTAGGCTACTGCAGAAAATACAGAGATATGGCATTGAGGGTGAGTTGGAGGTTTGGATTAGGAATTGGCTGGCTGGAAGAAGACAGAGGGTAGTAGTTGATGGCAAAGGTTCATCTTGGAGTGCCGTCACTAGCGGTGTTCCGCAAGGATCTGTTTTGGGACCATTGCTGTTTGTCATTTTTATAAATGACCTGGAGGATGGGTTAGAAGGTTGGGTGAGCAAGTTTGCGGATGATACGAAAGTCGGAGGAGTTGTAGACAGTGAGGAAGGATATGGCAGGTTACAGCGGGATATAGAGAAGCTGCAGAGCTGGGCAGAAAGGTGGCAAATGGAGTTCAATGTAGCTAAGTGTGAGGTGATTCACTTTGGTAAGAGTAATAAAAAGATGGATTACTGGGCTAATGGTAGACTACTTGGTAGTGTGGAAGAGCAGAGGGATCTTGGTGTCCATGTACACAGATCTCTGAAAGTTGCCACCCAGGTAAATAGTGCAGTGAAGAAGGCATATGGCGTACTGGCTTTTATTGGTAGAGGAATTGAGTTCCGGAGTCCTGAGGTCATGCTGCAGTTGTATAAGACTCTGGTGCGGCCGCATCTGGAATATTGTGTGCAGTTTTGGTCGCCATACTATAGGAAGGATGTGGAGGCACTGGAACGGGTGCAGAGGAAGTTTACCAGGATGTTGCCTGGTATGGTAGGAAGATCCTATGAGGAAAGGCTGAGGCACTTGGGGTTGTTTTCATTGGAGAAAAGAAGGTTTAGGGGTGACTTGATAGAGGTGTACAAGATGATTAGGGGGTTAGATAGGGTTGACAGTGAGAACCTTTTTCCACGTATGGAGTCAGCTATTACAAGGGGGCATAGCTTTAAATTAAGGGGGGGTAGATATAGGACTGATGTTAGGGGTAGGTTCTTCACTCAGCGAGTCGTAAGTTCATGGAATGCCCTGCCAGTAGCAGTAGTGGACTCTCCCTCTTTATGGGTATTTAAGCGGGCATTGGATAGGTATATGGAGGATAGTGGGTTAGTGTAGGTTAGGTGGGCTTTGATCGGCGCAACATCGAGGGCCGAAGGGCCTGTACTGCGCTGTATTCTTCTATGTTCTATGTTCTAACCACATCGAAGCTCCCAACCTTCAGGAGAATTAATTATTATACCCATACTTATTCAGGATTCTTCCTCCCAGGACACAAGGCTCACTAAACCTAATCATCACGGCTAAACAAATGCCCTAATTAAAATGGCAGACAAGCATGCGTCCAGGTAATTCAATAAGGGATGTGTTCCATAATTAACCATTCATATCTAAGGAAGATAAATTTACAAGCCCAAAAGAGAGACAGGGTCTTCCTTTACTTCAGTCCCCAGGACCTTCTCTATTAATCCTGTCAAGTGCTCCAGTACCTTGTGGCATGACCACATACAATGAGTGGGGATACCTATGCTTATTTTGCACAGGGCACACTGGAGAATCTCCCTTTTTGAATTTCATAACACGATCTGGGCCAAATGAACCCTGTGAAGAACCTTCAACTGCATGGCATGTGTTCTGTTATAGATCGAAATCTTTCTCACATTCTCCCTAATGTCCTCCCATGTCTCTGAGGGGATCTCCACTGCCAAATCTTGCTCCCAGACTTCACATAGTCACTCAATGTTGTTTGAGACACCACACCCCAACAGTGGTAGAGAATACTAACTGAGGGAATGCTTGCGGCATGAAGCACTCTCCTCTCTGCATCAGACCTTTAGGGGTTGGTCAAAAGCATAGTCTTTTTTTGGATGAAGTCCCTAACCTGAAAATAATGAAAAAACCTATGTTAGGCAATCCATACTTGTGGCTCATTTGGTTGAAGGACATCATGACCTCCCCCTCAAACACATCTCCAAAACAGGAGACTACCCTAGTGCTCACAGTTGGAATCCAGGGTCTATCATCCCTGGCCGGAATCATGGTGTACCAACTATAGGGGTAAGAAAGGAGATTTTAGATAAACTGCACTTGCTCTGTCGCACTGCTCTCCATGCTTTGACCGTGTTATTCCATAACAGTCCTCACCTTATCCGTAAACAACAAACTAGTAAGGGGGCATTTTACCTGGGAGGCCTCGATATCCAATATATTGATCCTGGGTCCTCACAAGCCCAGTCGCTTATGAAGGACAGAAGGGAGCTTAGTTGGTATCTCTTAATATTCAGAAAGTCTACTCCCCCCAACCCGTAGGGTAATTTCAATTTGGCAAGATTAATGAAGGGCCGCCTGTGATGCCAAATAAAAGAATTAAGCCAACCAGTGAGTCTCTGCAACGTTTGTTTGGATAACATCAGAGGGAGCATTCGCACGGGATATAACAGATGAGGAAGGATATGCTAACAGTTCATTATTGTTTACTTGTAGCTAAGAGCTATTTATTTATGATAGTAATTCTTTTTCATCTAGTCCAGTTAATCTGGGATTAGCTCTCTTTCAGTGCTGCAACTCATCTATAATTCTCTCATTCTATTGTGGAATAAATGACCAGCTGAAGCTGTGGACTCAAAGAGTTCAGTATATTCAGAACACAATGAGATAATGGAAACAGAAATGCTCAAGAGATATGGCAAATTAGCAGATAAGAGAAATCGAGATCAATCAGAAAAGATCTGACTTATTGGGCTTGCTATTTCCTGAAGAATTCTACAGATTCCAGTTGTCTTCTATGTTACACATTCCTTACGAGTAACACGGCTGAGATTGAGAACACATATTTTTAGTGATTTGAAATGCAAAACACACCAGGCAGGAGGGTCCCATCCTGAGATTCAGATGTCATACAGGAACAGCTTGAGCCTTGTTTTCAGAGTTTATGGTATGCTTGGAATCCTTTTGATGTATTACTCTCTTGTAACACAATCTAAACCATATGGAACTGTGCATTAGAATACCAGGAACTAGGGACTCTGCGTGAGGATACAGGCAAACTGGAATTCCACAGGGAAAGGACAAAGAAAACTGGCAGACCACACAGGGACTTCATGGTAAGCTAACTGTATTTACACTATTTTCCATTTCTGGAATTATTACTGACCTTGAATGTTGACATGAAAATCCTTCTCATCTTCCCCTGCAATGTTTGTGGCCACACAAGTATAACGACCCGTGTCTGACACCCTTGTGTACCTGATTTGGAGGATACGTCCTTTGTCAAGAATCTGAAGATGTTCAGTTCCTGTCAACAGCTGGAACGAGAGGAATGGTCAGGATTTAATGGCTATACCATGGCGTATTTTGCCCTCCCCTGCAAAGTGGCTGATGTCATGGATATTTTTACTGATTCTGTGCTTGGAATGGGGAGGGTGAGAGAAAAGCAACACTGATTAAAGTAGGATTATAGTAGTGCGTTCTAAGACCTCTGGCCCAAGTTCTTTCTGAATGCAGCTAATCAATGTCATGTAGAGATTGGTGGATTAATCTTCTCCTTAGCTTCATGCCATTGGTGTTTACATGAATGTGTGCCTGGGATGTCTAAAAAAAACATGGGAAATGGACGCAGGATAGATTTGGCTTTCTGGTAAACTCCACAGAACTCCTGGAGTGATGAATTAACAGTTAAAAGCAGACATTATTTCAGCTTTCCTTCAATATAGCGTTGCCAAGTGATCATGAAAACATTGGGTGTGAATCTAATTTTAGTGGAGAGTCGGTGGGTATCTTACTTGCTGATAGTGAAATTGGAGAGATGGTAATTAACACTGAGGACCCAATGACAATCTCATCAAGTACTGGAAAACACCAAGCAGGTCTGGTAGCATTTGTGGAGCCAGAAACAGAGTTAAGATTTCAAGTGTGTGAACTGAAAACTGCCCTGCTTCTCTCTTTATTGATACTGCCTGACCTGCTCAGTATTTACAGCATTTTCTGCTTTATTTCAGATTGTCAGCATTTGCAAGATTTTGCTTTTCCAAAATTCTGAAGGGATATTGATAATGTGGTGAAAATGGGAATGGGGAATAAACTGGATGACAGAATTTAGTTAAAATAAGATGTAAGGGAAAGCAAGCTGGGATATATAGCACAGTCATAGCCATAGCATAACTCAAAGCATTTCACAAAATATCTCGAATTACTGCATATTCACTGGATAGGAGACAGCATCAGATTTTGGGGGTTCAGGTTTGCAAGGCGTTAAAGGTAACATTTACAGTAAATAAACATAAAAAAGCACCTGGATAACTGAGCTTTTTGGCAAGAAATATACAGTAAAGTAATGGTGGTTGAATATAATAGTTATAATGGTAAATCCATTTATAATAGTAAAATGTGGAGTAATATTTGCAGTTACAGGTTCCACACAAGGAGAGACGATGGTCTGGTGGTATTTTTGCTGGTAGTTCAGAGACCCAGGCAATTCTCTGGTGTATCAGATTCAAATCCCACCAGTTTAAAGTTTAAACTCCCATCTGGTCCTTTCGGAAAGGAAAACTGCTGTCCTCACCTGGTCTGGCCCAAATGTGATTCTCAATAATTTTGTTGACTCTTAAATGAAATGGCCTAGCATGCCATTCGGTTCACCAAATGACTGAAAAGTCTCAGAAAACCAGAGAGATCACTTACACCTACTAGGCACAGGAAGCGACAATGTAAAACTTAGCTCCATCGAACCTATAAATTCCACCTTACTGACATCTGGGAGCTGCAAGGTGTGAGATTTATGTATTTATTTTGCAGTTTGGATTCTGAACTAACATGAAGGTTTTGATCAGTGTGTAGGAATGGGTTTTATAGTTAACTCGTCAACCTTTCTGGAGGCATAATTTCAAGACCAGTATATGACAGAGTAGCTGACTGAGTGCACTTCTGGAGAGGTAATGAGAATTCCAAGTATTGTGAGCTTTACACTCGGAGAAAGAGCAAACTGAAACACATTAGCTTGTTTTTGATTTGGAAGAATCAAAAAGTGATTTTTGAAAGGCAAAAAAAAATCCATAGATAGGAAGATTTTGTTTTCAGTTTGCAGAAGACCTGGCTAGGGTCAGATGTAAAAACAGTTTCCCCTGGAGAAAGGAGTTAGTTCAATGAGAGAAAATATAATACCAGAGTGGCCTAAGTTTTACAATTTCCATACCAGTACACCCGCTGCCTGTGAAGAGTTCTCAAGCTCTGGGGGTGAGATTTGAGTCCATTCTGTTCCGTGTCTTACTCACTGATTCTATATCAGGATCTTATCAAGTGAGGCTGATTGTTCATAGGAAATCTTTTTTTTCAGTTATGAAAGCCATTGAGAGATCATTGTTACCTGACCATCCTTATACCAGCGAAGAGCAGGAACTGGGGTTGCCCATGATTCACACACCAATGTCAATGTGGTGTTCACCTTGGTCTTCACCTGAGTGACCCGAAAACCTCCTGCTGTCTGATCATCCTTTGCTATAACTGGAGGAACTGATGTGAAAGAATTTTTAAAAAGTGTTACCAACCAGTTGATCATACTAAGCTTTGTACCAGGTTATCATTTTGCTTACCTGGCCAGTTCTGTCTGATCTCTGGTATTAATTGCATCAATTGAAGTTAAACATACAGATGGAGAGTGCTGACTGGATGTTTACTTGAGTACGTTAAGAGCCATTTACTATTCATGAGTTAAGTTAGGAGGTATATAGCTGCAGTGTTTGCCTCTAATTAAAACTATCTCAAGTAAAGACTGGCTTTGGACTCTTCTTTTGGCAACTTGCTGTCAGGAACATAACACTTGGCTCATTGATTTCCCACTCAAAGGCTGCAAACCGTCTGGAATTTTCTTGGAAATCACCAGTAATTAAGGATTAATCTTTAGCATTGTAATATCAGGAGTAATATCACAGGCCCTGAAGCATATAATACCCTGAGAGATCTTGGCAGGATGGATGTGAAAATAAAGTTTCCTCTTGTAGGAGAATCTAGAATTAAGAATCACTGTTTAAAAATAAGGGATTGTCCATTTAAATCAGAGATGAGGATAATTGTTTTCTCACAGAAGGCCATGTCTCAATGGAACTCTTCTTCAAAAAGGCAGCAGAAGCCGAGTCTTTAAATGATTTTAAGGCAGGGATAGATGGATTCTGGATAAGCAAGAGGGGGCCATGAAGGTTGTTTTAGGTGGGCAGAAATGTGGAGTAATCAGATCGGCCATAATCTTAAAGCTTAAGAGCCAAATGGCCTACTTCTGCTCCTGATCCATATGTTCATATGGCCAATAAAGAAATTCCTCTTTGAAAACTTTGCTTCTGGAATTAAAAAATATAATGGACACGTGAATAAATGCTGTTGACTGATGATAGAGAAGCATTTAATCAATATCATTTCCAAATGACAGGAAATGATCCTGCACAGGTGAGTGGAGATGTCAGTCAATGACAGTAAAATGTGGATGGGCATTTGGAGGCATATTCATTGGGCATGTGTTGAAAACTCTGGGAATATATACCACTAAAGGTGGCAACCTTCTGTTTAAGCCAGGCCTACATAGATGGAAAGAACACATAAAAATCATGCCAAGATCCCAAGCTGCTCCTTCACACCTTTTAATAGTTGTACCTCATTAGCAATGGCAGTGGGATGATAATCAATCATCTGTCAAACATAACAGACATTAAACAAAATAGGAATCTTATCTTTACAATCAATAACATTTTTCAGAGAGAAGAGAAATATCAAAGTAAACCTTTTCCCTTTCTAAGTAAAGAAAACAATTTGGGAAGATAGAAGCCAGAAATCCTGATTCCATTTTTGGATATGAATAATTATTCTTTAAATGGAGACTAAAATTCAAGGAAAAAAAAATCAATGAAAATATAACCGCAAATGGGTCTGGTTTTCTTAATAGCACAAGTTAAAAACATTTGTGAGGCTGAACTAAGCAAAGCCTATTTACCTCTGAGAGCTTATCACTTTTTGTTTTCATAGTCTGCAGCACCCTTCTCAACCATAAGTTATTGTTGTTTTCTCTTTTGGATGCTTCAGGTTTTAATTGCCATATACTAAACGACTGAGAACACACTTACTGAAGACTTTGAGCTCATAGTCCTTGACAGCTTCCCCTGCTATATTTGTCACAACACAGCTGTAGCGACCAGCATTTTCTTCCTGTACATTCAGAATCTGGAGTCCACGACCTCCTGAAAACAGAAGGGTATAGTAATATCTAATAAATTATGTATGTGAAATCTTGTTGTAAAAAAAGACACGTTATGGCCACACCCACTATGGATCTGCTTACGCACTGCGAATATTGGAAAACCAATGTCTGCTAATACCCGCCATTGCTTGTAACTCAGCATGCATCAATCCGGAGTTCAAGCACTCCATAGTCCATATGCATGTGGTGTCAACAGACATGGCCTGTTTGATAATCTGCCAAGTTCTTTTACATTGCAAACCTCCCAGTTTCCTGATGCCTGTTATGGCCAGGTGATTCAGTGGCTTTAACTGTAATGTTAGGGAAAGCAACCTTATCATTTGCAGCAAAGGATCTGTGTGCAATTCAATGGGAGATTCACCAGTGAACTAAAAATACTCTTGTCCTCATTGTTCAGAGAAAATGATATAATTTTCTAGCTCAGCTCAAATTGTCTTCTGATGAGAGCTTCATAGATCAGGTCAATAAACTTTTGAGTTTTTAAAACAAGAGGTGAACCTATAGAAACTTTAAAAATTCTTACAGGGCTGTGCCCATCAGTTGAAGAGTCTTTAATTTGGGAGTGCCTCAGAACGAGGGAGTAATTATTTAATGATAAGATGAGAAGGTATTTCTTGTCTTGAAGGTTTGGAATTTGCTATCCCACAGGGATGTGAAAGCTCAGTCATTGAATACGTTCAAGGTTGAGATAGGTATAATTTTGGAGACTAGGACAACAAAGAAATCAGGGGACAGTTAGGAGAATAGAATTGCAGTTGAAAATCAATCATAATTTTACAAATGGCAGAGCAGGCCTGAAAAGCCAATTCTTATTTATTATGCTCTTGTTATAATTTAATTACTGAACAAAGGATTTGGGTTTAATGAAGGGTTTATGTGGGACAAAATGCTTACTGAGGTTAGCACTATGGAACTTCAATGATAGAAGAAATAGTATAGTAAGAGATGAAAGCTGCTCAATTCCTCTTTTGCTTTCCCAATCTCTGGTATGTCCACACACCTTTTCCAATCCTATTAAAACTTCTCTCTCCTCTCAATTTAAGCACTTTATACCCTGCTTCTTTTCTCTATTTCCAATTGAGGCCTGAAAAACCAGACATTTGTAGTAGTCATAGAGTTATCACACTGAAAGGGGTCTTTCAGCCCATTGTGTCCATGCAGGTCATCAAGCACTTTCTACTGTAGTCTCATTTTCTCAGCATGTGGCCTATAGCCTTGTCTGCTATGGCACTTCAAGTCAACATCTAAATACTTCTTAAAATGTTATGATGGCTCCCACCCCAACCAGCCTTTCGGGCAGTGAGTTCCAGATAACACCTTCTTGATAAAACAATTCTTCCTTGAATCTCCTCAGAACATCCTCACCTTTATCTTAAATCTATGCCTCTATTCCCCCTCTACTAAGTAGAAATATTTCTTCCAATGTATCTGACCTGCAAAGTGGTCATCCAGCCTACCAGAAGCATTTAAAATTTCCCACATTCAGCAGGCTATGCAACACAAGTGACTGAGCACCTCTGTCATGTATTTAATTACTAAAAAAAACTTCTCACCCTAAATTTAAGCTAAATAGGAACTTCGTCAAGTTACCCTTTATAAGAAAAGGCTGGAACTCCTACCAAAAGACCATTCAATATTAAAACAGATTTCGACCATTTGGCCTATTTTGTCTGCTCCACCATTTGATCATAGCTGATGCATTTCTCAATCCCAATCTCCTGCTACTTCCCATAACCGTTGATCTCCTTACTAGTCAAGAACCTAGCTCAATGACTTGGCCTCCAAAGCCTTCTGTGATAACGAGTTCCATAGATTCACCATCCTCTGGTTGTAGAAATTCCTCGTCAGTCAGTTCTAAAAGGTGTTCCTTCACTGTGAGGTTATGCCCTCAGGTCCTAGTCTCTCCTACTTGTGAAAACATCTTCTTCATATCCACTCTATTCAGGCCTCTCAGTATCCTGCAAGTTTCAATGAGATCCCCACTCATCCTTCTGAACTCAGCAAAGGACAGACCCAGAGTGCATAACTGCTCTTCACATGACAAGCCCTTCATCCCTAGGATCATTCTTATATAAGTTATATATAGCCTCAGCAGTACATCTCTGCTGTTGTCCTCTTGAATTGATTGCTAATAATGCATTTGCCTACCTAATCATCAACTGAACCTGCATGTTAACCTTAAGAAAATCCTGAACTAGGATTCCCAAATCCTTTTGAGCTTCAGATTTCCAAAATGCTTCCCAGTTTAGAAAACAGACTGTGCGTCTATTCTTCATATCAAAGTGTATAACTTCACACTTACCTACATTGTACTCAATTTGCCACTTCTTTGTCTATTCTCCTAGCCTATCCAAGTCCTTCTGCAGCCTGTCCGCTTCCTCAACCGTACCTGTCCCTCTAACTACCTTTACTTAATGGAGCTATAAAGTGGACATAAACAACTTACCCACAATCTACAATCAGCTCATTGGTTTGAGCTGGTGGGTTCCTGTTAAGAGTATGTTGGGATTGAATGGAAAGGCTTATATCATAAATTCTATGCAAATAGAATAAATTCCAATGGTTACTGTCCATTGGAATTCCAGGCTGAATTAGCATTAAACTTGGGAACAATGAAAAAACAACATACATTTATATTGCATCTTTTGCTACCTAGGACATCTCAAGGCACTTGATGGCAAATTAAATACCTGTACTTCCTTTTTAAGCATAGTTAGTAAATGTGCTGTGATAAATGCAATAGTCAATCTGTGCAGCATCTAGGTCCCTGAAAGAGAAGTAAGATAATCATGAGGACATCAAGAAATTCCGTGTTCTTCTTCTGAGGGTGCTAGGGGATATTTGAAGCCCACTTCAAAGAAGATGGGGTCTTGTTAGATATTTCATCTGAAAGATGGCACCATCGATAGTGCATACACGCAGCACACTGTACTGAGTTTCACCTTTGATTAGTTTGATCAAATCTTTGAAATTTGACTTGAACCCATGGCCTCATGGTTCAGAAGAAAATATATTACCAGCTGAGGCTTGGCTGACAACTATGGTTTTGGTTGGACTAAAGCTGATTGAGTTTTGACTTTCAATGGGTATGAATTGCTGGGGCTGCTTTGATAAACATGTTGCTGGCAGGGCTACCCACCAACGTAAGAGCATGTCAGGAAATCACACACCACTCCCTACAGTCCACTGTCCAGATGAACAATTGTGATAAATGCTTCCACAAGTTCCTGACCTGCACTTCTGGAGGAGAACCTCTATTTCATGAAATTGGTGTCATTACTTCTGTAACACTACAAATAGAGAGTGCGGTTGAAGAACAAGACATTGGGTTACACCAAAATAAAACAACTTGGTCGGAAAATACCTGGCAATAGATGGATATTCCTGGAAGCCTTGAAGGGTATGCCGTCCTTGAGCCAGGTGATGGTTGGGCTCGGATAGGCCTCAGCCTCACATGCCAATGAAGTTGGATTATTCACAATAACGATGACATCCTCTGGAGTGCCATCTTCACCAAGATTGGGAATTCTGGGTGTAACTAGGAAAATGGTAACACACAAGGACACGATATTCAGCATGGATGTTTTCCACAGTCCCAACACTGCCATCCAGACTACAGCAGGAAAGGGCCAAAAGCTGTTGCACCAATTCAGTCAAGTGCTGAGTGACCTCCTGTACCATAATGACTCCATGAAATAAAGCAGTTATCACCATTTAGGTTGTTGCCTTCTTCTAATATACTGAGAGTTTTAAGGACATGGACATATGCCTTGCTCCCAATCTTGCAGATTGTAAAAGGAATCGGCACAGGGAAAGGAACAAGAATGGGGACCAGGGGAAGGCTAGGATTGGGAACAGCAGGAAGAATGGAAATAGGGAAAGGAATGAGAAAGGTAAATTGAAAGAAATTTGGGTCAGAGACTCTGTAATTTCCTCCTTTGTCTCTGACAGCAGTCTGGGATACAACTCATCTGGACCTGGGGATTAGTTCACTTTTAGGCCTTTGTTTTTGTCTGCCTTTGCTGAAATATTATTTGAATTTCAAAGCAAACTGACATCGTTAACCATTGCAACAATATGATCAAATAATAGTGCGCTGCCAGAGATGAATATTTTAAGCAAAGATTGAAAGATTTTTGAAAGTAAGGGAATTAACGATTATGGTGAGCAAGCAGGTAAGTGGAGCAGAGTCCATGAAAAGATCAACCAAGATCTTACTGAATGGCAAAGCAGGCTCGATGAGCCAGATTGCCGATTCCAGCTCCTTACTTTCTTATGCGGGTTTACCTTATCACAGTATCCACACAGGATCTCAACTGAATTGGGATTGGCATAATGTGCACTGCACAGTCTCTCTGCCAAAGGGGAGAGCAGAAACTATGTCTCTAGTTTCACTATCACTTTTTGTTCCTGTTGTATGTGACAATGCCACCGATTGGTATTGTGCACTATTCTCAACCTATTGTTGTGATCATCTAATCAACCATCCTAAATAATCATTCCTTCTGTCACCGAGACCACAGTGTCAGCAATGTGTATCATCTACAAGAGGTGCTTGGAAATCTTTCGTGGTTATTTGACAGCACCTTCCAAATACATGAACTCTACCAACTGGAAAGATAAGGGCTGTAGATATTGGAACACCACTGCTTTTAGAATTCAAGTCCAAGCTACACACTTGTAACAATGATTTTTTTTCCTCATTATAACTGGGTTTCGATCCTGGAACTTCTTTCCTAAGAAAGTAACTTTTTTGACCATTGGGAAGTTAGAGGGTAGCGGGAGTAAGGAGGAAAGTGTAGTTAAGGCTGTTATCAGCCATGATCTTATTAAATCCCAGATAAGACTCAAAGGCATTGAATGGCATACTTCTGCTCCTAATATATTTGTATGAATCAAAGGCACAATGTATCTACACCACATGGTCTGAAGCAATTCAAGAAGATGGTTCACAACCACCTTCACAAGGGCAATGAGGCTTGGGCAATTACTTCAGGCTTTGCCACCGTGAGTAAGAATAGAAAAAAAATTAGACGAGGTTAAAAGGAAAGAGATGAAAAAAAGGGAAGAATGGTTAAGAAAACAAAACTAAAATTTTTTTAAAAAGTTTAACAAGATTTTAGATTGGAAGCTTATACCAAATTATAAGTACTTCTTTGCCCACGACAGTTCAAACATGTGATCCAATTGAAATATTTTATCAGCATGTGTTCATTAAAGTAGCTCTACCTTTTCTACTTAACTTTGGTAATAGCTAAGCATTACTATGTGATTTCTTACAGTTTCTGAATTCAACTTCCAGTGGTTAGCACAAACTGTACAATTCAACACTGCATTAGGTGTAACTCAGGAAGGAAGTGAGAGGGGTTGGACTGTAGAGTATCACAATGATGCTTGGCTCTGTTTGCGGTAAAGATGTATAGCGTACTACTCTTGATAGATTCCTTTATCAGGGAATCCTCAACATTGGAGCTTGTCTAAAGCATTCCATTCTCCTCACTGAAAATCCCTTTAATTAGTTCTTTCAGTGATAAACATTCTTAATATGGGCAAGTTGTCTGGTACCATGGAGTAAGGGGAAGTGTCTCAGCACTAAACATTCCCTATATGGTGAATGCATAGTCTTTACAGGGAAAAGAGGGGAGAGGGGAGATAGACAAGGTGCTCCTGATGGACTAAAAAAGAAATCAATAACCCAGACCACTTTTAATGACTTTGTAGTTGCAGTAGCCTATTAATCACCTGTCCAATTTATTGTTCTGCACCTACCAACATATTGATTTTTGGTCAGTTGAAGTTGGAAGACCTTTTACTTTTATCTCACTTTTATCCTCAGGTGCAGCTCTCACCAGATGGTAATCACAAAGTTTTCTAGCAGTGATGGTCTGAAAATTAACCCAATATTAACAAATGCTTGCCCTCTGAATCACCCCACCCCTACTCAGCAGGCCGTGGCTGATCATTGCTTGGTACACATGGGTAGCATTGTGGTTATGTAACTGGACAAATAATCCAGAGGTCTGGGCTAATGTTCTAGAGACATGAGTTGAATTCCTACCATGGCAGCTGGAGGAATTTAAATCCAATAAAACAATAAATCTGGAATTAAGATCAATCTCATCAATTATGATCTTGAACCTTTTTGTTGTGAAAACGCATCTGGTTTGCTGTTGTTAGTTAGGAAAGGAAATCTGCCATCCTTACCCAGTCTGGCCCACATGTTGCTCCAGGCCAGCACAATACAGTTGATTCTAAACTGCCCAACTGAGCAAGCCACTCAGTTGTAGGGTTGAGCCACCACCTACTCAAGAGCAATTACAGATGGACAACAAATATTGGCCTTGCCAACAATATTACACCCCAAGAATGAATAAAACAAAAAGACACTCCATTGTGATATAAATGGAGTCAAGACAGAGAGGGTCAAAGTTTACAATTATAGATTTAAATTCTGGTGCTCCACATCATTGCGATTCAGTGTGTCCCGATGCTATCTATCCCAGTAAATAGACAGAAGTGACCATTCTTAATATCACTCACCTAGAACACTGAGATGGTAATTTATAGATTTGTCACCCACAGAGTTACTTGCGACACAAGTGTACTGTCCTGTATGAGACAAAGTTGCTTTGAAGATTTCCAGAACAGACCCATCTGATGAAACCCGATAATCTGTACTGTCATTCAGTTCCTGACCATCTCTTAGCCAAGTAACCTGCGGCTTTGGATTGCCTGAAATGAATCATAAAAAGCCACTGATAGATTATGATGTGTTCTTTACATTTTAATATTATCGTAACTCCCGTAACACAAACACTGAATTCTTACTGAGAACAAGTATCAGAAGATTTATTTTCAGAAAAACTGAAAACATTACACTCCTATCACAGGTATAGTCTGGACTCAAATTAGTTGATTAACTGACTGATTTTTGTGCTGATTGACAAAGTATAGCAGTAGCTATTCAAAGTGAAGCTAATACCTTTACACAAAAACATCACATGGCATGGTGCAACTTCCCTGATCATAGATATGTATAATATGTCACAAAAATTATGGCAGCAATTTGTTTGTTGGTGGAAGCTGCCTTTTCTTCTCATTAGTGACATTAAACTATGAATTGGAATGTGTTTGCAGAGCAAGTCCTACATCTTGGATCTCATTAAAAACATACGGGGTAAATTACACTGTCTAGCATATGTTACATATAGGATAAAGTTTGCCACAAAGTCAACATGCAGTTGGAATAGTACACCTGGCGTTCATTAAAGAAGGCACATCTTATTTGTATTCAGAAGATTGTATTACAGAGAATAGTGTCACCAATTTATTTGACTCCTCTTTCACACTACTCTTTCAATTCATATTTTTGTTATATCACAAGACTATTTATCACTAGATGGCATTATCACTAGCCTATTAACCCAAAAACCTAGCTAATGTTCTGGGGACTTGGGTCGCTTTCAACCAGTGTGGAATCAAGGACACTTAGCAAAACTGGAATCAAAGTTAATCAGGGTACTAACCCTGAGCTAATTGAAGTCATACCGGCACATAGGAAGATGGTTGTGGTTGTCAGAGGTCAGTCATCTCAGTTTCAGGACATCTCTGAAGAAGTTCTTCAAAGTAGTGTCCTAGGCCTAACCATCTTCAGCTGCTTCATTAATGACCTTCCTTCCATCGTAAGGTCAGAAGTGAGGATGTTCGCTGATCATTGCACAATGTTCAGCACCATTTGCAATGCCTCAGATACTGAAACAGCCCATGTTGAAATGCAACAAGATTTGAATAATATCCAGGCTTGGGCTGACGAGTGGCAAGTAATATTTGTAGCACACAAATAACCATTTCTAATAAGAGACAATCTAACCACCATCCCTTGACATTCAATGACGTTACCATCACTAAAAGACCCACTCTCAACATCCGAGGGGTTACCATTGACCAGAAATTCAACTGGATTAGCTGTATAAACACACTGGCTACAGAAGCAGATCACAGACGAGGAATACTGCGACGAGTAAATCACCTCTGGACTCCCCAAACCCTGTCCATAAACTACAAAGCACAAAATTAGAAGTGTGATGGAGTACTCCCCATTTGTTTGGATGCGTGCAGTTCCAACAACACTCAATAAACTTGACACCATCCAGAACAAAGCAGCCTGCTTGATTGGCACCACATCCACAAGCATCCACTCTCTTCAACTTTGATGCTGAGTAGCAGCAGTATGTACATCTACAAGATGCACTGAAGAAATTCACCAAAGGTCCTTAGGCAGCACTTTGCAAACCCTTCATCACTTCTATCTTGAAGGACAAGGGCAGCCGGAACATGGGAACACTACCACCTGAAAGTTCCCTTCCAAGCCACTCACCATCCTGACTTGAAAATATTTCAGTTTTCCCTCACTGTTGCCAGATCAAAATCCTGGAATTCCCTCCCTCAGGGCATTGTAGGTCAACATACAGCAAATGGATTGCAGTGATTCAAGAAGGCATGTCACAACCATTCTCTCAAATGCAACAAGGAATGGGCAATAAATGCTGGCCAGCCAACAACACCTATAAATATGAAATTGTTCTTTTCCTCTCTGGAGGTCAAGGACATAGTGTCATAGAGTCATACAGCGTGGAAACAGACTCTTTGATCCAATCAGTCCATGCTGAACAAAGATCCCAACACATCAATGCAAAAGATAAGACTGAAGCATGCACAGCAATCATCAGCCAGAAGCTTTGAGTGGATGATCCATCTTGGCCTCCTACTGTGTCCTTAGCACTATAGATACCAGTCTTCAGCCAATTCAATGATGAGAGTAAAAATAAAAATAAATGAACAAAATCAAATTTCAACATGGACAGCAACAAGCAAATTAGTCTCAGCTTCACCAAATATGTTTAGCAAGTGGGGAGAGCTAATAATTAGTTACAGTTTTCTTTCCAAGAGCCAATCCAATGACTCTCCCCACACTCTCTCTCCTCTCACATACAGTATGCATGTGGACATCAGGAGAGGATCGAGGCGAGTTATTTCCGAATGATTGAATAACGTGCAACACTCAGGTAATAGAATGGCAGGTGGAGTAAAATATCAAAATTATGAGGGACCAAATTCCAGAAGGACTTCTTGGTTTTAGAAAGGGCAACAGCATGAAAAATACAAAAGCAGATGCGCTGACATGCAAAATCGTTTGATTAAATTTAAAGAAAGTCTTCAAAATTCATTCACCTGTGGTCAAACAAGTCATGTTGATGTCCTGTTTTTGCTTAACTTCCAACTTTTCCACCTGATTTTCATTTAAAATACTGGGCGGACCTACACAAACACAGAATGTGGGAATTTTAGTGAGCCATGATGGACTTTACATCCTCACTGAACTTCCCCACTTGATAATAGTTATCAGCTTTACACTAAGAAATTCCAAACTAAGCCACTGATTTGCTTCTCACCTTTGAAACAAACACTCTTGAAAACTTTATTGTCATGCATTTGGCAAGCTCTTCCAAAGAGTAATCAAGGACTCAATGAGCTGAATGGTTTCCTTCTATGCTATACTATTTACTGTATTATTTCATTGGTCTACATCTCTTCCTGAGAAATTTGGAACATTCACTTCCTTAATTTGTTCAGTTTGAATTTTTTTCATACCAATAGGGTTGCTATAGAACCATAGAACCCCCTAATATGTGTAAGCAGGCCATTCGGCCCATCGGTTCCACATCAACCCTCCGAAGAACACCCAACCCAGACCCATCCCTCTACCCTATCCCTGCATTTCCCATGACTAATCCGCCTAGCCTACATATCCTTGGACAATACAGGCAATTTAGCATGGTCAATCCACCTAACCTTTGGACTGTGGGAGGAAACTGGAACATCCAGAGGAAACGCAGCAGGCAAGGAGAGAATGTGCAAACTCCACACAGACAATCACCCAAGAGTGGAATCAAAAGTGGGTCCTTGGCACTATGGAATCAAACCTGGGTCCTTGGCACAAGGTGAAGCAGTGCTACTTTTGGTTACTATGGAAACTTTTGGTTAATTGGAAACAATTAAAGCAGTAAAGTAATTCCATAATTAACAATAATTTGTACAGTCATGAAGAAATGGTAAAGGATTATTGAAGGTATCAGCGAAAAAATGCATCGTGAAATGTAATCGCAGTAACATCTGAATAATTGCGAGTGAACTGTTTGAGGGCATATATGCCTATTTACTTCAGACCCCTTCTCCCTGGGCCTCACACTAACAGATGGCACAAGGTGAAGCAGTGCTACTTTTGGTTACTATGGTAACCAAACTTTCTGGTTACTCAAGGAGAGACCATTATCATTCAAAGAGCTGGTCTGAGTTAAGTGGTTTCTGAAGAATAACAGAAGATTGAGTGTTAGGGAACATAAGAACTATGAGTCAGCCATTCAACCTCGAGTCTGTTCTATCAATCCGCAGGATTATGCTATTCTAAGACCAATCTGTTCAGATGTGTTGTAGCACACTTCTGGAGCAGCTGGGACTTGCATCTGGGCCTCAAGAGCCCCCTGTCAGTAGGACCACAGTTGATTTGTACCTCACGTGAAGACCCCACTGAGTCTCACTATCTCACTATCTCACATGAAGGGTAGCCACTTTGGGTACCAATGAATGTCTTGTATCAACAGAACCAACTTCAGAGTCTTCAGAAAAAGAGGGGAGACTATTGGAAGGGGAAAGTAAAGATCGTTAGCCAAGATTTCTTTTCATGTAGCCTTATTTATACAAACTAATGTAGGTTATGGGACCACACAATCCTTGAGTACTTCGAAATGTCACTTGTGTGAAGAATTCACAAGCAATAGAGATGTTACAATGTATGATGTTACAGATAGGATTTTGAATAAAATTGTCAACAGTTCTCTCCTCCTTACTCAGCACATCCACATGAAAATCCTTTGCTGCTTCCCCTACACTGTTGCTGGCTACACAGGAATAATGGCCGGCATCTCCCATGAGCACACGAGTCAATTTAAGGGTTCGTCCACCTTGGGGGTAAATCAAAGAATTGGAAACAATTAAAGCAGTAAAGTAATTCCATAATTAACAATAATTTGTACAGTCATGAAGAAATGGTAAAGGATTATTGAAGGTATCAGCAAAAAAATGCATTGTGAAATGTAATCGCAGTAACATCTGAATAATTGCAAGTGAACTGTTTGAGGGCATATATGCCTATTTACTTCAGACCCCTTCTCCCTGGGCCTCACACTAACAGATGGCACAAGGTGAAGCAGCCTGCAGCTTCTGTCAGTTTAAATGCTAAAAAATGCACATAAGTTGTGTCGTTCCAAAATTTGCATCATCTCCACTGTGGCAGTAACAGGGCTTCTGCTGCCTACAACTCTGGCAGCAGAAGATCACTGGTACAAGATAAAATTTCCCTCCTCTGTGGCATTGTATGCTACAGCAATAATGTATTGTGCCCAATTAAACTTTTATTCCAAATGATGAACAGGTTCAAAGCAGCAGGTCAGAGTCACTTGCTATCTAACGTGTACATAGATCCCCATCACATTAACACTTGAGAAGTCCAAGTCAGTGGTAATACTGCTTCTCCAGACTAGTGAGTAGGAGTTATCCTGGCTTAGTGCTTGCAAGGAAATAAGAAACCGCACTTTATGAGCTCCGTTGAGGCTTACAAACTGGTAAACTGAGCACAGAGTCATAAAATCAGATAGCACGGTCGCAGATCCTTTAGCCCAAATCATCCACGCCAACCCAGGTATCCTGAATTTAACTAGTCCCATTTGCCTGCATTTGGTCCACAGCCCTCTGAACCCTTCCTGTTCATATATCTGTCCAAATGTCTTTTAAATGTTGTAATTTTACTCACCTCCACCACTTCCTCTGGCAACCCATTCCATACATGCACCACCATCTGTGTGAGAAGGTTGCCTCTCAGGTCACTTCTGAATCTTTCCCCTTTCACCTTAAACCTATGCCCTCTAATTTTGGACTCCCCTATCCTGGGAAAAAGACCTTGGTTATTCACCTGATCTATGCCAAACATGATTTATAAATCTCTAGAACGTCACCCCTCAGCCTCCTGTGTTCCAGCGCAATGTGTCTCAGCCTGTTCCAGTCTCTCATAATTTAAACCCTTCCGTCCCAGCAACATCCTTGTAAACTTTTTCTGTGACCCCTTCTAGTTTAACAACGCTCTTCGTATAGCAGGGCAACCAGACTTTAATGCAGTATTTTAAAAGGGGCCTCACCAATGTCTTGTACAGCCACAGCATGGTGTCCCAACTCTGAGTGCTCTGACCAATGAAGGCAAGCGTGCTAAATGCTTTCTTCACTGCCCTGTCTACCTGCAATGCCATTTTCAAGGAACTAGGCAGCTTTAGGTCCCTCTGTTCGCCAACAATCCCGAGAGCACTACCATTAACTGTGTACGTCCTGCCTTGGTTTGCCTTACCAAAATTCATTTAAGTTAAATCCCATTTGCCATTTCTCAGCCAATTGGCCCATCTGATCAAGATCTCATACTCTAAGATAAGCTTCTTCACTGTCCACTATATCACAAACTTTTGTGTCATCTGAAACGTACTAACCATACCTCCCATATTCTCACCCACGTCATTAATATAAATAACGAACAACAGTGGATCCAGAACCAATCCCTGCGGCACAGCGCTGGTCACAGGTGTTCAGTCCAAATAATATAGCTTTACCACCACCCTCTGTCTTCTACCATCAAGCCAATTTTGTATCCAACTGGCGACCTCTATCTGGATCCTATGTGATCTAACCTTACTAACCAGTCTACCATGTGGGATCTTGTCGGAGGCCTTGGGAAAGTTTGTGTAGACAACATCTATCCCTTGGCCTTCATCTATCGTTTTCGTAACTTCTTCAAAAAACTCAATCAAATTTGTGAGACATATTTTCCCATGCACAAAGCCATGCTGCCTATCCCTCATCAGTCCTTGTCTTTCCAAATGCACATAAATCCTATCTCTCAGAATTCCCCCCCAACAACAACTTCCCCACTACTGATATCAAACTCATCGGTTTATAGCTACCCATTAAAGTGAGGTAATTTGAGTGGTGTCCTTGTGGTGCAGTTGCACAAAAGCAAACTCATATCTAATAAGACACCAGCATCAATGCCAGAATTAGTGCCAGCACTGTGCTGTTACTTGGGGTTGTGAGTAAGAAATACATCAATGACAGTTCCAATCCTTGTTCAGAAAGAATATGGTTTCTGCAGGAAATTGTATGGGGTCTGACTCTTCCAGCGGACATTGCAACTCCATCACTGGAGCCATATGTGGGCCTCAACCCCAAAGTTGGAGCTGTGCTGAACTGGCCAACTGACATTCCCATTAAAAGGAAAAGGAATAACAAACTGGCAGATAAAAACCTCACATAATTCCACATTCAACTCTACTTTTAGTTTAAGCAAGATTAGGCCCAGTCTAGAGCGTGAAGCAATCTGTACCAAAACCTTACTTTTCCAATTCAGGCCACTTACAATTGTGACTAACACCATCAAGCATCAAAAAGTGATTTATTTCTCTATCCAAATATAGCAGTAGAAAAGAATATGTCAAATGGAAGGCTGGCAAGTCTATGAGTGGCAGATTCATGCCAAGGTCAGTACCACCAGATATTAATGCAAAAATTGATCTGACGCATCATTAAGGTCACGTGACAAGAGGGCTTCTGCTCATCATTTTTCATAAGTAGCAAGAGTGTGTCCCTGTGTGAGTGTTTGCTTGCATAAGTATTTGGGTACACATATCCACATATGCATCATATTTATGTATTCATGTCACAGTCACAGCGTCATCACAATTCACAAGGCCATTCAACCTACTGGGTCATTGCAGAACAATTCAGTCAAACCAATTTCCTGATCTATACTGATACTACTGTGAGATTATTTTCCTCAAATGTCCATCCAATTTTCTTTCAAAATTATTCAACATCTCCATCTTTATAGGCTACAGTTCCAAGTCATTATCACTTGCTACAAGAAATTCTCCCTTACATTGCCTGCCTATCCCTTGCTCAAAATTTGTGACCTGTAGACCTTGTATCATTAGTTAATTGAAACAGCTTTTCTTGATTTACTTTTATCTAAACTTGTTGTAACTTTGTACACCTCCAACGATCCATTTTGATCCAAGGAAAACAACTTCAGCATTCCGCAAATAGCTAAAATCTCTCAGCCCTGGAACCACTCTGGTACACATCCTCTGCAATCTTAATGTAATGTATGCTGCGTCTGTGTTATGAATGTTATGAATCAAAATTTACACTATCAGACAATGTTTACAAGCAGTTTGCACCATTCAGGGATCACTCTCAAAACACAAACTTAGGAAATTACCTTGTGAAGATTTCAAGTGGAACCAGCGATTGATAAACACAATGGTACTATTTAATGTCAGTATCAATATGTTTCATGGGGCACGAGCATTTAGTCAAAAAAGAAGTGAAAACAGAATTTGCTGTACTTTAAGGATGTGACCCCGATGAGAAACAAAGGTTACTTCTTGCTTTACCTGACAGTATTTGCATCCTTGTACTGGAGACAATAGGTGATCCATTTCTGAACCAGGTGAAGACAGGTGGAGGGACGCCAGTGGCCTCACATATCAGTGAGATCGAGTTGCTCAAAAGGGTGCTGATATTTTCTGGAGCCCCAATCTCCCCAATGATAGCTGGAGGGACTGACCAAAAACAGACACACACAGTATCAACTGTCAGTCACTGATGCAGACATGCCAGAAAGAAAAAGTATCTTTACTTGATGCTGCCATTTCTGATTTAACTGACCATGGAAGTCTCATATTACAATATTGATACTAAATATATACATACCCTAGCTTTATATTCCTCATATTTGTAAGTGCTCTTGCCTGTTGGTTCAGGAAACACTTACGAAAGTTGAAAAACTCAATGTTTTGAATTATGGCATTAACTTTGCAATGTATAGTGCTTTGAAAAGTACAATATATATTCTGCTTACTTGAAGCTACTATTTTTCTAAGCAAAGGGAGTCTTCAACAAGAGAAATAAAAAGTCAGCCTTTGCCTGTTCAAGCAATTTTAACTCTGGGTGTGTCTGGCTATTTCCTACCCCAAAGACTTAATAACCTTGGGACGACTGCAACAGATAGCCAGAACAACCTCCTGATATGATGTCATACAAAGCCCATGGTGAGCTGAGGCCATGAAATTGACCACTTAAGAGCTTTAATTGATTAGAGCCGATTAGGTTGCCATGGATCTTATTGCCTAGGATTTAGTTGCTGATATGATGAGAGAGAGGCATCTCTCCAGGGACAGTTCACCTAATTATCTGCCATCCATTCTACACTCCTCACCATCTCCAAGGAGAGGAAAATTGTGCCCAGAGTGGTCTAGCAATCCAACAGCCTTCCATTCTAAAGAGTACAGACATAGGCCCTTCTAAAGATTCCCAAAAATCATTTTCCTGAAAATCTGGATCACCTGAAGAAGGGTGACCATGGGATGTCCACGTACAGGATTTAAAACAAAAATCAATTAGCTCCTTGAGGCTGAAATAGTAAGTGATTGTAACAGAGTCCTCCAGTGGAATAATGGGGAAACTCTCCTTCAATAACAATTTGGAAACAGGCTACACAGAATACAAACTGGAAATATCCTTATTGCCAAGGAAGATAAAATACCATAAGCCTCTCTCTCATCCAGTTTTTGGTTCTGAAATGGTACTTGCCACAAGATAGGGATTGTGATGTTGATTGGAACTAAGTTATACTTGATCACCTTGAATGAAATATATTGATTCTAGCAGCACACCCCAGAACCAAAACAAGCTTTGACGACTTCCTTTCCCAATAGTCATAAATGTGGCGGCAAGCTACACTGCAGAGAGGTTCCCCAACACAATAGCAGCCTGTAAGCTGTGGTTATCTTTCTAATTTTAATTTTTTTTATGTTGGCGAAAGGGTGCTTAATGGTGTGTTGGCCATTTGGCTTCTAATTGACAAATCTGGGAAATAAATCGACTTCACTGACTGCTTTAGACACGATGCAAGTATGGGACCTCCAATTTATGACAATACCAGGCATCCAACCCAAAATAGAAAATCTTACTCATGGTGCTATTATTAGCCCTAGATGTGAATTTCCTAAAATTTTGTTAATATATTGCCATTCACAGAACCTTAATGCCAATCACCTGCTCTGACATTACAAGGTCTTATGGCACAGTGTAAGCACACTACCTCTGTACCAGAAGGTCCATGTTCCAGGACTTGTTGACCATGGAAGATATATGTGTAATGTGGCCAAACAGGTTATCAGTCTGTAAATCCTTTCAATACATCAGACAACAGATTGTAAGAATTGGAAAACTTCCTGGTTAAGATTAGACTGGTGCTGGAAATGCACAGCTTCATCAGGGTGGGATCCTGCCCAAAACATTAATTTTCCTGCTTCTCGGATGCTGCCTGACCTGCTGTGCTTTTCCAGAACCACTCGAGTCTTGACTCTCATCTCCAGCATCTGCAGTCCTCACTTTCACCTAGTTGAATTTCCTGGTCAACCATACTACAGAAAGCATTGCCAAGCCATTGCAGTACTTTGCTCATAAGCATGGACCAATCCAACAGAAGTCCACTGCTCAATCCTTGGAAACAAGGGCAGGACAAAAGACAGACAGACAGACTCTGTCAATGGTAACTCAGGGAATGCAGCATTGGATTGAATGTTAATTGGATGTTCATCCCAATCAGATTTACTAGCCTAACCACATCTGGTTTTAAGAAAACACTGATTTTACATTTTCAACAAGTGACCTTCTAGGTTAATGCTTTGCCTGTCTGTGATTCTGGGTCTAATTGCACTGCTTCTATTGAAAAGATGCGGAAGATGGAGACAATGTGTAGCCAGAGGCTCATAACTCGGGCCACAATATTCATATATAGACATTAGATGCCACTGGAGGGGAGATTAAACTAAACCATATCTCAAGGTAATTTGCTTTCTCACTGTCCTGAACGTACTGCTCACAGTTAAGCTGTCACAATTAGGTATTAGGCTGTTGATTGCTATTACCCCTCCCCATCCTGGTGAAATCTGTAAACATTTGGCCACAAGTTGGAATAACATTTGGGTTGGGCTGTACAAAACCGTCCACTGTTGTTTGCTAATCAGACTACCATATGGAGAATGGGCTGGTTCCAAAATGAAGGCTACAAAATTGTGGGGGGGGGAATATGTACGTAGTCCATATAAATTTTCCAGCAGTTTTTTTTTCTTGACTGATTAATAGGCTTGCAAATAAAAATTAAAACCAGACACATAAAAAGGCCAAAGAGAAAAAGATTATCTTTGACCCCAAGACAATATAAGCACTGGATAGAAGTGATGAGACAGAACATTCCAAGAAAACATAATGGCAATCAGCTTAATGTATTGTTCAGTGAACTGATTACTGGAAAGTCCTCATTTCATCTGCTAACACTCAGGATTGTTTCTTCTAAGATGCATTAAAAATAAATGCTACAGTTTGGAAATGACAGACAATAATGTTAATGACAAGCCTGAGTATTCTCAGATTAAATTTTTCCTCAGTGCTATTTTATTGTCAGGATATACTCCATAAAATTACACACTGTTTTAAAAATAAATCGTGGCAGAAGAACTGAATACTGATGTGTAAAGTGCTTGTTTAATTGCCAAGTTTATAAAAAAAAGGAGAAAATCAGAGGTTGAACAGAAAACTCCCTGTTCACTCAGTACCAATCTTCTGTCCCTCCCATCTCTGCAATAGCACACTGGAACTGATATAGGAACAAAACTCATACACACTCATATGGTACTCATAGTATTACATATACTCATGTAAAAGCAGACTACATAATTTTTGGCCTAAAAGAAACATATTTTCATGTATACCTCAGATAAAATATCACTATTTTTCAGGGATTTTGAAGGATTTCAAAAAGAAGTGTTATTAGTTTGTTACATATTTATTTTGTATTGGATGGAATAGTTTGTAATGTTATAAAATAAAAATGCTAATAATCAACGTGGATCTTTACTTTATTCCATCATGGCAATGTTTTCTGGATTTCATTTGGACTTAAATCAAGCATACATTTGACCCCTTGAACTATGAATAAGAGAACCTATGATGGAGCCAAAGTAAGTTAGTCTCAACAACTAAACTTTTACATGAATAAATACAGTAATCTGTTTCTCACTCGGTTTATTGATGGAGCTAACTGAACTTTTATGGAATACCCACTGTAGTGATTGGAACCAGGGTAAGGTAGATCTCACTGACAATGAGATCCTTCATTGAGATTGTTAACCCGGGCCAATCTGGGAGCCCTGGTTAACAGATATAAACAGGAGATTTACGTTCGAGCCTGGGTGTCTCTGGAGAAGGAGCACGCGGTGTCCACCAACACCCTGGAGTCGTTCAGGGAGAGGTGGGTGCCGCAGGGAGTGGAGTGCACAATTTTCCCCCACCAGCTCTGTTTTGATTTAATCCCTGCCCTCCCTTCACTGTTTGATCACGCAGCATTGCCCTTTGATGTCAAGGGCACTGCTTGTCACTGGCCTCCCACGTGTTTCCTTTCTTCCTGGTGGTGGAAATTGAATAAAGATTTGTGCACCTTGTGTCTTTCACTGTGTCTCACACCTGCACACACACAAACATGGGTGCGGGGGAAAAATAAGCACTACCGCAGTGAGGCGGTAGTCTGGGGGTAATGAAAATGAAAAAAAAAGAAAAACAAATAAACAGAAGATTCAGAGAGTCTCTTCATTTAAGGGACTGGCTCAAGCTGGCTGTTCACAACCTATGTACTATGCAGATGTAAATAAAGAGTGGCTTGGTGACGGGATACCTGCCTCCTTGGAATTATTTCATCTACTAACTTATTACTTTCGTTATAATAGTTAGAGAAGGAATGAACTGCTTGACCATTAGGTTTGTTGGTAGAGCTATGGTCAGGGAGAATGTCTATATTTAAACAGACTTAAGACAATACTGACTGCTTTGTTACACTGTAAATTCAACTCACGAGAAGTTAACTATCCAGGGATGGACAATCAGACCAAATTATTTTTCATAACAATGTTATGTTGATTTCCCTCACATTGGAGTCATAAATACAACTGTATGTTAGAAAATATAATTTAGTGAAATGCAGAATTCCCATTACTAGGTTACTGCTGTGGCATATTTTCTCGGATAGCTATTTTAAACTCAAACCTTTCTCCTTGTTAGAATATCATAATCATAGATCACAGAATCCCGTCAGTGTGGAAGCAGGTCGGTCAGTCCATTGAGTCCACACCAACATTCCAAAGTATCCCACCCAGGCCCACCCCCAATGCTATCCCTGTAACCCTGCATTTCCCATAGCTAATCCACCTAGCCTGCACACCCCTGAACACTATGGGTCAATTCAGCATGGCCAATCCACCTAACCTGCACATCTTTGGATTCATCAATATTGAATATATTATGAAATGCTTGTCTATGTGCAATGACTTTGAAGTTTCATGGAGAATTATGTGATGAAGGTTCGTGAGGTTTTTCTGAGTATTATCTATTTCATATACCTCAACAAGTAAGTCAACATTGATTTTAAATATTATGTTTACAGAAAAGAGCACCTTGATTCCGGAATATTCATTTCAAGGACAGTACCATATTGAATCTATTCTCATACATACTCACCAGTTCAAGAACACGTACATGGACAAAGATAAAGTCGCCATAGTCTTACCAGACCATAGCGTTGCTCGCTCATAGAGAGAGTGAGTGAGAAAGAAAGAGATGACTAGTGATAATTTAACCTGAGGGTCACCATGCCTCAGGCGAGGTAAGAGGTTGATAAGGAGAGTCCTTCATAATAAGCTCAGCCAGTGCAGGAATTTAACCCACACTGTTGGCACCACTCTGCATTTGTAAACCTGATGTCCAGCCAGCTGAGCAAACCAACCCATATTCTCACTTCTACACAAACATAAACCATTCTCTCACATGTACATACTCATATGCCTATACCATAAGACTCACAAACACACACTCACATACACTCAACGCATGCTCAAATACACAAAAACACAGGATGATGTTCACATTAATACACTCTCATTCACATGTCAGCACATTCTCTTGTACATGCAAACACATTGTCATACATGCAAGCACCAAAACATGCTGTCATGTCTACACTCAGCAATGTGCACATTCTTGACAGAAGCATGCATCAACACACAATTCAGCAAGGTCAGTGAATGATGATAAGGAATGGGTTATGTGGCTATTTTTTTCTCTTTCCTAGCTTAGTACACTTATAGCTAGGCACAGTCCACAGCTTGACACTGGGACCATTCAGACTCCAAATATCTGTTCTAAGCTGAAATTTCAGCAAAGTCCAATTTTAAATTGAAGTAAAAATCAATTTTACAAAGAAGCATAAATACTTCTCAACTCATTGATCATAATCTTAAATGTACCCACATCAAGCTTATTGAAAATTGTGGTAAATTGCTAACATTTTAAATTAACAATTGCCTAAAGAATTTCAGGCTTAAACACAAATTACGGCTCATTTGATGCCCCATTTCATAAAACCCTTTTTATACTAAACTATGAAACATTGAGAAAGTGGACGGAATTAATTAAATGCCAAAGCGTCCTTACACTAGAGGCTTCACATTCAATGCTTTACTCATACAAATTTTATTTATCTTGAAATAATATACACAGAAGGAATTAAAAAAATTACGTTTGAACTGGTCATATAAGACAATGGATTAATTAGGGATAACTCACAGGTAGGAAGCTAGGAACCCTTTATTCATTTTAGAGGTTCTGGCAGACGTTCTAGGTCATGGCTTAGAATTTCTGATCAAATATGTAACTTCATTCAGTGTAATTCCCCCAATTTGTTGATGCAAAAAAAAAATTCAGAGCTTCTAAGTGCTGATTGAAACTTGCATGTCCAAAATCTTTTCTGCTGGTTTTATAACATTGTGTTTGAAACAGGCCTTGCTCACAAAACTTGGTGTGGCCTCCAGGGTGTACTCACTCACCACTATGATAGGACCATCATAACATTTGTTTTCAGACCTTTCCGAAAATGAAAATGGAACTTTTGATTATGAGGGCATTAATAGATACGTTTGGCAATTTTTTTAAAAAAAGGTCCACTATGTATATAACAAGTGTTAGTTTTAGTCATTTAAAATAAGGTTACTCATGAGATGTGGATTGACACTAAATCAAAATGATTTTGTTCTGTGATAAACACATTTTCTGTGTATTAATCAAACTTTACCAAATTACCATTCTTCAGTACGTCTGCAGAGATCTTTTAAAGCAAAACTGTATGTAAAAACACTCTCCAATTCTTCTGATTCTTGACAGTTTTTTGCATTTAATGTTATGTAAATTTGATTGAATGGAATTACATGTGAGATAAACATTTGGATGTGACTTACGCTGGAAAACCCCAATGCAGAAATTTGATTTCAGGTTAATCACAAAAGGAAAGGACAGTACAGGACATTGGGAATAAGGAACAGGTGTGTGAGAAAGACAGCCAGACAGGAAGCAAATCACAATTTTGGCCAAAACATCTCAATGTTGCTATAGCAAGCAAACAGTGAACTAACAGTTTGAAGCATCTTGCATGAAAAATGGTATAAATATGGCACGTCTGTTCTTCAGCAGCTGGATTGTATTAACACAAATATACTCATAAATTATCAGCATCCCATTTTAATCTCTCCAGTGTATTTTATGGAAACTTGAAGGATTTTTTTCTACAATATTATTTATGGGCCTATTGAGAGAAGAATGATTGTCAATTTGTAACAGAATAAAATCATTAACCCTTTGGGTAGCAAATTACGCCTTACTTGTATTATCTGTTATACAATGTAAAGTTATTCTCTATCCACAAATGTGACTGATTTTACATTAAAACTTGCAATTGGCCACACTGGATATTTCACTAGTGGATAACATTGCAGACTAAACCTCGATACTGAATTGTGGTCGGTTATTCAAGTGCAGCGGAGGTCACCATTGTCTACTTCAATAGTGTCCTTATCAGACAATGCCTTATTTCAAGCAGTGTTGATTCACTGGGAAATCTCAAACCTGGGCTGGTTGGCCATTTGCAATGTCTAAACAATGGTCACAACCATAATCCAGATAACAGTTAAATATTGCATGAACTGGACACCAAGGACCAATTGCAAAACCAGTTGAACCAGACAACTACCTTAGTGGCTCTTGAAGTGCAGTCTGTGGGTGTCCTCTGGACTAGTCCAAATGCAAGTCATGACCACACAAGTCCACAGATGAAGCCATATGAGAACTGGCCAGTATGCTCTGCCCAAATACTTGTAACATCACACACCAGACAGGACTCCCAAGTGTTAGATGCTAGCAATAACAATTGGATTTTATAAGCTACCATTATAACATTCTGCGAGATTGGATTTTTAAAAATTGTAAAACCAAACAGGAACAAACTGAATGAGCAACTCCACGTGACTTTTTATCAGAGTAGGACCATTCTTCCTTCTAACTCTCTATCTTTAACCTGAGTTATATTTTTGCAATGACATGTAAGAGAGGGTGGGCAAGACTGGTGACCTTAGCTTCTCCTAAACAAAAGAGACCCTGAGAACTAATGTTTTAGCTAACAGTCAGATAACTCACTACAGTCTAAGGATGAAAATGGAGGCCATTTTTGAGTCTGACTTTGAAACTCACAATCACATCTTGAGACATCTCATAGGAATAACCAACAGTTTTAAAACACCCAGATGAACGCAGTAATCAAGTGACACCAATAAATCTGATAATGACAATCACTCAAATGAATAGACTTCTGCTTCATCCAGTTAACCTGTTCTGGACACTATAACTATTTTATTATGAGATCTAAATGTATTGGCCCTTTCTTTGCCTCGTTCTATCCTTTTACTTGCTGGCCATATGACTAATTAGATGATGAGTGGCATCTGTTCAAAACCAGTAGTAACTCAAACGCTTACCATGGACACTCAAATCAAACTTCCTGTCTGATTGTCCAGCCACATTAATAGCCAGACAAGTGTACCGGCCTGTGTTGTCCTCCTGTGCCCTTTGAATTTTCAGAGACCGCCCTTCGTTCTCCACTTGGATGCCTCGTCTGCTCACCACAGGACGCCCATCTTTCACCCATGTCAATGTTGGCCATGGAACTCCATCAGCTTCACATTCTAGCGTGATCTCAGCTCCCCTGGCAATTGAAATTTCTGTTGGCTGCCTACCACCATTCTTGATACTGGGCATCACTGAAACAGAAAGAGAAAACCGCCAAGGGTTGAGGCAAACTTCAAGTCACACAGGGGTCACACAGGGAGAGGTACTCCAGAGATATTGCGGTATCTGAAACACTTCCATTATATAAAATATTTCACCTTCTCAATTTACCCACACTCACCATAAATCTCCACACTATAGTCTTGTTTGTTTGTCCCAGCTAAATTAGTCCCTATGCATGTGTAGTTTGCAGCATCTGATATCCGAGTTCGAGCTATTTGTAGCATTTGGCTACCAGAGGAAACAGTAATTCGATCATCTTTCACTGTAGACAGTGGTTTTCCTGTGATTGGCAGTAAAGAACAGAGACAGAAAATATTAAGATAGAGATAAGCAGATCTGGATTTACAAAAGCAAACCTAGACAAAATATTTTTAAAAATTATTTCTTCTCATTATTAATCGATTTTTTTCTTTAGTTATATGAAAACTCATTACTTCTCATCCCTACATTTAATGCCATAAAACAATGGAATGTTGTTGGATGTTGCTGAAAAAACAATGGCTGGATGTTGCTGAAAAATACCCCAGAATGTTCAAGATGCAGTGTTATTAACCTGCAAATCAATCAGGGATGAAGACATTTGATACAAATTGAAGTTCCAAAACTTGATTATTAATTTACATCACTCCAATCTTAGCCTGCCCTTTATTTTTAAGAACCTTCTACACCTGCACATTAATCATCCACCAAACTCACCACAGTAAGTTAAGTAAAGAGTGTATGCTTTCAATAGCCTTCTCCAGTCACAAAGTGTACATAATACTCCATATTAATAAGATTTTGTTGCAATATTCTAACTTCAGACAAACAAACAACTGAACAGGTTTACCTTCACTTTTGTATAAGTGAATTCTATAGCCTCATTTAAAAAATCTAGCAACTTATGCTTTTGACCCCCAACTTTTAAAAGATTTGTTTGCACATGAGGAAAACACCCTGCTTTTCTAATTGTTTGATGGTTTTACTGTTGGGAATCCTTATTAATAAGAGTATAAAACTCTTGTAGTGAACAAACAAAATTTCAATTGAACTTTATTTAAAGAGAGAATTTCTCTCCTCCAGCCTGTCCCAAAACCTAAAAAACTAAATTGCTTGAACACGTTATTATTCTGAGGAACCTAGTCACTCTATAATTAACTTGTTGAACTTTCTTTTTCCCTATAGTTTATCTCCAGGCAATGTAGTCTCACAACTATTTATTAGGAATCAACTGCTATTTTAACCAGAAAACAGCTCAGAGAAAGCCAAATTCTTAAAGGGACTATCACCACAAGGTAAGATGGTGTACTTTTTCCCTAAAAGCCCATAGATCATCAGAGTATCTTACTTCCTTTAACGAGTCCATATCATTTACAAATATTGAAAACAACAATGGTCTAGACACTGATCACGAAGGATATAACTGTTCATACCATGCTACACTTAAAAACAAAACTAAATCTCTTACTTTCAACCAAGTTTCAGTTCACACAAATGAGAATATTGCTTAGTAACAACTCAAGTGATGAAGTGGTTATGACTTTCTTTCAAAGTCAAAGTTCCTTACCACATGTCTACAAATTTGGTATAGATTCATCAAAATAGAAACCTGCACCCCCTTCTAAGTGATTAAAGACTTAACAACAATCTAGATTTGTTCAATACATCGCATCAATTGCATGACACTTTGACCTTTTACGATAAGTTCTGTGTCCTATGATCCTGCCCCACTAGTTATCTGATGAAGGAGCAGCGTTCTGAAAGCTTGTATTTTCAAATAAACCTGTTGGACTACAACCTGGTGTTGTGTGATTTTTAAAAAATTAGCAGGGTGCTTAGTGGCTTAAACTACCAGTTGAATAGAAAATGGAAGAAGAATCTTTCCAACTTAACAGACAGTCCATTTGTCTTACTTCATCTTCATGAGTATTCAACTCAGGTTTTCAACCAGTCTAAGTAGAATTTGTGATTATAAAGGATGGGTGAGTGGATTTGCTGTCTGCAGCAAGATCATCTAATTAGAAACACAGTACAATTTACTGATGAACTTACCATTCTTTTGCCACTCAAGGGTCGGGTAAGGAATCCCAATGCAATCACAAAACAAACTCAATGTGTTTCCTTCAGTTACTGTCACAGATATTTGTTCCTTTAATCCATAAAATGTTGGAGGCACTGAAAAATATTTCAAAACATAGCATGTCAGAGTAAATATTGTGCTTATCACTGTCTGATCTTGTGTGATTGTCAACAAAATGTAATTACTTCTCCTCACAGCTCATGTTATTCCACCCATAGCTGCACATTTGGCTGAGAATCACAGAAACAGAAGTTTATAGCATGGAAGATAGCTAACCTGCCATTTTGTCCATGCTGAGTGACAAGTAGCCATCCAGCCTTACTACAATCTCCAGCTTTAGTCTGTAGGAACATAGGAAATAGGATCATGATTTAGCCATTTGGCCTCTCGAGACTGCTCCACCATTCATCTAGACCATAACCCATTTTCAAACCAAGCACAATTTCCCAACACTATCATTATTGCAGTTAATGTCTATAAAGCTATTCAGCTCTGTCTTGGGCATACATTATGTCAATAAATTTGCATGTTACTGCCCTTCAAATGAATAGCCATATTCTTTTGAAATAATGATAGTTTCTGCCATTACTATCCTTTCAAGCAGTGAGTTTTACATTCTCATGACGCGGGCTTTGCTGGCTTGCCAGCACTTACTGCTTTGTCCTTGTTGCTCTTGAGAAGGTGATGGTGAGCTGCATTTTTGAACTACTTCAGTCCACATGTTGTTGATAGACCCAGAATGCACTTAGGGAGGGAATTCCAGGGTTTTGACCCACTGGCTTGATGGCGATATATTTCTAAATCAGGATGGTGAGTTTCTTGGAAACTCCTCCCTACCTTTTATCTTAGCCTGCTGGACACACTTTCCTCATTCCTGAAGAAGGGCTGATGCCCAAAACGTCGATTCTCCTGTTCCTTGGATGCTGACTGACCTGCTGCGCTTTTCCAGCAACACATTTTCAGCTCTGATCTCCAGCATCTGCAGTCCTCACTTTCTCCTCGGAGTTTCTTGGAAGGTAGGTTGCAGGTGATGGCTTTGGAATGTGTTATCTAAGGATCTTTCATGAATTTCTGCAGTGCATCTTGTAGATAGTATACACTGCTGCTACTGAGCGTTGGCATGGGAGGGAGTAGATGCTTATGGATATGAATCAATCAAGCTGGCTATTTTGTCATGGATGCTGTCAAGCGTCTTGAGTGATGCTAGAGCTGCACCAATTGAATTGAATTGAATTTATTGTCAAGTGTACTGAAGCACAATGAAAAGCTTTGTCTTGTGAGCAATACAGACAGATCCCATAGTTAAGGAGCTTAGATAAGTAAATAACAGGTAAACAGCGGCAAAAACAAAAAGACAGGTACAGGTGAATGTTAAGAATTTGTGAGTCCATTCAGTTCAGTATTCTAACAACAGCAGGGTAGAAACTGTTGCAAAACCGGCTAGTCCATGTGTTCAGGTTTCTGTACCTCCTCCCCAATGGTTGAGGTTGTAGAAAAACATTGCCAGGGTGGGATGGATCTTTGAGAATGCTATGGCCTTTCCTTGACAACGGGCCTGGAAGATGGATTCTATAGATGGGAGGTTGGCCTTTGTGATTGTCTGGGCCGAGTTCACCACTCTCTGTAACCGTCTCCAATCTTGAATGGTATGGTTGCCATACCAGGTAGTGACATATCCAGACAGAATGCTCTTGATGGCGCACCTATAAAAGTTGGCAAGGGTATTCGCCGTCATGCCAAATTTCCTCAGCTGCCTGAGGAAGAAGAGACATTGTTGGGCCTTTGTAACCAGGGCATCCACATGAAGAGTCCAAGAAAGCTTGTTGTGGATGACCACTCCCAGGAGCTTGATACTCTCCACTCGTTCCACCACTGTGCTGTTAATGTGTAGGGGGGCATGAGTAACATCCGCCAAAAGAGCTGGGCATCACTTGACCAATCTGGTCAAGTGGGGAGTATGCCATTATAATCCTGACTTGTGCCTTTTAGATGGTGGACAGGCTTTAGGGAGGCAGGAGGTAAGTTACTCACTGCAATCTTCCTTGCCTCTGACCTGCTGTTATAGCCACTGTGTTTATGTAGTGAGTTAAATTGAGTTTCTGGTCAATGGTAACCTTCAGGATGTTGATAGTGGGGGATTCAGAGATGGTAGCATCATTGAATGCCAAGTGGTGCTGTTAAATTGTCTCTAACTGGAGATATTCATTGCCTGGCATTTAAATGACACAAATTTTACTTCACACTTGCTAGTCCAAACCTAGATATTGTCTGAATCTTGTTGCATTTGAATGTGGACTGCTTTAGTATTTCAGAAATCACAAATGATGCTGAACTTGTACATTCAGTGGCAAACATCCGCACCTGAAAAAGCAGGGAAGGTCATTGATAAACCAGCTGAAGATGGTTAGGCCTAGAACACTATCCTGAGGAACTCCTGCAGAGATGTCCTGGAGCTGAGATGATTGACCTCCAACAACCAAGATCATCTTCCTATGTGCCAGGTATGACAGCAACAAGCAATGAGTGTGCCCCCTAATTCCAACTGACTCTAGTTTTACTGGGGTCCTTGATGCCACCTCAGTTGAAAGTGTCCTTGATGTCACCTCACCTCTGGAATTCATCTCTTTTGTCCATGTTTGAACCAAGACTGTCAGAAGCTAAGTGGCCCTGGCAGAAACCAAACTGGACATCACTGAGCAGGTTATTACTGAACAGATGATGCTTGATAGCACTGTTGTTATTAAGTTTCAACAGCAATTGGCTGGGCTGGATTTGTCCGGCTTTTCACGTATAGGACATATCTGGGCAATTTTCCACATTGTCAAGTAGATGTAAGTTTTTGAGCACAAGTCTTCGGTACTATTGCTGGAATGTCGTCAAGGCCAATAGAATTTGCAATATCCAGCATTCCGGAATATTTCTGGATATCAGGTGGAGTGAATCGAACTGGCTGAAGACTAACATCTGTGATGCTGGGGATCAGTGGAAGAGGCCAAGATAGATCATCCATTTGACACTTCTGGTTGAAGATTGTCATGTGTGCTATAGCCATGTATTTTGTACTCTGTGTTGGGCTCTTCCAATATTGAGGATGAGGATATTTGTGGAATCTCTCCCATCAGTGAGTTGCTTAATTGACCACCACTGTTCACGACAGGATGTGGCAGAACTGCAGAGCTTAGATCTGATCCGTTGGTTGTGGGATTGCTTCGGTCTGTCTGCACTTGTTACTGATGCTGTTTGACATGCAAGTAGCCTTGTTTGGTAGCTTCACCAGGTTGACCCTCCTCTGGCTCGATGGCAAAGACTGAGTGGAGGATATGCTGGGCCATGAGGTTGCAGATTGTACTGGGAACAACTGTGCTGCTGTTGATGATCAACAACACCTTATGGATGCCCAGTGTTATTGATGATCGAGAATGGATTGATGGGGCAGCAATTGGCCGGGTTGGATTTGTCCTGCTTTTCACGTACAGGACATATCTGGGCAATTTCCACATTGTCAAGTAGATGCAAGCTTTGGAAGATAAGTCTTTGGTACTATTGCTGGAATGTCGTCAAGGCTGATAGAATTTGCAGTATCTAATAATTTTGTCTTCCTGTGCTGTCCATCATCTTGAGCTGGGTTATTGCTCAATCAGAGCCAAGGGCATTCTTATATGTTTCTCAAGGTGGTGATCATTCGTTTTGTGGAAGTCTGAACAGTGAATGTTAGTTTTGATGCCCCGGGTTTTTTTTTGGATTGGAAGCCTGGAGCGAGATTTCTTCAAAATACTGACCAATCCCCAAACGATGCTTAGCACATGAGTGTTTTCAATCCTTAAAACGGCTCTGACCTCAAGTTGCTGTTGGAGTCTTGCCTGGCTTTTATTTCAGATTAGAAAAAAACTCCCCAGTCACAATCAGCTTGGCCTTTGTGCCTTACTACTTAGTTTCAGTGTGTCAACAGACACTGTGTTGTGTCTCATTTCTACCCATCTGTCAGAGAAGTGCCTCAATGAATCATTCTCTGTCTACTGAATGAAGCCACTGACAGCTAGATGTGTGATCCATTCCAGTAATGCTTGTAAAAGTGAGGCCAGATGCTCCACAACATTGAAGCATTTTAACTTAGTGGCAGTGGGTGATGGGATCGGCAGCTCAGATTCAAAAGAAAAGCACAAAGGTCTTTCTTGATGTGTTTACAAAGTGATAACATTAATTGCCATCATGTATGTCTTCTGCATTAGGCAGCATTGGAAGTAATAATAGTCAGGGTCTCCAGTGACCTTCGACATGAAACCTTTAAGAGTTTCTCACCAGTACTGGAACATACAGCACCACAACTGTGCTAGCAATTGAACTAAAACACTTCAGTACAGCATCAGATATGTTCCATTTCACAAAATTATTTTATAGTGAAGATATGTATGCTACCTCTGGTTTGTGCATTATCTGGTGATGATCAGAGGGGAGATTATTTCACTGCTGGCACCTGAAGGATTCACCCTTTCTCACAGTAAGCACAGCAGAGGGGTAGAGCTCATTAAGTTAATTGGATACAGAGGTCGACACTGATAATCTAGTGAGTACAGTGAGAGCATTGCACTAATGAAGGCACTGTCGTTTGGACGAGACATTAACAACTAAGCCCCCATTTGCCTGCTTAGATAAACTTAAAAATGTCCTACTTTTGAGATGAGCAGGGGAGTTGTCCTCAATGTTTTGGAGAACCCCTCGATCATAATCACAAAACAAAATCTGATCATTATCACTGCTTTTTGTTGATGTTTGCTGAGTGCAAGTTGGTTGTTGTGTTTCCTACATCACAGTGGTGATCACCAATGCACCTAATTTCTTTTGGCAGTGTTGACCTTTGAGGTTCAGGTGCAGCAATCACTCCCACCTGCAGAAATCAATGTGTTAGCGTGCTTCTCAGTGGCTGCATGGCCAAAAAGCTTAGAAAGAACATTGATGTGACTACACTTTAAAAGTAATTTATCAGCTGTGAAGAACTCTGAGATGGTAGGCTGTCGAGAAAAGGGCAATTCAAATTCAAGGTGCTCTTTTTACCAAGTCCCAAATTTCACAGGACTTTAAACTACGGAAGTACAGGCTTGTACCAGAAGAGGGGAGTTCCTCCCACCTCCCTCCCTTTTGTCCCCTATCGCTGTTCTGTGAATTTCCAGTGCAAGCACCTGATTCTAGGGGTCAATACCACCAGAAGTTGTTTATCAGATAGTAAGTCACAAAGCCAATATCTTGTGTAGGTTTATTCCAAGAACCTTTAGTTTAAATGTCATGTCACAATCGTAGAAGAGTGGGTTGTGAGTTCATGGAATGTCCTGCCAGTATCAGTGGTGGACTCTCCCTCTTCATGGTCATTCAAGCGGGCATTGGATAAGCATATGGAGGTTATTGGGCTAGTGTAGGTTAGGTAGGCTTCGGTCGGCGCAACATCGAGGGCCGAAGGGCCTGTACTGCGCTGTATTTTTCTATGTTCTATGTTCTATGTTCACTATAACCAATCAACAGCCTTTTGGTTAACTGCCCATACAGTGACTCAGTTACACTCTTTTGAGTTTTTGGTCCAAATCTGTTCAGGACAATTTGGAACCAAATATTTTGTTCTGGACATTTTCTGATCAACCTGTTCAGAGATGTTATTGTACTCTGAAGGAGGTGGGACTTGAACCTGGCCACCCTGGCTCAGAGGTAGGGAAACTACCACAGCACCACAAGTAACCAAATGCTGTGCTATGGAACATAGCAGGGAATCATAACCTGCAGGCGTCAGTTTGGGAATAGTTTTATATAATTACTTAGACTGATTAATGCTTCTTAAGAGCTTCATTTCTTATGATAAAGACACTGCAGACTTAAGTTCCTTTCTGTTCCAACATGTCTAAACATATTGATTCAAACTTTCTGCACTGCAGTTTTAAACAGGCACTCAAATGCATTAAGACCACATAAACAAAATTAAACCCTTAAGTGTTTTTCATGTAGATTTCTATAAGATAGGCATGTTAAACTGTGATTGCTGGTCAGGAAATGTTCTAAATTCAAATAATACACAGTAAACTATCCAAACACAAGATATTAAGAAAGCAACTGTATCACATACTTTGCAGGGTTGACTTAGGGGTTTAGCACGGCATTAGAAAATGTTCAAGTTTCACCATTTCTAGCATCATCACATTTCTCAAAATGTAATGCTCCTGTAAACTCATCTTCAGCAAACTGGCCTTTCCTGAGACAGAAGATTCCCAGGAATACACTCACTTTCTCATCTTGGACCATGTGAGAAAAAGCAGGGCTAATTCAAATGAGCAAAGAAGGGGACTGAATAACAAAATGGAGTCAGTCTCCCAAAAACTGTCAAACTGGTTACATACTCCCTGCTTACCCCAGACGTGTAAGTTGTAGTTCTTCTCCGTTTTTCCAGCATTATTTGAAGCCTCGCAAGTATAGCGGCCAGCATCTTGAATTTGGGCACTCTTGATCTAAAAGATTGACAAAAATAATCACACCTTTCTTCCAAAATATACAATGCTGACTACCTGATGGAACTTTAGTCTGGATTTGGCCCATTGACTTCATCAATCTGAGAGTTTGGATCCCAGGACAAATTGCAAGACCAAAGCTTTGCAATCACTGATTAAGCTAAAACAGTGATTCTCAAACTTCTCATCCTCTGTGATCCCATTTTAAGGCTCGGAAATTGTTGTGACCTTTCAGTGAGGACTGAGAGTGTGACCTTGTCAGAGCTAGAAGACAGCTGTTGTAATTCAGTTACAGCTCCACAGTTCTGTGACCTTCTGACCCTTCATTGAGGAAGCCATGACCGAAAGGTTACACAGTGGTCAATCCTATCTAGTATCTGACTGGCATGGCACAATGGTTATCACGTTCACCTTTGAGTTCAAGTCTCACTCCAGAACTTAAATATAAAAATCAATGATAACACTTTGGTGAATGGGGGGAATGCTGCACTAACTGAGTGCTTGTGGTTTAGGCAAAATGTTAAACAGAAGCTCCATTTTCCTGCTTGGGTGAATGTAAAAGGTCACATGGCATTATTCCAAAGAAGAGCAGAATTTCTGGCCAATGCGTATCTCTCAATTAATATCACAAACACAGACTGGCAATTAGCATATTGCTGATTGTGCTAGTTGGCTGTGTGCAAATTAACTGTCACATTTCTGATGTTACAACAGTGACAACGTTTCAAACGTAGTTACAGTCATTGGTTGCAAAGCACTTTGAGATAACCAGTATGTGTGAAAAGTGCTACATAAATACACATTTCTTTCATTTCACTTGTTTTTACAGTTCAGGGATCAGTTTGCAGGTGATGCAAAACTTGGAAACATAATGTGAGAAGGATAGTGTAGAACTTCAGAGGGGAAAGAGGCAAGTTGATGGAGTATGCAGATACATGGCAATGAAGTTGCATGGCGGCATGGTAGTCACACTGCCAGGGATCCGGGTTCAGTCCCCCCTTGGGGTGACTGTCAGTGTGGAGTTTGCACATTCTGCCTGTGTCTGTGTGGGTTTCTTCCGAGTGCTCTGGTTTTCTCCCACAGTCCAAAGAAGTGCGGGTTAGGTGGATTGGCCATGCTAAATTGCCCAAACACAGTGTCCAGGGATGTGTAGGCCAGGTGGATTAGCCTTGGGAAGTGCAAGGTTATGGGATAGGGTTGAGGTAGGATGCTGTTTGGAGGGTTGACATGGACTCGAAGGGCCAAGTGGCCTGTTTCCACACTATAGGGATTCAATGAATGTAGAAAAGTATGAAATGATAAATTTTTGTAGGAAGAACATGTTCACACAAAAGGTAACTCTACTGAGAGTGCAGCAGTATAAGGACCTGCATGTATACAGGTATGACGTCTTTTAAATGAATCATAAAATATATACAGGGAGAAGCAGGTCATTCAGCCTATTGAGTGTAGGACAAGTTGAGAACATGAACTCTGAAGAACATTCCACCCAGACTTACCCTGTCCCTGTAACCCTGCATTTCCCATGGCTAACCTACCTAGCCTGCATATCCCTTGAGTCTAGATTAGAGTGGTGCTGGAAAAGCACAGCAGGTCAGGCAGCATCTGAGGAGCCAAAAAATCGATGTTTTGGGCAAAAGCCCTTCCTGATGAAGGGCTTTTGCCCGCAATATCAATTTTCCTGCTCACCAGATGCTGCTTGACCGGCTGTGCTTTTCCAGCACCACTTCAAACTCGACTCTGATTTCCAGCATCTGCAGTCCTCACTTTTGCACATCCCTTGACCCAATGGACAATTTACCATGGCCAATCCACCTAATCTGTGCACCTTTGGACTGTAGAAGGAAACCAGAGCAACAGGAGGAAACCCACACAGACTTGGGGAGAATGTGCAAACTCCACACAGACAATCGCCCGAGGGTGGAATCAAACCCAGGACCTTGGTATTGTGCGGTAGAAGTGCTAATCACTGAGCTACCATGGTTATGTGTTGAACTTGCATTAGACCTAGTTCAGCTTCAGCTGGAGTATTGTTTCCAGTTCTGGGCACAGCACTTCAGGAAGGATGTGCAGCCACTGGAGAGAGTGGAGAAGATGTTTGACAGAATGCTTCCATGGATGAAGAACATTAGTTATGAGGATGGATTGGAGAGGTGGGACTGCTATATTTGGAGAATACAAGGTTGAGAGTAGATCAGATTGAAGGTCTAGTCAGAGTTTCATAGATTAAATGATCACACTCATGAAGGGATTGAGAAAATTAAAGTAATTAGTCAAATAATAAAGTGATGTAGAAGTCCTTTTATGCAATGAGTGGTTAGGATTTGAAAGACAATCAATGTGTGATGGAAGTAGGTTCAACTGAAATATTGAAAGAGAATTAGATGATTATTTGAAAGGGAACAATGTGCAGGGTGAGTTGGCAGAGGAATGGCACAATTTAAGATAATCTTTTAGAAAGCTAATGCAGATAAAATGGGCTGAAAGGCTTCCTTCTCTGCTGTAGAAATTCTACCATTCTGAGTTATTAGCTGTTGTGAAAAAGCAATTAGAGTACTGATCAGAAAGTACAGAACAATTGCAAAAAGTATTAGTGCAAAAGGTGGTGGTCAAAATTAACTACAGCACCCTATTAAGTCCTAGTAACCATAATAATCTAATCTCACTGCTGTTTAGGGATGGAGCATAAATTGGGATATTGGGAGACATTTTTTAAAAAATGACTCAAAGATTTCAAGATTATAACAAAGACTAACAATCCAGCCAAATTGTTCACTTTGACAAAATATTCAAAGGTCTGGACCACACGTTAAAAATTAACTGCAAGTGAAGATGTTAAGTAAAACCTTTTTAACCAAAGCATAACGGGCTTGAGAAATAAATTATTTTTAGAAAACAGATAGTGAAAATACTTGGGGGTAGACAGGGTCAAGATTGATTTAAAAAATGAAATTCAGGATATGTCCCTAAAATACTGTTCTGAAATACATGCACTTCCATGGCATTGCAAACAGGTATCCAGGGAAGATTTCCAAAATTATGTGTAGTTCTATTTTGGCTTTGCAGCAAATTTATCTTCACTGAAAAAAACCTGAAAATCACCGATATTTCTGAAGTTTTATTTTCAAAAACAAACAATAATGAAGATATTATAAACTGGTATCAAACTCTCTCAAATCAGAGTAAACACCCACTCCAGAGATTTGAGCATAACATCTAGGCTGACCCTTCAGTGCAGTATTGATGCCTTGCAAAAGGTCGAAGGTGCCGTCCTTTGAATGAGGCATTAAATGGAAGTCATGCCTGCCTTGCAGGTGTGCATAAAATATTTCAGGACTATTCTCAAAAGTAGATGAGGTTTCCCTGGTATCCCTCAAACCAATCACTAGGAAGACATTATCTGGTCGTTAGCACATTATTGATTTTGGGACCTTGCCATGTATGAATTGGCTGCCACATCTCAAAAATATTTAATTGACTGTAAAGTGCTTTGAACCATGTTGAAGGTGTGAAAATTTCAATTAAAATGTAATGCTTTTCTTTGAAGTTAAACTTTGGTGAAAAAACTCAGAGCAAAACCTTTCATAGGTGAGATCAAAGACTCAATAGTAATACTGACCTCGAAGAGACTGGCATTTTCAGAGAGTCTATGATCTGCACGCATTGGTAGAGGTTGACCATCCTTTGTCCAGCGAAGAGTGGGTGGTGGGAATGCTTGACTCTGGCAGTCCAAGGATATGTAGTCATTCAAAGTTACAGAAACATTCTGTTCCTCTCCCAGAATACTTGGTGGAACTATAATGTTAAAAAAAAGTTATGAAACTGATTAGTTTACTGAACTCCATCAAAACGCTGTCTGTTCCACGACAACCTGGCCTTTAAGTTTAGCGTTTGGACACACAATGTCTCAGAACAGGAGTCAACAGTTCACAATGAAATTCCACACGTGGTGAGCTCTTGAATTCAATTCCATCAGAGGAAATAATGCAGTGTTACCCCCATATACAGACAAGAAGAAACTCCATTCAATTCGTTGAAGTGCTTGGAGAGGCTTTTATTTATTAATTAATTCTTAGGAGTGGGTTTAGCTTGCTGAGCAAGCATTTATTGCCTATCCCTGGTTGCCCTTGAGAAGGTAGTGGTGAGCTGCCTTCCTGAATCACTGCAGTTGATTTTGTGTAGTTACAGTCACAATGCTGTTAAGGAGGGACTTACAGGATTTTATCCCAGGCACACTGAAGGAACAACAATACATTTCCAAATCAGGATGCAAGTAGCTTGGAAGAGAATTTGCAGTTGATGATGTTTCCATCTATCTGTTGCTTTTATCCATCGAGATGGCAGTGGTTGAGAGTTTAGAAGATGCTGAGTAAGCAGTCTTGCTGAATTTCTGCAGTGCATCCTGTAGATGATACACACTTTTGCTACTGTGTTGGTGGTGAAGGAAGTGAATGATTGTGAATGTAATGCCAAATAAAAGAGCTGCTTTGTCCTGGTTGGTGTCAAGCTTCTTGAGTGTTGTTGGAGCTACACTCATCTAAGCAAATTAATAGTATTGTCACACACCTGATTTGTGCCTTGTACACAGTGAATTGGTGTTGGGGAATCAGGGGATGGGTTACACACTGCGGAATTCCTAACCTCTGACCTGTTCTTGCATCCTCAGCATCTATAAGGCAGTGGCATCTAACCTTTTTAAGCACAACATAATTTTTTGATTTTAAATACAAACCAGAATATGTCACCAAGAATATATCAGTTTATTTTTAGTGCTATCTAAATCTAAACTCAAATTTTATTCACTTTGGCTTCTACTCATCAAGTCCCAGTCTGACAGCTGTGATTGCACAAAATCTGTCAGTGACTAGAAGTCTGAGTTGTAATTTGAGTTTGCTCATCATACACAGTCCCTCTTATGTGTATCTGTGAGGTGGATGTGACACTTGCACCCCCTTCCCCCCCACCCATCCTCCCCCCCACCCCCGCCAAAATCATTATTCTGTGATCATTCCTTTCAATTCACTATCATTTTGCATAGTAATTCTCTTCACATCATCTCCACTACTTTGTAAATCAATACCTGATGAAATTTGGTACCAAATCCATCAATGCCTACTTGAAGGAAAGGACTTAAGACAAAGATGACAATTTGCTCCATTGCATCTAATTCCTGGAATCACTTACTGAGTTCCTCTAACTTCCTCAGGTGTACACAGATGATTTCAGAGTGGAACCAATTTCATTAGTCTTTGATTGTTTCTTTGTATTTTATCCTATTTTATCCAGATTTAGGAAATGTTGCAGCATTTTATTTGTTAATTGGGAGGACCACAGACCACCAGCTTGGTCAGCATTTACTGTCAATCCCTATTGTCCCAAAGGCAGTTCAGAGTCAACCACATTGTTGGGGTCTGGAGTCACAAGTAGGCCAGACAAGGTAAGGATGACTCATTACCTTCCCTAAAAACAATTTGTGAACCAAATAGGTTCTAGTGACAATTGATAGGTTACATGGTCACCACTGCTAGTTTCTTTTTTATTCCAGATTTTTACCGAATTCACGTTTCACCTTGTTGAAATTCCTTGGTGGGATCCAAACCCATTCCCTCAGAAAATAAACTGGTATTCTGGAATACTAATCCAATAACATTACCGGTATGCTATGGCCTCTCTTATTTTTTTGCTGGTGGATTACGAAAAAATGATTGTTGAATTTTCAAAATGGTCTTCAGCTCATCAAATTGCTTTGCCAAAGTATGCTGCTGAAAGGAAAACTTCTTGAATTACTGTGCATCGTTTTATGGTGTCATTACAAACTTCCCTTTTTACTTATTAATATACTTTGGTAACATCTCCAGTCAACTTTCTTTTCTTTTACAATTGTGAACAGAAATTCATGTTCCTAAAATGTACATACGTCGTACGTCTTCGATTTCTTTCTAGATAGTCCAGGTTCATCATTCATCATTAGTTGTTAGTTAAAGATGCCTCTCTTAACCAAGATAAAAACCAAGGGTAGGACTAGCTTACTAGCCTACAACTGAGAACTTGCCTTGAGTTCAAGATATGCACTACTTATGATGAATAACTGAGGGTACAGACTTTCTTTAACTAAGTTTTAAAATTGGTTGGACACAAATAAAAGTTCTGCATTTGCGACCAATCATGATAGGGTCTGGAAGCTGCTTTCTGCTTGCATTCATTTCACCTTCTGATTCATAATATCACTTTGCTGCTGATCACACTGCAGTCGGACTCTGAATCTGTGCGGCTGAAACACCAAAAAAGTTGCTAACTGCTTTCAGGTGTGGATGCATAGGATGTCCCCCATTTGATCATGATTTCTTTCCAGGGCCTCGGTTCTGCTTCTTCACTCAGACATTGCACAGCATGATTGTTGATGTGAACACACAGCTTGAGGAAACTTAGTTGGTGTATGAGGGAAGGAGACTGAGATCGACTGTCAGATAATCTGAGAGTGATGGGGTGAAGGGTTGAAAGGCTAGTCCTATTCAGTTTTTGTTACCCCAGAATGTAGATTGCAATTGATGTTGAGGGGCAAAGGTTAGAGTCTGTCTCATTGGAGATAGTCTTTGCCCTTTTTTCTTATTTTTTGACAGGATGTGGGTGTCACTGGTTAGGCCAGCATTATTGCCAATCCCTAATTGCCCAAGGGCAGTTGAGACTCAACCAAATTGCTGTGAGTCTGGACTCACACATAGGCAGATTTATTTCCTTAAAGAGTATTAATAAGTCAGATGGTTTCTTCCTCAGCCGCCTCAGGCGACTAACTGTGTGGAGTTTGCACGTTCTCCCCGTGTCTGCGTGGGTTCCCTCCGGTTTCCTCCCACAGTCCAAAGATGTGCAGGTCAGGTGAATTGGCCATGCTCAATTGCCCGTAGTGTTAGGAAGGGGTAAATGTAAGGGTATGGGTGGGTTGCGCTTTGGCGGGGCGGTGTGGACTTGTTGGGCCGAAGGGCCTGTTTCCACACTGTAAGTAATCTAATCTAAGTAATCTAATCTAATCTAATCTTCCCAACAATCAACAATGGTTTCATGATCATTATCAGCCTTTTAATACTAAATTTTAAGGAATTCAAATGCCACTATTTGCCATGGGTATATTCAAACCAGACTCCCCAGGACATTACCCGGATCGCATTACGTGATAATACCACTAGGCCATTAACATTAAGCCTGGCACTTATGTGGCCATTTGTCAGCTCAATCTGAATATTGTCAAAATATTGTTGCATTTATACATGGCCTGTTTCAGTGTCTGAGGCATTACAAATGGTGGTTAATATTGTACAATCATCAATAAATACCCCCGATTTCTGATCTTACAATGAAGGAAAGGTCATTGCTCACGGAGCTGAGGATGGTTGGGTCTAGGACACTATACCGAGGAACTTCTACATAGGTGTCTTGGAGCTGACATGGTTGACCTCCAACAACAAGAGCCATCTTCCTTTGTGGTAGGTGTGAATACAACCAATGGAGAGCTTTCCCGCCCTGATTCCCATTGACTCCTGTTTTGCTACGGCTCCTTAATATCATACTCAGTCACAAGCAGTAAATCCCCAGGACCTGATCACGTGTACCCTAGAACTCTGTGGGAAGCCAGAGAAATGGTGTGCCACAAGGATATGTGCTGTCCACTGCTTTTCATCATTTATATGAATGATTTGGAGGTGAACATAATAGGAGGTATAGTTAGTAAATTTGCAGATGACACCAAAATTGGACACAGAAGAAGGTTACCTCAGAGTAAATGGGATCTTGATCAGATGAGCCAATGGGCTGAGGAGTGGCAGATAGAGTTTAATTTAGATAATTGTGAGGTGCTGCATTTTGGAAAGGCAAATCAGGGTAGGACCTTTACACTTAATGGCAAGGTCCTGGGAAAAGTTGCTGAACAAAGAGACCTTGGAGTGTAGTTTCAAAGTACCTTGAAAGTGGTAGATAGGATAGTGAATAAGGCGTTTGGTATGCTTTCCTTTATTGGACAGAGCATTGAGTATAGGACTTGGGAGGTCATGTTGTGGTTATACAGGACATTGGTTAGGCCACTTTTGGAATTTTGTGTGCAATTCTAGTCTCCCTCCTATCAGAAGTATGTTGTGAAATGTGAAAGGGTTCAGAAAAGATTTATAAGGATGTTGCCAGGGTTGGAGGGTTTGAGCTACAGAGAGAGGCTGAATCGGCTGGGGCTGTTTTCCCTGGAGTGTCAGAGGCTGAGGGGTGACCTTATAGAGGTTTATAAAACCATGAGGTGCATGGATAGGGTAAATAGGCAAGGTCTTTTCCCTGGGATGGGGGAATCCAGAACTAGGGGCATAGGTCTAAGGTGAGAGGGGAAAGATTTAAAAGGGACTCAAGGATAACGTTTTCACATAGAGGTGGTGCCTGTATGGAATGAGCTGCCAGAGGCAGTGGTGGAGACTGGAACAGCTACTACATTTAAAAAGCATTTGGATGGTTATATGAATAGGAAGGGTTTATAGAGATATGGGCCAAGTGCTGGCAAATGGGAGTAGATTAGGTTAGGATATCTGGTCGGCGTGGACGTGTTGGAATGAAGGGTCAGTTTCCGTGCTGTACATTTCTATAACTCTATGGCTATGACTAGCCTTGTTAAGGGTAGTTACTCTCCATTAAGACCATAAGATATAGGAGCAGAATATGGGTTTTTGGCCCATTGAGTCCTCTCCACCATTTGATCATGGCTGACATGTATCTCCATTCTCCTGCCTTCTCTCTATAGAATTTGAGCCTGTTACAAATCAAGAACCTATCTACTTCTGTCTTAAATACCCTCAAGGACTCACCTCACCTCTAGGCTTCAGCCGCTTTCCATGTTTGATGAAAAGTTGCATTCAAGTCAGTAGCTGGGTAGCCTGATGAAACTTAAATTGACTATAGTGAGCAGGTTATTGCTGAACAAATCCATGATCTGCCATGGGTGGGAATGAAACCTAGCTTCTCAGAGTATTATCTGGGTTCATGGATTACTAGTCCAGTGACAATACGCTGTGCCATCACCTCTTCCATTATGTTTCCTCTGAGAAAGAAGCAGAAAGCAATAAAAGGGCAGGTGCTGCTCCTCGGATGCTGCTTGAACTGCTGTGCTCTTCCAGCACCATTAATCCAAAAATAAAAGAGGCACCCTACAAATGACTTCCACATCAAGATTAATCAATGTTTGAGAATAATATCTTTCTACAGTATCCACCAGGATAGTTATGTGAAAACAGATTCATTGTACATATATGGCAATTCATCTTGTGGGTGGCACGGTGGCACAGTGGCACTGCTGCCTCACAGCGCCAGAGACCTGGGTTCAATTCCCGCCTCAGGCGACTGGCTGTGTGGAGTTTGCACATTCTCCCCGTGTCTGCGTGGGTTTCCTCCGGGTGCTCCGGTTTCCTCCTACAGTCCAAAGATGTGCAGGTCAGGTGAATTGGCCATGCTAAATTGCCCGTAGTGTTAGGTAAGGGGTAGATGTAGGGGTATGGGTGGGTTGCGCTTCGGCAGGGCGGTGTGGACTTGTTGGGCCGAAGGGCCTGTTTCCACACTGTAAGTAATCTAATCAAATCTAAAGGTAATCTAATCTAATCTTTCCTGTGTAATTGCCTAATCTTTATTATGTGGTCAAGAACCAAAAGCTCACACGATTATCATTGGTGTAATCTATAAATGGCTACAGTAAGAGATTCTATAGAGATTGTGGGAATATGATCCAATTAAAACAACTGGTTATTACCTCAGCTCTCGCCCTAATAATTCAGCAACCAGCTTGAAATTGCACCTCACCCATACCAGATACTTCCGTACCAGAATACTCAAGAATTGTGCTACCAATGAATCTGCTTTCTCAGCAAGTTCCACAAATTAACCTCATTAACCATTTCTCAAGTTCATTTCAAGTCTTAATCAAATACTTACGATAAACTTGCAGATGGATTTGCTTCTGGTCCTCTCCAGCAGCATTAACAGCTACACAGGAGTACACTCCTGAATCAGAGAAGTGTGCGCTGGCTAAGGACAGAATCTGACCTTCCAACAGGAACTAAGTGGACAGAAAATAAATACTTTAACAGAAAATCCCAGTCAAGGGGGTCAGTAACGTATTGGTTATGTTACTGGACTGGTAATCCAGACACTTGGACAAATGCCCCAGAAACAAGTTCAAATCTCACGAGGAACAGTAGCAGTTACCTCTTCATAGGTAGCCTTTTGCTTTTGGGGTGAGACACAGAAGACTCTTGGAATCTGTGTGTCCAGTACATTCTTGTAAACATTAATATATTCCAACTAGCTCAAAAAGATCTACCAAGAAAACACAAGTTTATGAAAACCAATTTCACTGACCTTTAACCCTTCAGTCATCATGGAGATAGGGGTATTGTCTTTTAACCATGTTATTTTAGGAGGAGGGTCTCCTGTCGCTTCACACTGAAGTTCAATGGGTTGGTTTATAAGGACAGTAACCAGGTGCAGAGCAGTTGAGATCACTGGTGGAACTACAAATGAAAGCTTCAGATCAGTCAGAATACTCGAAGTGTGCAGAACAGCATTTACCCCCACAACAGAACAGACGCTTACTATTATAAACTAACATCTAGAATTCAAAGGTGCTAGAAAATGAAGTATAAATGCCCAAGAATGGGAACAGGTCATGTGCATCAATGTTAAGTATAACATTTATCCTTATGCCGGTGTTAGGGAGAATAAGTAGGAATCTCTTTCAATCCTGATGCTGGAGTCAAAACTGGAGAACCAACAAACAATGTAATATGACTAAGGTGAAATGTATTGCAAGTGTTAGATTGTCTTTTTTCTTGAACTGAATCTTTTTCTCTGCTTCTCCAGGTGGCTGTTTCCAAAGTATAGATTATTCCAGCCAATCAGGCCAGAAACCTGCTCCCCTGTTTTCGGCCAATGCGGCTCTGAAAGACATAGGATCACAGAATTTTTATGACACAGAGGAGGCCGTCTGGCTTCTCATGTCTTCACTAGCTCTTTCAATGAACAAATCATCTACTGCTTTCTCTGCAGCTATGCATATTTGTCCTTTTCAGTTATCAGTCTAAGCTCCTTCAGAAAGCCTCACTTTTGAAAATTGAACCTGACTCCTCAACATTCACAGTGTATTGCAAATCCTAAGTATTCCCTATATGGGAAAGCTTTTCCTCAATTTACTTTTACTTCTTCTATTAATTCCTTAAATCAGTGCCTTCTCGTTCCTGATGCCTTCAGAAGTGGGTACAGTGACACTGCTAATAGCGTATCAGTGTAATCTAAAAGGAAAAACTCTTTGGACTTTCCTTCTTTACAAAGCGAAAAAGAGTGTCTCTTCTCAGTACTTTTTCAACAACAAGGTAGCTAAGATCCACTAAGTTATACTATGAATAGACTATGGGATTGTCCAATCACTGCTTTATAACATTCATAAACAGTAGGTAAATGTTTGAAATTTTAATGAATTCAACCGAATAACAAATGATCAACATACCTTAATACAAAATGGAGAGGACAATAAGTCTTTCATTTATATTCTCTAAATTTTGCAACATATTTCAATTAGTTGTATACTGAAATGTTCATAATTGTGCAATTCTTTTATTATTTTATACCTTTTAAGGTCTACAATTATGCTATCAAGAAGGAGACTTATTTCACTGGGATTCTCATCACAATTGGGCAATCGCCCTGATGATCTTTCAACAAAGCAATTACTAATATGATTGCACAGACAATCAGTTATTTTAAGCCAACCCCTTACACCCAGTGGTCATGGAATCACAAAGTACAGAAGTGGGCCTTTGGTGCATCAAGTCTACACCAACACATGGGTGGCACGGTGGCACAGTGGTTAGCACTGCTGCCTCACAGCGCCAGAGACCTGGGTTCAATTCCCACCTCAGGTGACTGACTGTGTGGAGTTTGCACGTTCTCCCCGTGTCTGCGTGGGTTTCCTCCGGGTGCTCCGGTTTCCTCCCACAGTCCAAAGATGTGCAAGTCAGGTGAATTGGCCATGCTAAATAGCCCGTAGTGTTAGGTAAGGGGTAAATGTAGGGGTATGGGTTGGTTGCGCTTCGGCGGGGTGGTGTGGACTTGTTGGGCCGAAGGGCCTGATTCCATAGTGTAAGTAATCTAAAAACAACTCTAGATCTACACTTGTTCCACCTTTCAGAACTTGGCCCACATCCTTGAATGCTATAACATTTCAAGTGCTCATACAAGTATTTTTAAAAAGTTGTGAAGTTCCCCGGTTCAACTCCCTTCCTCGGCAGTACACTCAAGATTCCCACCATCTCTGGGTGAAATTCCTTTTAGAGTCATAGAGATGTACAGCACAGAAGCAGACCCTTCAGTCCAACCCGTCCATGCCAACCAGATGTCCCAACTCAATCTAGTCCCACTGCCAGCACCCGGCCCATATCCCTCCAAGCCCTTCCTATTCATATACCCATCCAAATGTCTTTTACATTTTGCAATTGTATCTCCACCACTTCCTCTGGCAGCTCATTCCAGACACGCACCACTCACTGTGTGAAAAGGTTGCCCCTTAGGTCCCTTTTATATCTTACCCCTCTCACCCTAAACCTATGCCTTCTAGTTCTGGACTCCCTGACCCCAGGGAAAAGATTTTCTTATTTATCCTATCCATGCCCCTCATAATTTTATAAATCTCTATAAATTCACCCCTCCAACACTCCAGGGAAAACAGCCCCAGCCTGTTCAGCCTCTCCCTATAGTTCAAATCCTCCAATCCTGGCAACATCCTTGTAAATCTTTTCTTAACTCTTTCAAGTTTCACAACATCTTTCCGATAGAAAGGAGACCAGAATTGCACACAATATTCCAATAGTGGCCTAACCAATGTCCTGTGCAGCCGCATCATGACCTCCCAACTCCTGTACTCAATACTCTGACCAATAAAAGAAAGCATACCAAATGCCTTCTTCACTATCCTATCTACCTGCAACTCCACTTTCAAGGAGCAATGAACCTGCACTCCAAGGTCTCTTTGTTCGGCAACACTCCCCACTACCTTACCATTGAGTGTATAAGTCCTGCTAAGATTTGCTTTCCCAAAAATACAGCACCTCGCATTTATCTGAATTAAACTCCATCTACCACTTCTTAGCCCATTGATCCAACTGGTCAAGATCCTGTTGTAATCTGAGGTAACCTTCTTCGCTATCCACTACACCTTCAATTTTGGTGTCATCTGCAAACTTACTAACTATACCTCTTATGCTCGCAACCAAATCATTTATGTAAATGACAAAAAATAGAGGACCCAGCACCAATCCTTGTGGCACTCAACTGGTCACAGGCCTCCAGTCTGAAAAATAACCCTCCACCACCACCATCCGTCTTCTAACTTTGAGCCAGTTCTGTATCCAAATGGCTAGTTCTCCCTGTATTTCGTAAGATCTAAACTTGCTAACCAGTCTCCCATGGGGAACCTTGTCGAACGCCTTACTAAAGACCATATAGATCACATCTACCACTCTACCCTCATCAACCCTCTTTGTTACTTCCTCAAAAAACTCAATCAACTTTGTGAGACATGATTTCCCATGCACAAAGCCATGTTGACTAACCCTAATCAGTCCCTGACTTACCAAATACATGTACATCCTGTCCCTCAGGATTCCCTCCAACAACTTGCCCACCACCGACGTCAGGCTCACCGGTCTATAGTTCCCTGGCTTGTCCTTACCACCCTTCTTAAACAGTGGCACTATGTTAGCCAACCTCCAGTCTTCCGGCACCTCACCTGTGACTATTGATCATACAAATATCTCAGCAAGAGGCCCAGCAATCACTTCTCTAGCTTCCCACAGAGTTCTAGGGTACACCTAATCAGGTCCTGGGAATTTATCCACTTTTATGCGTTTCAAGACATCCAGCACTTTCTCCTCTGTAATATGGACATTTTGCAAGGTGTCACCATCTATTTCCCTACATTCTATATTTTCCATGTCCTTTTCCACAGTAAATACGGATGCAAAATACTCGTTTAGTATCTCCCCCATTTTCTGCGGCTCCACACAAAGGCAGCCTTGTTGATCTTTGAGGGCCCCTATTCTCATCCTAGTTACCCTTTTGTCCTTAATGTATTTGTAAAAACCCTTTGAATCCTATTTGCCAAAGCTATCTCATGTCTCCTTCTTGCCCTCCTGATTTCCCTCTTAAGTATACTCCTACTGCCTTTATATCCTTCTAAGGATTCGCTCGATCTATCCTGTCTGTACCTTACATATGCGTCCTTCTTTTTCTTAACGAAAAATCCTCTAACTTTTGGACTTTCATTTCAAAATTATGCACTCTTGTCATTCAACTAAGGGAAACAGGTGCTTTCTATCCACTTTGTCCATACTCCACATAATCTTATACAACTCAATCAGTATCCCATTCAGCCTTGGCTGCTCTAAAGAAAACAACCTGAGCCTATTCAACCTCTCTTCATTGCGAAAATACTCCATTCCAGGCCACATTTTTATGAATCTTCTCAGCACTCCTCCAATGTAATCACATCCTTCCTACAGTGTGGTATCCAGAACTGCACACAGTACTCCAGATGAGGTGTAGCCAAAGGTTTGTACAATTCCAACATAATTTTCCTGTATTTATAATCTAAGCCACAACCGATAAAGGGAAGATTCCATAATCCTTCTTAATTACCCTTTTAACCTGCCCTGCTTCCTTCATTAACAAATTCTTTATAGATTGAGGGACATGGGTCCAATTAAAACAGCTGGTTATTACCTCTGTTCTCAGCCTAGCAGAATTAATACGCAATTTTGGTCTCCTTCCTATCGGAAGGATGTTGTGAAACCTGAAAGGGTTCATAAAAGGTTTACAAGGATGTTGCTGAGTTGGAGGGTTTGAGCTATAGGGAGAGGTTGAATAGATTGAGGCTGTTTTCCCTGGCATGTCGAAGGCTGAGGGTGACCTTATAGAGGTTTATAAAATCATGAGAGGCATAGACAGGATAAATAGACAAAGTCTTTTCCCTGGGGTGGGGGAATCCAGAACTAGAAAACATAGGTTTAAGGGTGAGAGGAGTAAGATATAAAAGGGACCTAAGGGGCAACCTTTTCACACGCGAGTGGTGCGTATATGGAATGTGCTGCCAGAGGAAGTAGTGGAGGATGATACAATTGCAACATTTCAAAGGCATCTGGATGGGTATATGAATAGGAAGGGGTTGGAGCGATATGGGTCAAGTGCTGGCAAATGGGGCTAGACTAGGTTGGGATATCTGGACAAATTGGACCAAAAGGTCTGTTTCCGTGCTGTACATCACTGTGATTCTAAGTGGCTTTGTCATTAGAAAATGTGGCAAGTGGAACTTATTCTGATGAAAATAGACACCCTCACCAGGCTGACTGAGCTTGGGGGATACCACTTGAGTGAAGGAAATTGTGTAGCCTCACTCACGATGAATCCTGAACAGAGGGACTCTAGGTCAGCCCACATCAAAACCTCAAGCCTCAGCAAAACTGATAAAGCTTTCTCTAGGATCAGGGCTGGCAGGCCATTGTAAATGCTGCTGGTATGCAGACTCAAGCAAACAAAAGAGTCTCACTAGGTCTAAATTGAGTAAGAGAATCCATAAGCCAGTATCAAGGAGCATATCCACCCTGGAAAGTACACTACAACTGGTTGACACAGTTAAGTTGCTTAGCAACATCCAAACCAGAACCAGTCAAAGTAAACGTTTGATTGAATGATCACAAATAGGAGTCAGAGGAAGCAGAAATGATGCAAAAGTGCCCCAGGAGAAGCTACAGGAAAAATAATGGATCTGTGTCCCAGGACTTGGGTGGGGGGGGTGGATGTAGTTATTGGAACAAGCTCAGCCAAGTGGATCTCACAGAACAGGAATTGCCTGATTGGGGCTGTTAACTTAGTCTAGTCAGTGAGTCCTGGTTGACAGATATAATCAGGAATGTCAGGGGTTCTGGTGTTATTTCAGGGGGCATGATAAGTAAGTTTGTTGATGATACTAAGATTGGCCCAGTGGTTGATAGAATCACTACAATGTGGAAGCAGGCCATTCGGCCCATCAAATCTACACCTGCCCTCTGAAGTAGTGGCATGATACTAGAAATGCTTACCCCAACTCAAAGACGACTGTTGCGAGTGAATCTCTTCAGGGGCATGTTTTCCTCTCATAGCCACTGAAATAACTCCATGAAGGCCAGTCACCAAGCCACCCTTTATTTACATGTGCGTAGTACTTGATATTGATAAGCTAGCTCACAACTGGCTCCTAGAGTGAACAGAACCCCTTAACAGTCCCAGTCAGGAAACTCATATTCCATGAGATCCACCTCGCTGACCTCATTCTAATCACTACATACCTACACATTCTCTTCTACATTGCTTAAATATATCACAAACAATAAGGGACCCTGCATAATCCTTGTGGTACACCATAATACACCAGCATCCAGTCACATAAACAGCCTTTTACTATCAGTCACAATAATGCCAACTTTAGATCTAACTTGCCGAATTACCCTGGATTCCATGTGCTTTCACCAAGTCACATCTTCCACAGTTTTGGTCTATTATTAAACAATGCAATCTATAGGATCCAGCTCACCATAAACCTTTAAGCTATATTGCAGTTCTGTGCTGCCAGCCACATTGGTTGCCACACAGCGATACTGTCCGCCATCAGACACCTGGGCATTCTGTATCCTCAAAGTTCTTCCATTCTCCAACACGCTGCTACCAGCCAAATCCGTGATCAGCTTCTGCCCCTTGAACCAAGTCAACACTAGATGACAGTGACAAAGACTGGTTAGTGACAGAAGAGATCATCTTGCTAAAGATCCACAAACATTCAATTACTCAATAAATACATTATGGAAATTCAATTTGGACATTCATTATTTCAAAGTCAAAACACTGATACATGGACAAAGACACAGAGCATAACTGAAAATCCAATAGACATACTGGATAATTTCACTTAAAAATTAGGGCTTATGTCATAATTAAAAATTATCAATGATTTGGAGATGCTGGTGTTGGATTGGGGCGTACAAAGTTAAAAATCACACAACACCAGGTTATAGTCCAACAGGTTTAATTGGAAGCACTAGCTTTCGGAGCGCCACTCCTTCACCAACCACCTGATGAAGGAGTGGCACTCTGAAAGCTAGTGCTTCCAATTAAACCTGTTGGACTATAACCTGGTGTATGATTTTTAATCATTACAATAACAGGAAAGGAAATGGATCAATTTTCTTACAGAGATCTCGCAACTATTTTACAAAGATCAGGATACTAAAGTTACAATGGCATTTATCTGTGATATGGCAACAATGTGCAGGAATAATGTAGTTTGCCCATTCAATCAGAGTTCATTTTTTGGATGACACTTACCAGGGGGTGGAGTTCCAGAGGCAAGGCACTCAAAAGATGCTGGGAGATTCATTGTTACAGTTTTGTTTGTATCCACAGACTTATTTATAACAGGAGGCTCTAAAATCCAGAAAGCAAGCAGAATATAGTATCACAATGTAAGATAACAACACGTTATAAGTTCCATTGACAAATAGTGTACATCATGTTTTCGACCAGTCGGTTCGCTCAGTTAGCTGGATGGCTGGTTTGTGATGCAGAGCAATGCCAACAGTGATGTTTTCAATTCCCGGACCAGCTGAGATTACGATGAAGGACTCTCCTTTTCAGCTTCCCCCCCTCACCTGAGGCGTGGTGACCCTCAGGTTAAGCCACCATCAACTATCTCTCTCTAATGTGAGTGCATGCCCTATGGTCTGATAAGACTGTGGTGGCTTGACTTAACCGTGTTGTAAGATATAAACACAGCAGCCATATTCATTCACTCACAGTGCAAACTTTACATCAGTTAATGCGATGTCATTATTGAAAAGGATATTTCAATAGAATGGATTGGAAGAGGCAATATAAATGAATGGCACAGTTCTAAAACGTGTGCAGGCACAGGGGGACCCAAGGTTCATGTGCATAGCACTTTAAAGGATGAATGGTTCGGAAAGTGTACAGAATCTTGGGCTTCATAAAAAGACATAAAGTACAAAAGCAGGGAAGTTTTCCTGAACCTTCCTCAGGGAATAAACCTTCTCCATGGTTGGCTCTTAGCTGTCCTTGAAAAGGTTGAGCAAGTCCCTATTTGTATCAATCCCTACAGAAAATTAAATGTCTCTTCCTAACAGCACCACAACAGTTCCAGAACATGGTTCACCACAATGCCTTCAAGGGCAAATGGTACAGCAAATAAATGTTGGCCTTGCCAAGAACAAATGAAAACAACATAGACTTTGATGTAGAATGGGTCATTGTATTTGGGATTGCGGTAAGGTGGTGATACCAACACAGAGGGAATGAGACAGAAAGTGAGGCATTGGTCTATTAGAATTCTACACATTAGGAGAGGATTGATTAATTGGATTAAGAGTCAAAGAAGGGGAGCAAATCTTTGGGAGTTTAGTCTCAGGGATGGCATTCATTGACAGAAAGCTAATTAAACGGATGGTCTACAGTTACCCATGATTGACTATATGTATATGTTTTAAAATCTATCCTCCACACTTTGACACTTACCGTACACAGTCACTCTGGTATCTTGCTGAGATTCACCTGCCCCGTTAGTTGCTATACAGGAGTAGATACCCTCATCTTGTTGAGTCACTTTCTCAATCTGTTAAGCCAAGTGAAAGATGAGTAGTAGGGGGGAGAAAACAAATCAAAGACAGTCTGAAAGTGAACTGTTCAACCATGCAGCTTCAGATTTGACTGCCTGTCATTTACACTAAGTGTTTTACTTGCTGTCCTTCTTGTTTCTCTTCTGCAATCACTTCTTAATTTCCTTTTTCTCCTGAGGTTCTCCAATCTTTGTCAAAAATGCCTCCTGGTAATCATAAGAGGGTGCTTGTCTTCCTAAATGTTTTCTTAATCAGTTACACATTAAAATTAAAGTAAGTATACAGGTAAAATTAGGTCAGGCTTTAGTTTGTTGGCATTACTTTGAACACCTGTAGAATTAATTGAGTGAACATCTCACTGGAGTAGTCCCCTTCTATTTAAGGAGCAAAAAAATCAAAAACTGAATGTTTGAATTATATGTTTATAGAATCAGTGAATATGGATGCAATTCAGCCATTCATGTCCATGAGGGCTAGCTCAGTAGTAACTCAGCTAATCCTACTCACCTTCCTTTTCTCCACAGCCCTCCAAAATATCCCTCTTTAGGTAAATTTTCAAATATCTGTTGAAGACCACTATTAAATAGGCTGACCTGTTACTGGGGTCAAAAATGTGACTGGATAAATAAGAGTATGGAATTGTCAATGGCATTACATATCATTTACCTGAATGATAAATTTCATGCAGAGCACAATATGAACATGAACTCTATTCCCATCCTCTGGGCTTTTCTGAATCCCAGTATCAACTGGTGTCTTTACTCCATTCATTATGTTTAATGATTCATAGTAAGTCCTCATGTAAGGTTATGATTGTGTTCCTGAAAATCACAACTTTGCGTTTAATGATTTTAAGTGAATCATAGATTTCCATAGAAGTCAATGATTATGCCAGAGTTAGGTTCCTTCAGACATTTTTTGACCAGTCTGCAAACTGAAATACCGTGCCAACATGTACTTTATGATCAACTATGCATTCCTAGTTAAATTAATTTCAAAACAAAATATATCATTAAATATATAAAAAACACCTCCTGTACAATACATTCACATTCACATGTATTCATAAATTGACAAGGCTTCATCCTCAGCAGAGGTTAGTCAGCGCTGTCTATATTGTTCAACACCTGCCACCATATGGAGCCCTTCAGTGCAGATTCAGAATGGCATTAGCAAGAGGGAGACTCTTCAGTAGTGAAATGAGTGGCCTATTGCAAAAACAGAGAGCAAGAGGCAAAGCCAAGAAGAAGGGATAAATGAGACAATGAAGTGATGTGGAATCAAAGGCAGCGGGAGGTAAATCTGACAGGCAAAGTTGGGTTGTTGCACGAATGCCAGAAGATAACAAAGGGGGATGACAATGGCAGGAGGTGAGCCCAATTGCCAGGAGCGAAGATAAAATTATCAAGCAGAAATTTGCACGTAATTCAAAATAAAGGCCAATAAAAATTAAATGATAGTTTGCAGGACATCTTAAACCAAGATTTTACTCTATTAGAATTCATTTACAAAAGCAAGGAGCAGAAGTCAAACACAATCTGTAACAGCATGACCTGGCATCTATCCAACTCAGCCGTGACCATCAAGCCAGGGGATTACCTTCGGTTCAATGGAGAGTGCACGACCACATGCCAGGGGCAGCACAGAGTATATCCAAAAATAAGATGTCAACTTGGTGAAGAGACCAAACAGGACAACTTGCATACCAATCAGCATAAGCAGCAAGTCATAGAAGGAACTACACAATCCCACATAGAATGGATCAGATCTAAGCTCTGCAGCCCTCCCACATCCAGTCATGAATGGTGGTGAACAATTAAACAACTCACTAAAGGAGGACTGGGCTCTACAAAAATCCCCATCTACAATGATTGAAGAACCAGCACCTCAGTGCAAAATATAAAGCTGGAGCATTTGGAATAACGATCAGCCAGAAGTGCCAATTGGATGGTCCAACTTGGTCTCTTCCAGTCGTTTCCAACAACACAGATGCCAGACTTCAGACAATTTGATTAACTCCATGTTAGACATCAAGAGAGAGCTAGAGGTACTGGACACTGAAGATTATAAGTCCTGCAAGTATTCCGGCAATATTACTAAAGACTTGTGCTCCAGAAATTGCTGCATCCCTAGTCAAGCTGTTTTAGTAGAACTATAACATTGCATAAAGCTGACAATGTGGAAAGTTGCCCAGATATGGCTGAGTGTGGTATCAAAGAGCCACAGAAAAACTGGAATCAAAGGTGAAAAACTGTCCATTGGTTGGAGTCATACCTAGTGCAGAGGAAGATAATTGTGGTCGTTGGAGGTCAGTCATCTCAGCTCCAAGATATCTCTGCGGGAATTCCTCCGGAGAATGTCCTAGGCCCAACCATCTTCAGCTGCCTCATCAATGACCTTCCCTCCATCACAAGGTCAGAAGTGGGGATGTTTGTCAACAATTGCACAATGTTCAGCACTATTGGCAACTTAGCAGATACTGAAACAGTCCATGTTCAAATGTAACAAGATCTGAACAAAACTCAAGCTTGGGCTGACAGGTAGCAAGTAACATTTGCACCACATAAATGCCATGCAATAACCATCTCCAATAAAAGAAAATCTAACCACCATCCCTTGACAGTCAATGGTGTTACCATCACTGAATCCTCACTATCAACATCTTGGGGATTACCAGTGACCATAAAGTCAATTGGACTCACCACATAAATCAGAGGCTAGGAATACTGTGGCAATTAACTTACCTCCTGACATCCCACTACCTGTTGACTGTCTACAAGGCAAAAGTCAGAAGTGTGATGGAACACAGCCCATTTGTCTAGATAAGTACAATCCAACCACACACAAGAAGACTAACACCATCCAGAACAAAACAGTCCACTTATTGGCACCACAATTACAAGCATCCACGCTCTCCACTACCAAAGCTCAGTCGGGCGATCTATAAGACGCCCTGCAGAAATTCAGCCAAGATCCTAAGACAGCACTTTCCAAACCTATCACCACATCCATCAAGAAGGACAAAGGCAGCTGATACATGGGAATATCATGATCTGCAAGTTCCCATCCAAGCCACTCACCATCCTGACTGAGAAATATATCACTTTATTTATTGTTGTTGGGTCTAAATCCTGGACTTTTCTCCTTAGTGGCATTGTCAATCTATCTACAGCCCATGGACTGCAGTGGTTCAGGAAGGCAGTTCATTACTACCTTCTCAAGGGTAACAAGGGACGGGTAAATAAATACTGGCCAGCCAGCAAGATCCAGCTCTCACAAAAGAATAAAGTCACTCTGTCTTTCCACTTTGCATCTCAAAGCTCCATTTAAATTCCAGTTTGCTCTTTTCCATTCCTGACCAACCTCCCATACTGGAGGCCTTAAATTAGCTGATTTCTTTTATCTTTGGAGCATCTACTAGTTCATTATGAAGAGGGCTATCATTTAAAATACTCTCATAATATACACAGTTACCAAGTGTAGAAATGAATCAGTGCCAACCAGAGACATCTTGTCATCCATTCAGTCAGAAATGGCTTAATTGTGTTCATGCATTGGACAGATTGTATTGTCATCTCTGGTTGAAAAATTACAATACAATCTTTTTTTTATATGTGTTATTTATATATGATCTCCTACCTGCCCCACACCATTCTACCATTCTACCATCCTTCATGTGATAGGACCATTCCCACAGGCACCTAGAAAGTCTGAAAATCCTTCATTTCTCAACTGGATGAATTTGATTTGTCATTCCAATAGCAATGTTAATATTTTTATGACTAATAAACAAAAAGCATTCAAGGAAAATGGAAAAAAATGTTTTAATACTCCTTGGCATTTTTTCCTGGATTACTTGTATCAGCGTCCTGGAGATTAATCTTTGATCTCAGGAGCTTCTAAGAAAATCCTGGACAATTGATGATCCTATGTCGGGGTTAGGTGAATGGCTAGTTCTTTCTGAAATGATTGAGAAAGCACAGTGAAGGATAATGTCTTTGATGTTCAAAAAGTAACCAAAGCTAACAGAATACGCAAGGAAATAGGGCGAAAAAATAAATAGGGACTAAGATATGGCAAACTTCAGTTTTAAAAGCCCGAAGCTTTCAGGAGTATTGAAAAACTGAAGGAAATATTAGAATGCCACAATTTTGAGGTCATAAAAGAATTAAATCAGGACAGCTATGGCACGGTAAATCTCAACTTGACCATTTTAGGAAGGATGGGTCTACATCATAGTTTACAGGAACTTGCAAGAAAGGAAAATTCATTGAAGTGAAACTATAGTTCTTCTTAGTAAAGACAAGAAAGGTTGTGAAGGAGTTTGTAAGACAAAGATCACAGTAAAAGATAAGCATAACCCTGTATTTTACCTAAAAAGTGTAATAAGAGATTCTCCAGATTTGAGAGTAGTGCTCACATTTAGAGCTTCATAAAACAAAGAAAATGTTCTGCAATTTAAAAAGTTGATGACACAAAGGAAAGAGTAATGATTTTTGCAGACAATTTCAGTAAAGGAAGAAATGGTGTTGTTCAGGTCATTGAGATCAGCAGTGTTCACAGATTAAATAGACTAAGAATTGAGTTGGACCTCTTGCACTCCGGTTTTCCTAACCTGTGGGTTTTCATTTTTTTCTTCATGTGGAATCAGGAGTCCATCTATTGGTTCAGACTCACCTTCGCCTTTTCTCTCCCGATCCCATCCAAGATCTAACAAATGATTACTTCGAGAAAATCTGTTATTCTAACATGGTCCCCATGATAGCCTTAGCAGTTAGCTGCAATTACTATGATGAGGCTCATAGACTAATTTCTTGTGATTCCAGGTTTCTGCCTTCAGGTTTGGGTTCTTTCTCTAAGCCTATTCAGCACTTGAACATTTAACTAATATTAACTAGGCAAGTGTCTTTAAGAAATGAACATTTGGATGCCTTTTTGAATGGTTCTATCTCATCCCTTTGCACTGAGCTAAACAGAGGCATGTGATCTGAGGAACTTAATAAATGTGTAATAGACATGTCAGGCAAACAGAAAGATATTGTTAGATAATCTAGAGTTTTGAGAGTTTTTAAAGGTAAAACATTGTGGGGCTCTGGAAAGATCTGGAAAACAGGACTAATTGGCAACAATCTTCAGAGAGCTGGCATAGATATGATGGATCAAATGGGCTTCTTCTCTGTTGTAAGATTCAATGAAGATGAACATCAATGTCTTTATTTACCTTGAGTCTCCCACTGGTTTCAGTCAGTAGCTGACTATTCTTCAACCATGATATCGATGGTGTTGGAATTCCAGTAGCAGTGCATTCCAGAATCGCAGATTTCCCAACAACGATGACCAAATTCTCAACTCCTACAATTGTCACTACTGGGGGTACTTGTCACAACAACAAAAAAAATACAATCAATAATTCAGCAATTTAAGAAGGATCTAGCACAGCTATTGAATAAGATGACTGCAGGCTAAAATAGGAACAGAGCCCATGAATGGCATTCAGAGATAGCCCAGGTAAAAACAAAACATGTTCCTTCGAATGGAAAAGATATCTAATTGAAAACTAGTGCACCCTGCGTGACAAAGCAAATAAACTTTTAAAATAAACAGAGTAGGAACCATATGACAAATGTCAGAGGCAAGATTCGGTTAATAACCAGGAAGATTATGGAAAATAGAGGAAGGTATTTAAAAAGTTAAAATGAGAAGCAAAGAGATTACAAGAAAAAAAATTCCCACCCATTCGGGATATAACGTATGTGCGATGGGGTATGTGTTAGAGGGTGCATGTGTTGGTGTGAGTGTAGGGGGGTGTATGTGCGTGCATATGAGAGAAAGATTGTGTATGGGGGAGCTTCTGCATGGGTGTTGGGTATGTAGATGTGTGCGTGTGAGAGAGTGAATCTTGCAGCGGGGTCACCTGCTACGACAATGGTTGAATGGACACCGCACAACAATCACCAGGCAGGAGTGTTCCCGCCTATTCGGGCAACACTTTAGTAGTCTGGGACATTTAGCCTCGGACCTTTGGGTGACCATTCTCCAAGGCGGACTTCAGGACAAGCCACAACGCAGAGTGGCTGAGCAGAAGCTGATTGCAAATCTTAGTACCCATGGGAATGGCCTCAACCGGGACTTTGGGTTCATGTCACATGACAGGTAACCCCACTGTACGATACACTCTGTCTCTCACACACACAAGAATGCCCTTAATTCCTTCATTCAGATCATGAATGTATAATGTGAATAGTCGTGGTCCCAACACAGACCCCTGCAGAACTCCACTAGTCACCGGCTGCCATCCTAAAAAAGACCGCTCTGTCTCTACTCTGCTTTCTACCAGTCAGCCAACCCTCTATCCATGCCAGTACCTTCTCCTGTACACCATGTGCTCTTATCTTATTTAGGAGCCTCCTGTGCAGCACCTTGTCAAAGGCCTTCCGGAAATCCAAATTGATCATATCCATTGACCCTTGATTGTCTACTTCCTCAGATTTGACTGGCATGACCTCTCCTTTGCACAGCTGTGCTGACTCAGCCCTATTTACCACACACTTCCAAGTACTCTGCAATCTCACATTTTAAAATTAATTTGTGGGACTTGAGCATCACTGGCTGGCCAGCATTGATAGCCCATCGATATTTGCCCTTGAGAAGGTGGTGGTGAGCTGTCACCTTGAATTGCATCAGTCCACCTGCTGTGGGTTGACCCATAATGCTGGTAGGTAGGGAATTCCAGGATTTTGACCCAATGACTGTGAAGGAACGGTGATATATTTTCAAGTCTGGATAGTGAGTGGTTTGGAGGGGACTTGCAGGTGGTGGTGTTCCCAAGTACCTGCTGCCCTTATCCTTCTAGATGGAAGTGGTCGTGGGTTTGGAAGGTGCTGTCTCAGGATCTTTGGTGAATTTGTCTCATCCTTAATAATGGACTCTTAAAATTTTTCTAATGACCAAGGTCATGTTAACTGGCCAATAGTTCCTGTCTTCTACCTCCCTCCCTTCTTAAACATTGGGGTGTTACATTAGCCATTTTCCAGTCCCCTGGGACCCTCCCTGACTTGCAGTGATGCCTGAAAGATCATCACCAATACCCCTACAGTTATCTCCTTAGGAACTCTAGGGATGTAGACTATCTGGTCCGAGTGACTTATCCACCTTCAGACATTTCAACTCCCCTCTGCCTCCTGACTCTCTTGAAGTTCTGCTTTGCTACTGGTATCTGGTGAAGATTGATTCCAAGTACCTACGGTGCTCCTCCCCTATTTCTTTGTTCCACATTACTACTTCTCTAGCCTTATTTCCAGCTTTTTACTATTGTCTCCTTGTTTTTAAAGCTTCTCAATCCTCTGGCTTCCCACTAATCTGAATTGAATTAGCATTATTGTCACATGTACTCAAATGAGTACAGCGAAAAGTTTATAAGTTGCCTTTACAGCATTATCTTAGGTACAAGGTACTGAGGTACAGCTTCTTCAGTTACAAATTAGTTACAGTGTAACAATATCACTAATGCACAGTGACATCTTAGGTACAGAGAACCCAGGTACAACCCTTAGTTACAGAATAGAGAAATGAAGCAAAAGGAAGTTACATTACAGCTATACACAGTTTAACCATAGATCAGAAAAACAAGAAGCAAAGTTTAAAAATCAAACATCACAGTCTCTCGCCCAGGGTTCTCTGCAGCAGAACAGTGGAGGGGGCCGCCATGTGGTTTGACCATTGGCTGCCATCACGCTCCGCACTGGGCCGCTATCGTCATACTCCATACCAGGCTGGTACTGCCACTCTCCGCACTGGGCTGCCGGTCGCTAGCATCCTCACTCCGGGCACCTGCTGTCTCCACTTCAAGCCGCTGACAGCTCCAATTTGCGCTGCCAACTAGCGACCCTGTTTCGGAGGTCGGCGCTGGTTTACCGAGGCCAAGAGTCCAAGAAGACAGAAGAAGAGAAGAAAACCACAGAAGGGAGGAAAAGAAGGAGGGAGAAAAGAAAAAGAACGGGCAGAGTGGACAAGCTCCAGCTGGAACGTCCTACTCTGCTGCCACCTAATTTTCACCACATTGTATGCTTTTTAATTTGCCTTAACAGTGTTCCTGACTTCCCTTGTCGGTCATTGGTGCCTGGTCCTCCCTTTGTGAGTTTCTTCTTCCTTGGGATGAATTTCTCCTGTGCCTCCCGAATTACCCCAAAAAACTCCTGCCAGTACTGCTCCACCATATTCCCTGCTAGGCTCCCCTTCCAATCAAATCTTACCAGCTCCTCCCCCATTACTGAAGTTACCATTACTCAATTGAGACAGTGTTACATCTGATTCCAGCTTCTCCCCCTCAAACCGCAGTGAACTCTATCATAATAAGGTCCCCTTAAGGGTTTCTTCACCTTAAGATCCCTAATCACGTCTACCTCATCACACATCACCAATTCCAGAATTGTCTGTACCCTAGTAGACTACCCCAATCTGCTCCAAACAACCATCTTATAGATATTTACAAACTTCTTTTCCTTGGGATTCACTACCAACATGATTTTCCTAGTCCCCCTGCATGTTGACGTTCCCCATGATTACTGTAATAGTGACTTTCTTATAGCTCCTGCTCTACTTGCTTCCCTACAGCCTGACTGCTGCTAGGTGGCCTGTACACAACCCCCATCACCACTCCTTTGTGGTTCCTCAATTCCATCCACACAGATTCTACCCTTTCTGTTAAGACATTTGATAAGGTTCTCCATGGTAGGCTCATTCAGAAAATAAGGAAGCATGGGATACAGGGAAATCTGGCAGTCTGGATACAGAAGTGGCTGGCCAATAGAAGACAGAGGGAATGGTAGTTGATGGAAAGTTTTCTGCCTGGAGCTCAGTGACCAGCAGTGTTCTGCAGGAATCTGTTCTGAGACCTCTGCTCTTTGTGAATTTTATGAATGACTTTGATGAGGAAGTGGAAGGGTGGGTTAGTAAGTTTGCAAATGACACAAAGGTTGGTGGAGTTGTAGATAGTGTCGAGGGCTGTTGTAGTTTGCAATGGGACACTGACAGGATGCAGAGCTGAGCTGAGAAGTGGCAGATGGAGTTCAACCTGGAAAAGTGTGAAGTGATTCACTTTGGAAGATCGAATTTGAATGCAGAATGCAGGGTTAAAGACAGGATTCTTGACAGTGTGGAGGAACAGAGGGATCTTGGGGTCCACGCCCAGAGATCCCTCAAAATTGCCACCCAAGTTTATAAGGGTGTCAAGAAAACATATGGTGTATTGGTTTCATTAGCAGGGGGATTGAGTTTAAGAGCCACAAGGTTATGCTGCAGTTCTATAAAGCCCTGGTGAGACCACACTTGGAATATTATGTTCAGTTCTGGTTGCCTCATTTTTGGAAGGATGTGGAAGCTTTAGAGAGGGTGCAGAGGAGATTTACCAGGATGCTTCCTGGACTGGACAGCATGTCTTATGAAGAAAGGTTGAGGATGCTAGGGCTTTTCTCATTGGACCGAAGAAGGGTGAGAGGTGACTTCATAGAGGTGTATAAGATGATGAGAGGTGTAGATAGAGTGAATAGCCAGAAATCTCTCCCAGGGTAGAAATGGCTATCACGAGGGAGCATCATTTTAAGGTGATTGGAGGAAAGTTTAGGGGAGATATCAGAGGTAGGTTCTTTATACAAAGAGTGATGGGTGCCTGGAACGCACTGCCAGAGTGGTAGTAGAGTGAGATACATTAGGGACATTTAAGCAACTCTTGGATAAGCACATGGATGATAGTAAAATGAAGGGTGTGTAGGTCAGTTTAATCTTAGAGTAGGATAAAAGGTCGGCACAACATCGAGGGCCGAAGGGCCTGCACTGTGCTGTACTGTTCTATGTTCTGACTCTACACCACTTCATGCTCTTGATTTAATTCTATTTTTTACTAAAAAGACAAATTCCCCCCCTCCTTCTATCTGCCTGTCCTTTTGATAAGATCTGCCTTTCCTTTTGATTAAGTGTCTCCTCACACTCACTCTGTCACAGTCACCCGAACCCCCTCACACTCACTCCATCACCCTCACGCTGATGCCCTCACCCTCACTCCATCACTGTCACTCTGAACCCTTCACACTCACTCCATCACCATCACTCTGACCCCCTCACAGTCACTCCATCACCATAACTCTGATCAACTCACACTCCCTCTGTTACTGTCACCCTGACCCCCTCACACTCTATCACCGTCACCTTGACACCCTCACACTCAGTCCATCACAGTCATCCTGACCCTTATCCTTAGACACTTAATTTCCAGCCCTAATCCCCTTGCAGTGACACCTATATAATATCCACAGCATCATACCTACCAATTTCAATGTGTACCTCAAGCTCATTTACCCTCTTTCACATACTGCATGCATTTAAGTTCAACACCCTCAGTCCTGCATTGGCTGCCTCCTTTCTTGTTGCTGTGCCCTCAACTGCTGTACCTGAAGTTAGAATCCTGATCCTTTTCACACTTTCTATTCTATTACTTGTTGTGGAAACTTTAATAACTTCTGCTAAGTCCTCCACCTGCCTTTAACTTATTCTATAATTTTCCATGCAGCCGAACCCACCCACTACAGGGGGACCTCGATTATCCGGCATTCGATTATTTGAATTTTGGATTATCCGGCAAGATCGCAAGGTCCTGATACTTGGCTAAACTATGCTATCCAGCATTTGATTATCCGGAATTCAATTAATCAAACGAATCAAACTCCCACCCGTGTCCATCAGATAATCAAGGTTCCTCCGTATTTAGTTTAAAGCCCTAACCACATTCTTAGATATGCGATTTGCCAGGATTCTGGTCCCAGCAAGATTCAGGTGAAGCTTGTCCCATCACAATAGCTCCCTCCCCCCCCAGTACTGGTGCAAATGTCCCATGAATTCGAACTTGTTTCTCCCACACCTATCTTTGATTACCTGTTTAATCTTGAAGAAAGTGAGGACTGCAGATGCTGGAGATCAGAGTCCTGATGAAGGGCTTTTGCCCAAAACGTCGATTGTCCTGCTCCTTGTATGCTGTCTGACTGGCTGTGCTTTTCTAGCACCATACTCTCGTACCTGTTTAATCTTGTTGATCCTGTGCCAATTTGCTCAGTGCTCAGGAATTAATCCAAAAATTATTATATTTTTGGTTCTGCTTTATAATTTAGCTCCTAGCTGCTCATATTCCCTCAACGAAATCTCTTTCTTCTTTCTGCTGATATCAATGGAACTTAGGTGGACCATAACAACTGGATTTTTCTCCTCCCACTCCAAGTTCCTCTGCTGCCCAGATGAGCTATTCTGAACCTCTGCACCAGGCAGGCAATAGGACTCTCAATCCTGGCCACAGCGAACAGTGTCTATTCCCTGACTGTATTACATTCGATTACAATTACATTTCTCTTTTCTTCCCCCACTTGCATGGCTCTCTGTACCGCAGCACTATGGTCAGTTTGCTCATCCTCTCTGCAGCCCTTACTCTCATCCACTCAGGGAACAGAAATCTCAAACTTATTGTTCAATGGCTGAGCCTTCTTCAGCACTACTTTCTAGAACCCTCTACCTGCCACGCTTGTAGTCACACCCTCCTACCCTGACCACTGCTTAAATTTGAGGTAGTTAATCTAAGGGGTGTCACTCCCTTCTGAAACATAGCTTCCAGACCACTCTCTCACTCCCTGGTGTGTTTGACGCTTAGACTCCAACTCATCAACTCTGAGCCAGAGTTCCTCAAGCAAACAAACAACACTTGTTACAGATGTGATTACTCTAAACTACATCTGTATGTGAAAATCAATTTAAATTCCACCAGCTCCATGGTCCATCAATTCTGTCTGCACACCATTAATCTGAACCTCTGTATTACTATGCCACTGTCTTCCCTGACAACTATATCAAAACTTTGCCAGGCGTGCATGATTGAAATGTATGTGAGAAGGTGTCCGACAGCTCTCACATCGGTTACGTGGCCCAGCAATTCTAATTACTTAGTTCTTAATGTGAGTTTTAAAAATTTTGTCCTGACCTTTTAGTTTGTAGCCTACATATATTTCCCCTATTTACCTTCAATCTGGAAGTAACCAAATATAGATAGTCAAATCAAAGTTATCACCAACCAATGAATTTACTGTTTATCTGTGATGGTACATTTATGAATCAGGTATTAAACTTAATGGTATGGGATTCTTTATAATGTTTCTAGAATTTGGAATATCACTGCAATTTCTGGAGTATTGTTCTGCTGTTGAATGTAAGCAATTTCCGTCAAAACACAACCAAAAGATGAATCCACAAAATGGAATTGTCAAATAACTGGTATGGCTTTGCAAGAGAAAATATTGTACCATGAATTGTGACATTAAATTCTCTTCTCCTTTCCCCTGCTTCATTTCTGGCCACACATACATAACGACCGACATCCACTGACTTCAAACGAGGAATAAAAAGTTTGCTCCCGTGAGCTGACACCTGGGCACCGTCGAGTTCAGTGAGCATAATGTTATTCCTAAGCCATCTAATGAACAGAAAATGTGAGATCAGGCTTCATTTGGTTAGAATGAGACATAGTTACATACTCAGAAAAATATCAATTTGGTTTGTAAGTAATTTGAGTTGCTCAACTCATCACCTAGGAACACTGAAAATAGTCCATACATTGTCATGAGCATTGGTAAACAATGTTTCATATACACTAGTATTGCTAAGCAGTATTTTGTGTAGGTTGTGTAGGCTGTTAATTGCTATATTAATTATGCTTAATTTGAAGTTGGGAGCAGGCATTAACTTGCATTTACGACCTTAGAAATAAACATGGTCTGAAATTGCATTTTTTAAAAAGAAATTCATGGGATGTGGACAATTCTGGCAAGGTCAACATATATTACCTATCCCAACTTGCCCTTGAACTGATTTGACTGCTAGGCCATTGCAGAGGGCAGTTTAACAGTTTAGTGTTGACCAATTCCTGTCGGCCAGACAGGGTAAGGGGAAAGGGTGGAAGAACATCTTACTAAAGAACATTCTCAAACCAGATGGTTTTTTTTCAACGATCAAGGACAGTTTCATGTTCACCTGCCACCATGGTGGGATCTGAACCCATATCCTCAGAGTGTTCATGTGGGCCTTTGGATTAATAATCCATTGAGATTACCATTGAGAATGCCACTGTCTCCTATTGGATTAGCAGGTGAATGTCTGTAATGTGTAACTTTGCAAATAAATGCATATGGAAGTATGTAAAGATGAAGTCCAGTTCTATCCTTCACCAACTGGTTTTCTGAAGTATAACACCATTCTATTGGTAAACATTGTTGCATACACTCTATTATTACTAACCAATGTCACACAGATTTTAGTTCTACAGTGAAATAGTTTAATAAACAGCAGAATCATGTGGGTCTCTTATGTGAGAAGGTACCAGACAATGCATGCTTACATACATGACTGCTAATAGATATGATGGGATCAATTACAGATTCAAAGGAAAAGGACGCAATGATTTAAAAATATATATTTTAGACAATTAATAAACCCTGCACTGAATGACGATTTGGTAAAAGGAAAGGCTGGTATAGACTAGTCTGACATTCAGTCTTCCAACTGACATAAAATGCATACTGTATCTAAATAGTAAAAGCAGAAATTGAGCCCTTCATTCCAAGTAAGAGTCATAGCAGACTCAAAACGTTAATTCAGTTTCTCTCTCCACAGATGCTACCAGACCTGCTGAGTTTTTCCAGCACATTCTGTTTTTATAACAGACCTTCAGCATAGGCAGTATTTTGCTTTTATTTGAGGGTCTATTTCACTGTATCTAATATTCATGGAGGTATTGGAGATTGAATATTGATTGCTTTATAACTTGACACAGTTGCAGTGGTTCTGATTTACTGCACACCTGCCCTGTAACTTTGACAGTGATACAGCAAGATGTAGAAACCTTTTCTCTTTATCCTTTCATGGGATTTGGATTATAGTTAGAGTCACAGGAAAGGCCAGTTTTTGTTGCCTTTTCCTCATTGCCTTTTGAGTTGAGTGGCTTATAGGTCATTTCAGAGGGCAGTTAAGAGTTAACCACACTACTGGTCTGGTGTCACATGTTGGACAGACCAGACAAGATAGCAGATTTTCTTTCCTGAAGGATATTAGCAAACAAGATGGATTTTCACAACAACCAATGGTAGTTATCTGGTCACCATAACTGAGACTGGCTTTCAATCCCAGATTTAGAAAATCAATTTAAATTCCACCAGCTCCATGGTCCATCAATGCTGTCTGCACACCATTAATCTGAACCTCTGTATTACTATGCCACTGTCTTCCCTGACAACTATATCAAAACTTTGCCAGACGTGCATGATTGTTTGCCACTAACCAACATGCAATGTGGAAGTAACATGAACAAACTAAAATGGAGACTCACGTAATCTTTGGTGGTGGATTGCCAGTCACTTTGCATGCCAGTTCCAGAGGATTATCAATGGTCACAGTCACATGAGAAGATTCTTCAATCAACAGCTGTGGAGGGACTGGTGATGCAAATGACAACAGTGTTTTGCATAGCATTCATTAGCAAAAAACCTCTCTAAATCCAAACAACTCTGTGCTCAGTGTATTTAAATAAGTCACTTCATCATCTGACTGTATCGACCAAATGTCTTATGTAGGTGTTTGGAAATACATAGCAGCAACTAGGCCAAAGGTTTAATGTGGTTCTTCTACCTTTCTTGAGAAGAAGGGTGTTCCCTGCACTTTGCCTTGTGGTGTGACAACATGAGCAAAATTAGGATTCCATAAGGTAAAGAATCTTACCTTATGAAAGTTTTCTTTCAAAATTGAATACAGCTACCCTAATGATCAGAATAACAATTTTCAAAGAATTACATTAAACGATAGAACAGGCGCTAAAAGACAAATGCTCTATTCCAGGTTGCATTATCAGGTACATAGTAATAGTACAGAGACAGGCCATTCAGCTCAAACAGTCCATGCCCACTGCTTTTGCTCCACTACAGTCCCTTCCCCCATTCTTTCGATAATTACCAGCATAACCATTTTTTTCTCTCATATCCCCATCTAGCTTCCTTTCAAACACATCTCTGATCTATTACACACAGTGGCACTAATTTCCATATTTTCTGGGTATTTCTTCAAAATATGCAGTTTGATTTATTGATGATAATCTTATATCAATAGCTTCTAGCTTTGTTCTTCATTACTGAAAACCTTCTGTGCCTACTCTATCAAAACCATTCATGACTTTGATGATTTCTCTTGGGCCATGCCTCAGCTTTCTCTTCCTAGCAGAAAGACTCTATTCTTCCTTTCCTAGTCGATTAAAATCTCATTGTTTTGGTTTCATCTTTGAAAATTCATTTTGTGTGTTATGCTGACAAGAGCTGCACACAAAACTGCAAGTATAAGCTAAGGTTAGACGCCTGTTTAGCATAACCTCTTGACTTTTCAATTCTATCCCTCTAGAAATAAAATCACGAACTGTAGCTGAGTGTTAACTAAGCTACTGTCTGCATTATCCACTTGCCCATCATCACTTTATCTTTTCTGAGGCACAGAAAAAGTGCTGAATGTAAGAATCTGCCCTATAAATGAGCCTTTTTGACCGTACAGACTTAAAACAGCATACTGCCAAAATCTAATTATAAAAATATGCACATTAAACAGACCCAAGCTACAGCAGGAAGGAGGACAAAAACATTGAAGAACTAAATAGGTTTACTGGTGAAGTGATATATATGGGCTGAATCATTGAATAATAGAATCATATAACACAGAAGGACCATCTGGTCCATTGTGTCTGTACTGGTTCTTTAAACGAGCATTCTAAATTGGTCCTCCTTTTCCACTCTTTCTCCATAACCCTGAAAACATTTAAGATAGAAACAGAACTTTGTTCTGTAAGTCAGCGTTGAAAGTTTGAATTCCAGAACATAATACATTGATCTATTAAAAAATAAGTCAACTTATTTCTAGCTCTGTACATTCTGATTACTGACCCTTCTGTAGTTTCTCCTCATATGACCTTAAATTTTCACAAAACAAAGGTAAAACACTTTCTATCCTGACCCAAGTTGCTTTAACCCAAGCTACGAATGCACTCTCCAACATAACACAGACTATTGTTGTTTATGCTTTTGAATGGCCTGGTATTATACAAAATTATATAATAGTCAATACTGTAGGCCCTTGACCACTTGGAACAATGCCACGTTCATTTCGTATACAACTACTGCAACCATCAGCCTGGGCTATTTTTTTCATTCTTTCACAGGGACATGTACATTACTAGTTAGGCCAGAACTTATTGCCCATCTATATCTGCCCTCGAGAAGGTGATGGTCAATCACCTTTTTGAAACCACTGCAAGACATATGCTTTAGATATGTCCACACTATAAGTAGGAAGGGAGTTCCAGGATTTTAACTTAGCAACAGTGAAGGAATATGTTTATAGTTTCGAGTCAGAATGTTGTGTGACTTGGAGGGGAACCTAAGGTGGTGGTTTTTCCATACATCTGCTGCGCTAGTCATAGAGCCATAGAGCTGTACAGCATGGAGACAGACCCTTCATCCAAGTCATCCATACCAATCAGATATCCTAAATTAATTTAGTCCCATTTGCCAGCATTTGTCCCATATCCCTTTAGACCATTCTTATTCATATACCCTTTTTAAATGCTGTAATTGTACCAGCTTTCACCATTTCCTCTGGCAGCCCATTCCACACAAGCACCAACCTCTGCATGAAAAAGTTGCCCCTTAGGTCCCTTTTAAATCTTTCGTCTCTCACTTTAAACCTATGTCCTCTAGTTCTGGACTCTCCTACCCTGGGGAAAGCACCTTGGCTATTCACCCTACCTCTGCCCCTCACAATTTTACAAACTTCTATAAGGTCACCCCCCCAGCCTCCGATGGTCCAGGGAAAATAGCCCCAGCCTATTCAGCCTCTCTAAGCTCAAACTGTCCAAACCCAGCAACATCCTTGAATCTTTTCTGAATGCTTTCAAGTTTCACAACATCCTTCCTATTCCAGGGACACCAGAATTTAATGCAGTATTCTAAAAGTGGTCTAATCAATGTCCTTTGAGTTAAAAGCATATATCAGGAAGAGATCAGAGTGCAAACCCCCCACATCAACTAGGGCATATTCTCCTAGGAATATCTATCCTTTTCTTGAGGCCCCAAAGCTTATAACAGTTTCCCTACCTAAGATGTCCACAGTGTATTGAAGATGTTCTTCTCCAGCAGCACTGGTAGCCATACATGTATAGGTGCCAGCATCACTCTCTCTGACATTTTCAATCTTAAGGGTCTTTCCTTCACCCATCAATTGTATTCTGTCACTGTCTGTCAATGAGACACCATCTTTGAGCCAAGAGAGGACAGGAGGAGGGTAACCACTTGAGGAACAGGTTAATGTCAAAGAATGACCAACTATTGCTTTTGTCTTCAGTGGATGGTGCAAGCGACCTTCAATACGAGGCGGAACTAAAGAGAACAAAAGGAGATAACATCAATACCCATGATAGCAATGAAAGATCAACAACAGAGCAGCAGGAGTTTGAACATCTAACACTGATCTTGTGCAGTCTGTGCATGTTGCTTGGAGTATTATCTTGTACCCATTATGCTCCTCTGGTAATGTGTGAGCCTTCTGTCTCTGGGTATGTTCTAAGGTACCATGCCAGTATTGCTTGGTGCGTCAGGTGGTTTGTGACTGTACGGAGCTGTTCCTGACTACACGCGCAGCTTACATTTCTGCATACTTTCTCGAGAGAATCAGTCTTCATAACAACGAATATTTACAAAGTGAGCTGATTGGATTACAAATACTTGAAAATGAAAAGCCAATTAAGAGTCAACCACATTGCTGTGGCTTTGGAGTCATGTGTAGACCAGACCAGGAAAGTTTCTTTCCTTAAAGGGGCTTAATGAACCAGATGAGTTTTCTCAACAGTGGTTAGTCTTAATTCCAGACTTTAAAAAATTCAGATTCCACCATGGTGGGATTCAAACTTAGGTCCTCAGAACATTGCCTGAATCTCTGCCTTCTGATAATACCACTAGTCTATCACCTCTGCATTAATCTACCTGAACTGATATACTCTCTGCACCTTTAGTAATCTTACATAGCTCTATGAGTTATTTTCTGCTCGGCTGCAAAGCCCAGCTTATCTAATCACTATTCAGAGCTTCTGTTAGCCATGTTAGTTGTCACTTCATGTGCTATTTTCAGCAATATAGTTTTATATCACAAATACTTGGGTGTCATTTTAATTGAGACAATGAATAAATAATAAGTGTATTTAATTCACCAACTATTTCCTGGGATGCCAAGTGCTAGCACTGAATGAAATAATGTGCAGTCTTTTCTTTATGTAATGTAAGTTACCATTCAATCATTTTCTACATTTTATAATGGAGAATGTTTCTGACATATGTAACTCTAATGCTTAAACTATAGAACGAAAAGAAAAGAAGCAAAGAGTAATATATTTCACAAGGATCAATCTATGATAAATAAGCATGGAATTTACATTGAACAATATGACATGTTCTGGTAAGCCATACTGATTATTACACACTCCTGCTAAGTTAGTCACTGCACTGGGAATGGAATGTCACAAAACATGGTTTATAATTACAAGAACAGAAATTGTTGGAGACAAAGCTTTCCATAGGTATGTCAGGAATAAAAGAATGACAAGAGTTAAATTAGGGCCAATCGAGGATAATAGTGGGAGGTTGTGTATGGAGTCAGAGGAGATAGGGGAAGCACTAAATAAATATTTTTCGATAGTGTTCGCTATAGAAAATGAAAATGTTGGCGAGGAAGATACAAAGATACTTGCATCTAGACTAGAAGAGATTGAGGTTCACAAGGAAGAGGTATTGGAAATACTGCAGAGTGTGAAAATAGACAAGTTCCCTGGGCTTGATGGGATCTATCCTAGAATCGTCTGGGAAGCAAGGGAAGAGATTGCCGCACCTTTGGCATTGATCTTCAAATCATCGTTGTCTACAGGAATAGTGCCTGAGGACTGGAGGATAGCAAATGTGGTTCCCCTGTTCAAAAAGGGTAGCAGAGACAACAGACCAGTGAGTCTCACTTCAGTTGTTGGTAAAGTGTTGGAAAAGATTATAAGAGATTTACAACCATCTGAAAAGAATAATCTGATCAGGGACAGTCAGCACGGTTTTGTGAAGGTAGGTCGTGCCTAACGAATCTTATTAAGTTTTTTGACAAAGTGACCAAACAGGTAGATGAGAGTAAACCGGTTGATGTGGTGTATATGGATTTCAGCAAGGCGTTCGATTAGGTTCCCCACAGTAGGCTATTATACAAAATGCGGAGGAATGGGATTGTGGGAGACATAGCAGTTTGGATCAGTAATTGGCTTGCTGAAAGAAAACAGAGGGTTGGAGTTGATGGAACATGTTCATCTTGGTGTCCAGTTACTAGCGGCGTACCACAAGGGTCGGTGTTGGGTCCACTGCTGTTTATTATTTTTATAAATGACCTGGATGAGGGCTTAGAAGGGTGGATTAGTAAATTTGCAGACGACACTAAGGTCGGTGGAGCTGTGGATAGTGACGAAGGATGTAGTAGGTTGCAGAGAGACATAGATAGGATGCAGAGCTGGGCTGAGAGGTGACAAATGGAGTTTAATGTGGACAAGTGTGAGGTGATACACTTCGGACGGAGTAATCGGTCCAAAGTACTGGGCTAATGGTAAGATTCTTGGGCATGCAGATGAGCAGAGAGATCTTGGTATCCATGTACACAGATCCCTGAAAGTTGGCACCCAGATTGACAGGGTTGTTAAGAAGGCATACAGTGTTTTGGCCTTTATTAATAGAGGGATTGAGTTCCGGAACCAGGAAGTTATGCTGCAGCTGTACAAAGGCCACACTTTGAGTATTGTGTACAGTTCTGGTCACAGCATTATAAGAAGGATGTGGAAGCTTTGGAAAGGGTGCACAGGAGATTTACTAGGATGTTGCCTGGTATGGAGGCCTTGCTGAAATCCATATACACCACATCAACCGGTTTACTCTCATCTACCTGTTTGGTCACTTTGTCAAAATACTTAATAAGATTCGTTAGGCACGACCTACCCTTCACAAAACCGTGCTGACTATCCCTGATCAGATTATTCTTTTCAGATGGTTGTAAATCTCTTATAATCTTTTCCAACACTTTACCAACAACTGAAGTGAGACTCACTGGTCTGTTGTCTCTGCTACCCTTTTTGAACAGGGGAACCACATTTGCTATCCTCCAGTCCTCCATACAAGGAAAGGCTGAGGGCCTTGAGGCTGTTCTCGTTAGAGAGAAGAAGGTTGAAAGGTGACTTAATAGAGATATATAAGATAATCAGAGGGTTAGATAGGGTGGACAGGGAGATCATTTTTCCAACTATGGGAATGGCAAACATGAGGGGACACAACTTTAAAGTGAGGGGAGATAGGTATAAGACAGATGTCAGAGGTAGTTTCTTTACTCAGAGAGTAGTAAGGGTATGGAATACTTTCCTGCCACAGTAGTAGATTCGCCAAGTTTAAGTGCATTTAAGTCGTCATTGGACAGGCATATGGACGTACATGGAATAGTGTAGGTGGGATGGGCTTCAGATTAGTATGACAGGTTCACGCAACATCGAGGGCCGAAGGGCCTGTACTGCGCTGTAATGTTCTATTCTATGTTAAGTTCTGCAGGTCTGGCAGCATCAGTGGGATGAAAGCAGAGTTAACGCTTCTAGTTCAATGACTTCATCAGTATTGGGCTTGAAATGTTAATTCTGTTTTCGTCCGACAGATGCTGCCAAACTTGTTGAATTTCTCCAGCAATTTCTATTTGTATTTCAGACCTCCAGCAAAGACAGCTCTTTGTTTTATATTATTGCCTTATAATTACTCGCTGCTGGAGCCATGTTGTACCTCAGTGAAATAGGCAACTTACCATAAACCTGCATTCTGTAAGACTTCTCCATACTGCCTGCAATGTTCCTTGCTCTGCATGTGTACCAACCTTGATCAGATGCCTGTACCTCGTTAATCAGCAAAAACTGTCCTCTTTCAACATACGTCATTTTTGAGCTGGATACAATTGGTCGTCCATCTTTCAGCCATGTAATTCCTGGGGCAGGAATTCCATGTGCATCACACTGTAGACTGACGTGACTCTTCAACTGGGCAATTACCTCCTTGGTATCATTCACTCCTTGGATTGTGGGAGGGACTAGGAAAACAGTGAAGAATTACTTACATTTATAGAATGCCTTTAACAGCCTTGGGACATCCTGTAGCCAACAAAGTACTCATGAAGCTGATTCACAATCAGTAAGTTAGGAATCCTATTAAATTGAGAATACTCAGGTAGAATCTTTCTAGAGAACATTCAACACTTGATTTCACAAAAATACTGAAACATTGAGATCTCAACCAAAGATGCTGCACACTTTTTTTAAAAATTAAGAATTAAAATTGCTAACATCCCAAGTCCCTTGAATAATTTCAAGTAGGCTGTTCCACTCACATCATGTTCCATTCAATGGTAAACTCAGCATGTTTCAATTTTTGGTAAACAAGTTTATGGTAAGGAAGTTACTTTTGTTCACAGCACAAATGGATTGGGAGTTATCATGAACCATAACAAAGTTGTCATTTTGGCATTTCTCAGAGCAGCAAGGGCAAGATTGTTGCATTAATTCTCATAGTAATTATATGAGTATATGACCACAAGGAAGCCATTTAGCCCCTTGAGTGTGTTTTTCTATTCAGTGACATAATGAGTCATCTTTGACCTATCTACAAACGCTTTTATACCCATATTTGCCCCAAACCTCTTAATATTGTTGGTTAACAAACATTTCAGTTTTAAAATTAACAATTCATCTGGCATAAACATTCATTTGCTAAAGAGCGTTTCAAACTTTTATTGTCCTTTTCATGTCCAAGTTCCCTAATTTCAATCCTGAAAGTTCTGGCTCTAATGTTTAGACTATGTTGGTTGGCGATTCTAGGATTCTAGGTGGAGTTCAAGACTATACTCAATTATCACACCATCCATGTTTGAAAAGATTGAGAACATTGACTGACTCTGTTTATGTCTGAGAAATAACCATGGTACCACATGGCAGCCAGCAATTGCCAAACTGTATCACAGCATTAGGCAGCTCCATCAGGAGAGAAGCTTATGGGAATACCAAATAGCAACAGTAATGCTAATTTTAAAACAAGCAAGAATGTCTGCATATTTTTTTGGCTGAGAATTACTCAGATGGTTTGCTGATGTCTAGCAGAATGTTAAATGTTTGTCACTTGTGGTAGGTGAGCAAGGCCTAGAAAGTTGGTACAAGTGAAGCAGCTCCCAAAGGCATGTTGGATCATGTCTTAACACTGACAGAAAACATGCACTGTAAGATGTCTTAACTGTTCCATCATTGGCTATGTTTCAATCCCTGAACATTGAACTGATATTCACCTTAAAATAACCACTAGGCCAGTGTTTTTGCCTAGATAGTGAGCACAGTAAATGATATTCCACTGTGAAGCATTAATTGGAGAGGATAATATACACATATGCCATTTTATTGTAATACTGAGTAGAACTCTGGACTGATATTTACACATACTTCATGAATATTAGAGCTAAGAATAACATGTTAGACGTTTTTCCAGTAAGATCGCTTCAGAAAAGAGTATGTTTCTAGAATCTGTAAAGTCAAAAGCACATTTGCCATTAAATGAATTGCACTGTGATTGGAACTTAAAGAATTTACAGCCATGTAATCCAACTTCAGTTTTTATTTTGGGGGGGGGGGGGGAGTACTGAGCTACTTTCTCCCCAGCTTCCAAACATCAGACAGCCAGATAGGATGAACAGCAGATCTTTCAACTTTAGCAGGGATGGGTGTGTGATTATCCACTACTGCCTGCTTTATGCCCCAAAGTTTCAACTCAGTTCCCAAATAAGCAAGTAGAAAATGACAAAGTGGAAGTTGCTCCATCTCTTAGGAGAGAGGAGAGACAAAAAAAAAATTCAAGAGGAGAATAAGACCTGGAGGGCCAGAGTCTCTCTGACCAACAACAACACGTGGTATTGGAGAAGACAATATGACAATTCTCTCGGTCCTATATCTGTCAGGTGAGGCGGAAGACAGGAACTTCCAAAAATAAAGTTGACATTATCCTATAATATTGGCAAAACAATGGTTGAAAGGTAATCGTTCATTTATCAGTCTGGCTGAAAACTCTCCAGTCCCACTCAACTAAAACAGACAAACTTGAACCTTTGTGAGGAATCAAATCTCAGTCCAAATCCAACCCACACAAACTGTCCCCTGTCCAATGTGAAATGAGCTGCTATGTTCTCCACTAAGTCCCTAGTGGATCAAGTCATAATTCCAAACTCAACATTAATTCAGTACTCAATGTAAAGAGATCACGGTGCCAGAAACATGACAGAACTACAAGCACTTGAATTGTGTGCAGTGTGATATTGAGTTTACAACACTATCTCACTTTTTCTCTATTCTGGGTTCCTCCCTATATGTTTTTCCTTAATATCCTGAAGTACAAATAAATAAGCATATCAATTCATTTTTCTGTGTATTCTCAATACTGATATATAGGGGAAATACTACTCCATCTTTGCTAAAGCTGCATTTAGCATTAGTTGACTCAAGACAGCGATAGTACCTTCAAGGGGACGCCTCACCTTCACCACCTTCCTTGAGCGAATAGGCACAGTTTTGCCAGCAGTATCTGAGATCCAGGAGCTATCTTTTAGGTGCAGCCTTGCCGTCAACACCTGACTCCCAATAACTATCTTTTTTACCTGCTATTCCATAACTTCCCAGTTTCATTGTCTCTCTCTCTCTTCTTTCCTCCCAATTTTTCTTGAGCCATTTACATTTTGCTTCTTTCCACATTCTGTGTTTATGCTGCTACTGTCTGCTCATCTCTCTTTCCATCTGTTGACTTCCTCCCCTTTTATCGGATTACTTATTTCAATCGTTCCTTCCCTGTTTCTCTATTTTCTCTCTCTGCTGTCTCTATTCCAATTAGTATATCAGATCAGATCAGTGCCAGCCAATTCCAAGTTTTTCTGTCTTTTCCACTATATCTCTTCGACCTTCTTTTTCTTTGGAATTTCTCTTCATCTCTTTAATTCACAGGTGAGTTCAGTCAAAAGGAAGCAGTCCAAGTTTTGACCTTAGGCTACTGAACTGTACGTGGGCTGTAGTTTAGAATGGAACAATGTATGATCCTCTGTGATTATTATCTGTACTGTGGGAGACAGAGTTTGGTTTCTTAATATGTAAGAAGGTGTTCCAGATCTGTTGGTAATAGACTCATTATCGCCAAATTTAGCATGCTGTGATTCTTGACCAATAGATCTTTCAAAAGATAAATTATTGCAGGAAAAGTAAATAACCTTAAAGCATAGAAACAGTCAGAGCTGTTTCATTCATACCGTAAACATTGACTTTGAAGTGTTTGCTTTTCTGTCCAGCTGGGTTGAAGGCAACACACTGATAGAGGCCTTGATCGATGAGATGAGATGTTTGAATGTGTAACGTCTGCCCTTCTTCAGTAAACTCCACATATTGGACACCTGGAGATAGGGCTCTTATAACCCAAAATAAAACACAATTTAATTGTTAAAAAAAACTAAATCCAGAACATATACAGTAAGCCTCTCCCCGCACATATACTTATTAATTCACAGGATGTGGGTGATGTTGACTGACCGAGTATTTATTGCCCTAGTTTCTCCCAAGAAGGTCAGGCTTTCAGTATATCATAATATTGATGCCTCAGATAATACAAATGTCCTTTGAAATACATCATCCACCCCTACATGTTATTTTATTGTCACAGACACTAAATTAAAAAACTACCACACATACACAAAAAACATTGCCCAGCTCCTTATCATCTATTTACTGTGTTTTAATCTTTCATTTTCTATTGGTGACATGTCTTATCAAGAGACAAGATGGGTTATATGTTAAATATGGTGTGCATCTTTCTTCATATTACGGAGAGAATTTCATGAATATATAAGGAGACAATATTTTCTACAGTATATACAAATTTCTTTATTTTCTTTAATAGAAAGATGGCGGTGTCCTCTTGCTATTAGACCAGTGACTCTCAAAGTGTGTTCAAGGGAACTGATATCAAATGAGAGGCCAGAACCCTCATTCTCAACATTCAAGTGTTGTCAGACAATCAAAGCAACTTCTGGCCGCATGGCATGAGTTCTCATTAGTGCGAGAAATATCAATCTGATTTTATAAGTAAGATGATCGCTCCTGTTAACATAATTTATTTAGTATAGATGTAAAATATGTGTTAGCTTCTCAGTAAAAGATTAATGATTTTACATCATGTATTAGAATGTTTTAAATAAACATGTTCTCTTGCAGTATTGACATTCATAATATGAAAATGTATATACTTTTGCTTTTGGTGTGAATTGATCATTTTAATGTGATATTACAGTAAACATTAATGTACATAAATGTATTACATTTAAGCATAAAACAAAGCAAAATATTTATAGTTTTCACATGCTCCTATTAATTATGGTGAGTATTTTTATGGTGGGAAGAGAAAGCAAGAGATATAGGTCCAGTGGGTTGTCCTTAAGGATTCTTTGTCCATCTTATGTGGACTGCAGATGAAAAAGGTGGAGAACGACCATACTGGGGTCAGACAAAAGAATAGTTATATTTTAGAGAATCTATACCTCTGTACCATCAGAACAATATGACAACATTGTATTGAGAGAAGGATGAAATTAACAAGACTTTTCATTGTACTCACTCTCCATCCTTATTCCATGCAATGTGTGGAAAAGGGACTCCATTGGCGCGGCACGTGAGTTCAAGTTTAGAATTCACCAAAATGGCCACCTCTTGGGTAACTCCAGATCCATAGATTGAGGGAGGTACTAAAGGCAGATGAGGGTGCAAATCTTATCAGTCAGTAAAATAGCGCAAAGCTTTTTTTAAATTCGGAATTGTCAGTAAAGGGCCAAATACAAGGGTAATGCATGCAGCCAAGATCGGACAGATGATATTAGATGATGCCAACTGTGAATTTTTAAAAGCTTACAGATTACTGGAGAGCATTACAATAAGAGGAAAGTAACAAGTTCCACAGCTTTGAGAGCCAGGGAATGATGAGTCAGTGAAACAGACGGTTGCAATGAATCTTTATTTCATCTCCTTGCCAAAGGAGAGTACAAAGAGTGAAGCTTAGGAAGGAATTTCAGATTGTTGCAATTCTATTGATCCTTACCCTGCACCAGTAAATTGAAATATTTTTTGGCTGTGCCAGCAACATTAACAGCATTACAAGAATACACTCCGCTGTCGCCTTTGCGGGATTTTGAAAGTCGCAGTACTTGGCCACCGTTCAAGAGTCGGACCCTACTGGTCTCTGTCACCTTCAGGGGAAACAAATCAATGAGAAATATTGTCAATTTATTTATATGCTGATGACTGCTCCCTGTGATCAAGGTCGCAGTTTGTCAGCTATCACTGAGACTCCCATTCGTTAGTCTTCACTGTGAACACATATTCAGTATTGTTATTTATAAATCTCCATCAAGTTCAAAACCTAATAAATCTGTTATAATTACTACAGTCCTCATAATTGTAGCAATATTTGCATTTAATGAATGGAAGATTTGGATCAGATCAACATTAACCCAAATAGTTACAAGAATGCAGGTGCTGTTTAGCTCAGTTAATAGATCAACTAAAAAAGCAAGTGGCAGGAATGGAAACAGTAATTCGACACGCCGGCCAATTTTAGATTATGGCTATCTCCATTTCCAACTTTACAGTCTAAGAGTCACAGAGAATATTCACTTGGGGAGAGACATCTGTCCTACCAGCTTAGGTAGAACCTGATTGTAGCTTAAGCACAAGTCACTCTTTCAGGTGAGGAGGGAGTGCAAACTTATTTCAACACTTTCTCTAAGTTGCTCCAAAACCTTTCCTTGGTTCTCCCTACATCATAAACGAGATTCTCACTAAACCATATAAGCTGTTGGCAAGTTGTACAGTAAATGATCTCTAAGTGAGTACCTCAGCTCCAACACACTTTCTGGCTTTCACCTCTTACAAATAGCTTGAACCAGGAATGTAGCCTTGAGAGTTCTGAATTGAACTGTCTAATTGCTACAAAGCAAGGTGTCTTCATGTAATGTCATCATCATACCTTTCTCCAATTTCATTAAAAACAGAGGCCCATTTTAATACATCAGCTGACCACACATACCTGCTGCTCATTCTTGTACCAACTGAGGGTTGGTGTTGGGCTGCCACTGGCATCACACTCCAACATCAACGGCTGATTAACCGACACTGTGATGTTCTGTACTTGGTCATTTCCTCGAATCTCAGGAGGAGCTAGAACAAAGGAAGAGGAATGAGGAATATTGAAAGGATGGGGCTTAAATATTCCAAAACACTATTAAAAAAACACTCCTGGTGTGTGCTGTATCCTGGTTGTTGCTGACACACCTTAAACTTTTATTTAGCCATTAAAAATAATAAAGAAAGCAGGATACTGAAGTTAGTGTCCTCCATGATACTTCATTTTCAATTTGCTCCAAATGAAAATCATCCAAAACTCATTTTCCAAGTCAGGTACCCTAAAACGTGATTGTTTAAAACTGTTGGACCAATAGGTTTCCCTTTAACTTCTATTCACTGAAAAGGATTGACTCAAATAATCTCAGCAGCATTGATGATCTAGCATACATTGCTTGCAAGAGGAACTGGTAATCTCCACCAAGAGGTTATAAATTCCGATGCTGCATGTGAGTCAAAACACCATGCTTTAGTTGTACTGATTAATGTCTGAATTCCAATAACATTTTGTATGCATATTGCTAACAAAGCTCGGCCTGACTTACTCAGATGGTAGTTCTGATAATGAAACTAATTAATGGAAATAATCCATGTATGGGTCTCATAAATTCCAAATAATTGTGACTATTTCCTTTGATAACTTGTTCCAGTGTGATATTCAACCTCATATTTTCTACTCCTTTTTTCAGAAAGATGCTATTACTCCCCCTTATCACTTTTCATGTTCTCGCTTCACAATCATCACAGTTAACAGGATTGGGAAACAACCCACTCCTTCAACTTTACTTAAACTTTGCCACCAATGAATGGTTCATATCAGAAACTTTAATCGAGGCTATGGGGGTTAATTTTCATTTGCCAGTGCTTCAATGTGCTCCTCTGTTGTGCATTATGTTTAGATGCCTTTTGACTAACAGATCGTAAAAAGCATTGTACACAGTTCTAAAGTTCAGTCAATCAGTAAATGTACGTGAGAATTATGTAGTATACTTAATTATGTCAGATATGGACGAAACAGTCTGGGCTGTAGTGTTCTAACTCTCAATGTAACTTACAGGCAAGTTAATTCAAAGTGTGGTCCAATCAAAGCTGAGCGATTAGCTATCAACCTTGCCAGCAATAGGATCAACAAAATCCTGTGGGAAACTCCAGCTCCACTAATTGCTAATGCAACGTCCCAACTAAGCCAAGAAATTTGGAGTGGCAAATTAATCTTGAGGCTCCCCTAGAACAGAATCTCCTGGTCCTGTAAACAGGATTGTTGGATCCTAGAATCTTGCTTCCTAGTCACCTCCATTTTCATTAAGATCTGTGCAGGAAGATCCAAACTTTAACTTCACACCACACTGCCAATTTAACTCAAGTGGTCAATTAAAGGTGACTTTAGGTCCACCTATGGGTCTACTTCAGCCTGGAATTATTTCAGCTTCAGGCAGGTTGAGAAGAGTCAGCCCATCTGAATGAAAAACCATTACGGGTCTACTGTCAATTTGTAGGAGGTCTCTCTAATTGCACTAATTTGTATGCAACTGAGGGACTGTGCATTGGACACTGGGGTCACTGCTTCCAACCTCATGGCCCCATTCTCCCTGCTACTGCCAACCCCAGGAACCACACCAACCTCAGAAGCACTTAACTGAGACTTGGACTTCAGGACATTGGGTGTTAGCCTGGCAACAGCCATGGTTTCACGGATGCTGTGCTGAGTGCAAGAATGCTGGCCTCTGTTTGGTCAGGTACTCCCAGAGAGTGGACCTGCTTCTGAGAATTCCATTTTATGAAAAGTCAGTCTCTGCCAACCAAATTGCTTGACTGGAAGATGGTACAAGAGACCTTGACTAAAAAGCCAGGTTGAAGTTTCAACACCATTTCAGGAAGTGACTGAGACATTCAATAAAAGTTAAAGACCCAACCCATAGTCTTTACAGGACAGATGGAAGCCCGACATCAATTCAGTCAGTCGGAAAGTTTAGTATCAGAGTTTAATTATTTACCTTGGACATTCAATCGATATTTCCTTTTGGAAGAGCCAGCCTCATTCATTGCAACACACAAATAATCTCCACTATCATAGGGTGAAGCTGAATCAATGAGAAGAGAGCCATCCTCAAGTACTGAAATCCCTGGTTCATGAGCTAGAAGATCTAAGCCATTCTTTAGCCAGCGTATAACTGGTGGAGGAGTTCCTGAGGACATATAAATATAAAAGATCAAATGAGTTATACACATCATGAGGCCACATTGATAAATTGATTCAACTGATGTATGTAGAAGTGTTTGATCAGGATATATATCTGTCTCACTAAATGAGTTACAGTAAATCTGTAGCTGGAAACAACAAATTACAGAAGGTCCACATAGTGGACTGCTAGGAATGGGAAATAGGAGTCAGGTCTGTTTCCAAATCTGGAAAACAGGTGGTCGTGATTTGAGGTTAGTGGGTGGCATGAGCAATGTACAGTCACTGACCTGGGTTTTTGATAGAGGTACCCCCTTAACTTTAATGGAGACAGTTTCTCTACCTGAGTTGCTGGCTGGACTTTTGAAGCTGCAGGGCCAATCAGACAGAGATCATCAGCTTTGAAGGGCCAGCAGCCTACAATTAAGAACTACAGCTTGCAGCATGGAAATGGCACCAACGGGTATGGGACAGTCAAAACAATGGCCGCTGAGCAGGCAGGAGGCCACATTCTTCTGCCAGCAACCACCTTCCGAAGAGGGAAGCCTACCTCACCATATCAACAGGCCCAAGTCAGAGTTTTCAAGATTTTCACTGAGGTGGCCATCCTTCTAAAGGGCTCAGTGACCTTGTCAAATGAGGAAAATGGCCATGGAGATGGGACAGAAAGCCAGGAAACCTCTTGGAAGGTAAGTCAGAGGAACTTTCGGGACTCAAGTGTGGCATTATGGCAAATTAACATGGAGGATAGTCAGTAACAGAGAGGGGTAAGGAACGGGTAAGGATTGTGATGAAATACTCTCCACTTGCCTGATGAATTCTGATGCAACATTAAGAAAACTGACTCCAACCAGGCCAAAGCAGCCCGCTTGACTTCAATCAACATCTTAAACATTCAACCTCTCCACCACTGGCACAAAGTGGTGGCAGTATGAGGCATCTAAAAGATACACAGCAGGAACTCACCAAAGTCCTTTCAAGAGCATCTTCAACAGTAACCTGTGACTCCTACTACCTAAAGTGACAAGGGCAGCAGCTGACATAAAAACGTGGCTAAGTGCAGATTATCTGACCCGAAAGACACACATCATCCTGACTTGAGGGTGCGTTGCTGGAAAAGCACAGCAGGTGATTCCTGATGAAGGACTTATGCTCGAAACGTTGATTCTCCTGCTCCTTGGATGCTGCCTGACCTGCTGTGCTTCTCCAGCAACACATTTTCAGCTCTGATCAGCAGCATCTGCAGTCCTCGCTTTCTCCTGATCATCCTGACTTGGAACTATATTGCCATTCTTTCATTGTCATTGGATCAAAATGCTGGAACTCCTTTCCCAGTAGCACTCTGGGTGTATTTGCAGTAGTTCAAGTGGGCGGTTCACCATCATCTTCTCAAGGGTGGTGAAGTGGAAAATTGGCCTTTTTCTCAATGCCATGCAGGGACATATAAAGGAGGATTATGGGTAAAACCTGGCCAGATTTAAAGGCAGACAGCACAGTGGAGAGGGAATTAGAAGGGAATTCCAGATTCTTGACCACTAATATTTATTATCTTGAAAATAACACAAACATTTAAACAGAAATTTAGACAAGCAGGTTAATCAGGCTTGTAAGTCATTGGTCAAGAGGCTGATATAAAGAGTGAGATAATTTGGCTCAGTTTTGTACTCAAGCTCCTCGTTAAAATCAGATTTTGTGAGCAGAAATCTGCTTTTTAAAAAATCAATTGGAATTTTTTGATTCATTCATGGGATTAAGGCATTGTTGGCTGGGCCAGCATTTATTGCCCATCCCTAATTGCTCAGAGGGTAGTAAAGAGTCAACCACATTGCTGTGGGTCTAGAGTCACATGCAGGCCAGACCAAATAAGGATGACAGTTTCCATCTCTAAAAGGCATTATGCTGTCACCGTATTCCTTAATTCCTTTATTGTTAAAAAAAAAACTACCTTAGCTTTAAAAACATTTACTGAAGTAGCGTCAACTACTTCCCTGGGCAAGGAATTCCATGGATTAACAACCCTCTGGGTGAAGAATTTCCTTCTCAATTCAGTTCTAAATCTGCTCCCCCTAATCTTGAGGCTTTGCCCTCTTGTCCTCGTTTCACCTGCCAATGGAAAAATCCTCTCTACTTCGATCTTATCTGTTCCCTTAATAATATTATATGTTTCCATAGGATATATCCTCAATCTTCTCAATTCCAATGAATATAATCCCAGTCTACTCAGTCTCTCCTCATAAGCGAACCCCCTCAACTCCCTATCAACCTAGTGAACCTCCTCTGCATCCCCTCCAGTGCCAGTACATCCTCTCTCAAGTAAGGAGACTAAAACTGCACACAGTACTCCAGGTGTGGCCTCACCAGCACCTTGTACAGGTGCAACATAACCTCTCTGTTTTAAGCCCAATCCCTTTAGCAATGAAGGACAAAATTCCATTTGCCTTCCTAATTACTTGTACATACAGACCAACCTTCTGTGATTCAGGCACAAGGACACTCAGGTCCCTCTGCATTGCAGCATGCTGTAACTTTTTACCATTCAAGTAATAATCCTTTTTACTATTCCTCCTACCGAAACATATGACTTCACATTTCTTAATATTGTATTCCATCTGTTAGACCTTTGCCCACTCACTCAATGTATCTATGTTCCTCTGCAAAATTTCACAGTTCTCTGCACACTTTGCTCTGCCACTCATTGTTGTGTCATCTGCAAACTTTGACACCCTGCATGTGATCCCCAACTCCAAATCATCTATTCAATTGTGAATAATTGCAGTCCCAACACTGATCCCTGAGGCACACCACTAGTTACTGATTGCCAGCCAGAATAGCACTCATTTATCCCCACTCTTTGTTTTCTGTCAGTCAACCAATCCTCTATCCATGCTAATAGTTTACCCCTAACGTCATGCATTCTTATCTTATGCAGCAGCCTCTTGTGCGGCACCTTGTCGAAAGCCTTTTGGAAATCTAGGTATCCCACATCCATGGGGCCTGCATTGTCCACCTTGCTTATAATGTCTTCATAGAATTCCAAAAGATTCGTCAAGCATGATTACCGTTCATGATCCCATGCTGCATCTGCCCAATGGGACAATTGTTATTTAGATGCCTTGCTGTTTCTTCATTGATAATAGACTCAAGTATCTTCCCCATTACAGAGGTTAAGCTACACTACATCACATGTTCTCTTAGATCTTACCTTTAGAGCACTGTGCCTTTGTGTGATAAAAAAAACCTTTCTTTCAGGCCTCCAGCAATCACCAGAACTAAGAAACTACTATCGACTCTGCTTTCCATTAGTCATGAAACAGGATCATCTGTCTCAACTTCAAATTCAGCTTTATTCAAGGCAGTCCTTGGAATGCTTAAAACGTACAGATTTCCTCTTAATAAATTATTTCTGTAGCTTATTGTGAAATAAAGGAGCTTGAGTCTTGGAGCTTTAAGAAGTGAACACGGATGGAAATTTAGTGCAGTGTCAATACTTTTTTCCAAACTCTTTTTTCTTTGTTCTTTCATAGGACAAGGGCATCACTAACAAGGCTAGTACTTATTGTTTATCCTTGGTTTCCCTTAAAATGAGGGCACTTAAGTGTCACAGTGATGTGGGGGAGTCACATGTAGGTCAGACTGGGTAAGGATGGCAGATTTGCTTCCCTGATTTGGAAAGCAAAAGTGGATTTGGTCATTGGCATTTGTTTTAGAAATAATGGCGCTTCTGCCTCCAGACAGACCATGGGATTCAAAAGCGAGAAAAAAGGAAAGCAACAAAAGAAATATTTTAAGAATTACAACACTGTAGTGCTTGGAAACAGGTGGACTTCATTGACAACAAGGTTCTTGATTGCGGTTGTTAACCTGGGCCAATCAGGAAAGCCTTGGCTGAACAATATAACAGGGAAAAACAAGCACTTAATGCTTCTTCACAGTTTCTAACCTACACACACATGACATGGGTGCTGTGGAGGAATACGCATTACTGCTGTTTGGCAGTAGTATGGGGGATTTAAAATAAAAAGGAAGAAAAAGGGATATTAGAATCTCCTCAGTTGAGGACTGACTCCAAACTGGATGGCCACTGCCAGTGTACGTGCACAAGTAAATAAAAGGTGACTTTGTGACAGGACACTGGCCTCTGTGGAATTATTTCAAATTCAAACAGCAAGGAATTAATTGTTCAGAAATGGAATAAACATAAGTGAGCAAGTTAAAATAAAAGTAGCAGGAACAGAAAACAGCAAGAAACAAAACAATGCTTTTGTATTTTAAAGTCATTTACAAGTATAATGATTTTGTTATTTAAGTTTATTACTGCATTCACATAATCTAGTGCATTTTCAGCCATCTTGCCAGCACTTACTTTATGAAATAGATATCCAATTCACCCGTTCTTTTCCCAACAGCTGCAAATATCTCCAGTACAAGTATTTCTCCAAATCTCTTTGAGAAATTAGTACTAAATCTGCTTTTCAAATTTCACTCTGGTTTCAGCCAGTTATATTCATTCATGTTAGGCTGAATAGGCTGTTTCTGTGCTTTAAATACTTTGTAAATTTAAATCCGTGTCCTTTGATAATTGACCCTTCTTACAACTGGAGTGAAATTGAAGAGAAGGAATGTGATATATTTTCAAGTTAGAATGGTGAATGGCTTGGAGGGGAACTTGCAGTTGATTCTGTTCCTGTGTATCTGCTATCCTGTCCTTCTGGATCAAAGTGGTTGTGGGTTTGGAAGGTTGGCTATGCAGCCTTTGCCAATTTCTGCAGTGCATCTTGTAGATGGTACACACCCTGCAGCTAATGAATCAATGGTGGAGGGAGTGCACATTTGTGAACGTGGTGCCTATCAAGCCAGCTGCTTTGCCCTAGATAGCATCAAGTTTCTTGGGTTTTGATTGAACTAAACACATCCAGGATTTTTATCCTCTGACCTGCTCTCACAGCCCCTATATTTATTTGGCTAGTCTAGTTCAGTTTCTAGTCTATGGTAGTGCCTAGGATGATGACAGTGGGGAATATGGTGATAGTAATGTATTTGAATGTTAAGGGATGATGGTTAGATTCTCTCTTGCTGGTGATGGTTGCTGCCTGGCATTTGTGTGGTGCGAATGTTACTTGCCAGTTTTCAGCCCAAGCTTGAATATTGTCCAGGTTCTATTGCTTTTGGAAAAGGACTGTTTCAATGCCAGAGGAGTTGTGAATGGTGCTGAACATTGTGCAACATGGACTGATGATAGTAAAGATACTGAAAATTCTTCTCTCCCCTTTTCCCTCTCTCTGAATTCCTCATTCTTGCCAAACTGCTGGCTGCAGATGCACCTGTCTGTGACAGTATCCGTAAGCATGACCATTGCATATTCCTTGTAGAGAAGAGGCAAGGCGGCACGGTGGCACAGTGGTTAGCACTGCTGCCTCACAGCGCCTGAGACCTGGGTTCAATTCCCGCCTCAGGCGACTGTCTGTGTGGAGTTTGCACGTTCTCCCCGTGTCTGCGTGGGTTTCCTCCGGGTGCTCCGGTTTCCTCCCACAGTCCAAACGATGTGCAGGTCAGGTGAATTGGCCATGCTAAATTGCCCATAGTGTTAGGTAAGGGGTAAATGTAGGGGTATGGGTGGGTTGCGCTTCGGCAGGTCGGTGTGGACTTGTTGGGCCGAAGGGCCTGTTTCCACACTGTAATGTAATCTAATCTAAAAAGAGGCCATGCCTTTACATTGAGAATACCATCCATCATGTTGTGTGGCACTATCACCAGGCTAAATGGGACAGACTTGGAATAGATCTAGCAAGTCAAGACAGGCCATCCATGAGGTGTTATGGGCTATCAACAGCAGCAGACCTGTACAACGTTTTGGCTCGGCATATCTGGCACACAACCTTCAGAGTTGCCAGGTCAAAATACTGGAATTCCCAGCCGAATGGTATTATGGGTTTAACTACACCAAATGCAGTGCAGCAGATCAAGAAGGCACGTCATTACCACCTCCTCAAGGGCAACTAACCACAGGTAATAAATGTTGGCCAGCCAATGACACCCACGTCCCACAAGTGAACAACAAAATCTGTGCTGGTGAGAAAAACAACTTGTGAAAATGACCATCAACTGAAAAATCAAGATCATCTACAAGTTTCAACAAACCTATGGAAGCAGGACACACTCTAATCGTCGCTTCTTTGTAAGTTTATAACTGAACTTTGTCTGTGTGTTTGTATTACTTTGTAATAAAATTCCTCTTTCTTTCACTAAAGAAAATTTTGCAATTGGTTCCTTCATGTTGATCTGGTGATTATGTTTTTATTGAAATGTGATAGTTGCAAGTTAAAATGAATAATAATATGTTGAGACAGAGAAAGGGTTAAAGAGGTGATAATCCTCTTTACTTCGGGTTGAGACCCGAAAGTCAGTGAATGCAGTTTCTCACTATAAACAATATCAAAATCTCTCATAACTTTAAACAACTCTATTAAATTTCAATTTCTCTTTCTCTGCAAAAAGAATAGTATTAGTTAACTTAGTCCCTTCACATAACTGCATAAAGATTGAATAGTCAAATATGTAAATAGTAAGCTTCATCAGAAGTGATGTAAGAGATCATATGACAGAAATATTGTATTGTAGGAACCGCTGCCACCTCCTCAAGCTTCCAATGTTCGTTCCAACCATCACCTCCCCTGAAAATCAAGGTTCCAGTTTCTGATAATTTTGACAAAAAATAGACTCTCACCATTAACTGGGCAGGGAAGTATGACTTTATCTCTGGCCAACCGCTCTTGTTCAGCATTAATTAGGGCAATGTCTTCAGCAAAAAACGGTGGTTCTGATGAAACATAAATGGTATCTGAAACATTTTTTGCATTTTTATAGTGTCTTGTGTGACCACCGAACATTCCAAAGCATATTACAGTCAATTAAATACTTTCAGTATAGTCACTATTATAATATAGGAAACATGATGATCAATTGATAAACAGCAAACTTCCACAAACAGCATTATGATAATAATCAAATTATGAATTTTTCTGATGTTGATTAAATGATAGATATTGAACAGGACCAGAGATAACTCCCCTACTCTTTTTTGAAATATTGCTATCGAATCGTTTATATCCATCCAAGAAGACAAACAGGATATTACTGCAACATCTCATCGAAAAAACAGCACTTTCACTGGTGCAACAGCCCCTCAGAATTGTGCTGTCTTGGCAGGTTTGATACGTCCTGGATTGGGAACTGAACATTCAAAACTCCAACACGGAGGCAAGACTACTATCCACTGGAACACCTGGCTCATCAAAATGGCCAATGAAGCTTTTGCTTCCAACAACATCATCTGTATTAATAACTGAAAAGACCTCAAAGTGATGCCATTTACAAATTCTGTGCTGAGGCTGGAATATTGAATTATGTCATCTCACGTGGATATCTTACATTACACCTTACAAGGGGGCAAAATGAAAACAGTCTCCAACATCTTTGTAAATGCTAGTCTGTAGCCAGTTTCTTAGGAGACTGAATAATTCAGGAAGACACTTGGCAGCAATTTTAAATATTAGAAGAGGTTACAGCTATTTTGAAATGCTTGACCTCATTTAAATTGAATTAACAAATTAAGGTCTGAGTAATAGAGTCAGAGATATACAGCGTGGAAACATACCCTTTGGTCCAACTTGAAGGTGACCAAGGGTTTCTTGATGCAGGCTAGCAGTGGTACTGCAGTGGGCAATAACATATAACCTAGGCCAGCTTTGATCCACAGAATAAACTTTGCTCTTTTCGCCTGTTAGTGTTACAGCTTAACTGTGCAAGGCCTCTGCACCATAATCATGAAATCATTCCAGAGAGACAGGTATCCCATCACCAAGTCACATTTTTACACATGAAGGGTCGTTGATACTGATCTAGCTCCCTCAGAATGAATTGGATGTCTGATACTTCAGTTCTTAGCTGTCAGCCAGGGCTCACTAATTGGATCACATTAACAGCCTCAATTAGGGTACTCATATTCTATGAGGTCCACCTGGCTGACCTCATTACAATCACAGCATCCCTTCCGCTCTGAGTCCAAGGACAGAGGCTGGTTCTTCACTTTAGCTCCTCCTGGCACATTTTAGCACTGGGTCAGGTTCCTCCAACACTGCCTCTGATACAGGTGACGTGTAACATACATCTTGCACCCGGAGCGTCTCAAAAAAGTTCATTTGCTTCCTCATGATTCCAAGGTATCTCTGATGCTTGACAGAGAGGGAAAACCCATGGGTTCTGGAACATTTGAAAAGGTTGCCAAGAAGCCAGGCACGTTTCTCTCCTCCAGTTTGTGAGATTGCAGCTTTCATTTGATCTATGTGCTTGTACGGGACCGTAACACCTACCCAAACTTTATATATCACTGGACCTGATCTCGCATTGACCATGTCTCTTATCCATGCAGGGCTATTCCCCTGGTTGCTACACCAAACGTCGTGCCCTGTAGTAAACTGTCTCTCTCACTTGACAGAGTTTTGTGTCCAGCACTGGCATTCCTGATGCCATTTCACCCTCACCTTGAGGTCCAGGAAGATCAGATTTAACCTGGTGTGGCATCTCCTCCCCATTAGCAACTCTATTGGAGCTTTCCCTGTTGTTACATGAGGGGAGGTCCTATAATCCAACAGGAACTGGGATAGTTTGGCATCAAGTGAAGCTGTCGGCTGTTTCTTTAAGCCTGCCTTCAATGTTTGGACTGCTTTTTCTGCCAGGCCATCCAATGATGGATGATATGGAGCTGTCCTTATATGTCGAGTGCCATTCGACAATAGGAAATACTCAAATTCCCTGCAGGTAAATGATGACCCATTATCTGTGCAACATTTCCAGGAGTCCGTGCATTTGCAAAAGATGTGTGCAAGTTTTCTATCATCATCTCTATGTTTGACAAATGAACGTCCAGCCACTTTGAGTGGGCGTCCACAATAACTAAGACCATCGAGTCCATGAAAGGACCAGCACAGTCGGCATGTATCTGAGTCTAGGATTTACCTGGCCATTCCCGAAATTAATATTTATGGCAATAATTTCTGTCCTTGTTGACAGTCTCTGCATTGCCCCACCAATGCAGCTATGTCTGCATCCAACCCTGGCCACCAGATGTAACTTCTCACCAACATCTTCATTTTGGAAATCCCTGGAAGACCCTTGTGGAGTGCAGTATCTGGTGACAACCTTTGCTCAGGACAATGACTCTTGCTCTCCATAACAATATGCCATTCTCTACTGTGATGTGGTCTCTCCAGGACAAATAGTTTAATTTCTGGCCCTTTGGTTTCACCCATCACCACCAGCTGTTTCAGTTTTGCCAGGACCAGATCTTTCTGCGTACAAAGGCTGATATTGTCAGCTGTGATTGGAAGGGTGCCAGAAAATTAAAAACCATTACCGACACTTCCAGGGCGGTGCCACCGGTGGTGTATCTGCCAGCGGGAGGTGGTTCAATGCATCCACATTTGCTACTTGGCCTCCTGGCATGGTATTCACACTTATAATTATACGCACTTAGAACTAAAGCCCACTATCAAATTTGCCCTGAGGTTATGGGCGGCACTACATTGTCCACTATGTAGATCCAGCAGGGGCTTGTGCTCTGTTATTTTTACAACTTTATGTCCAGAAAGGTATTTGTGGAACTTCCTGAATCCAAATATGACTGCAAAAACTTTCTTCTCTATATGCGCATATATTCATTCGGCATCAGCCAAAGTCCAGGAAGAATATCGAGTATTCCTCTCCATTGGGTCAGCTAGGAGCTAATATCACCCTAATGCTGTAAGGGGGAGTATTGCATGTCAATACCAGATCTTGCTTGGGATCATAGTGTACCAACATCTTAGAGGATGATACCTGTTTCTTCACTTCCCTGAAAACTATGGCTTGGCTATGTGACTGTTTCCAAGGCTGACCTTTTTTTAAGAGATGAAAGGAAAGTATCATGATGGTGACCAGGTGAAATCTCAGTAAGTAATAACTCAACAACTCAAGGAAAGACCTCAGCTCCGGTCCTGTCGTGGGAGCTGAGTCACCTTTGATTGCCCTCATTTTCTCTTCCAACAGGTATAATCTGGTCTTGATAACTCTGTGGCCCAAGTAGGTCACTTGGGGTGCCTGGAATACAAAGTTTTTCCCTTCCAAGGCATACACCTGCGAGGGAGAAACGTCAAAGAACTATGTCCAAGTTCTCAAAGAGCTCTTTATTGGTGTTCCCTGTCATTAGCATGTCATCTAGATAAATGACTTTGTAAAATTTTCTCCATCATCCACTGGAAAATTGCACAGGTTGACGATACTCCAAATGGTAGTCTTGTATATTGGTTCAAACCCTTATGGGTATTAATTGTAGCACAGTTCTGTGAATCCTCATCTAACTGCAATTGCAAGTATGCATGTCTCTCGTCCAGCTTCATAAAGGACAGCTGCCCTGCCAGCTTTGCATATAAATCCTTTATACAAGGTTTTGGGTATTTATCCAGCTGCAAAAAAACAGTTTAGCATTCATTTAAAATCTGCCCAAAGGTAAACCAACCTGTTAGGTTTTACAATCGGTGATTGCCCATTCCACAAACTGCACTGGTTGGACAATGCCTGCGTTTTCTAAATTCTGCCTCTACTTCTGAGGCAAATGTCACGGGGAGACCCTTGCAGAATTGTGGACTTACTTCCTGGTCTAGTCCCTAGAGTTTCTGGAAAAACTTCCGGGTATGTACTTAGGATTTCACCCAGGCAGCTGTTTTCTAATTGGAAAATGTTGAGCCAACCTCGGTGAATCTTTCTCAACCAATTTCACTCCATCAAGCTTGGGAACGAATCTTTTACTACAATTAATGGTAACTGAACCAGTTGCTTCGCATTACAGACCGGAACGGAAGTTGTATACTTAACCTGTAAAGGTTTCCTGGTACAGGTTTTCAGTCTAAATGAGATTTAGCATAAATTTAAGGGTTGGAGTCCAGAGAAAATTTTGTTAAAGTTTAGTTCTGCGATCATTGAAACATCTGTGGCGATATCGACCTCTATGAGAACTGGCTGACCATTCAATCAGATGTTTATTTTGATTGGTGTGTATTCCCTGGATACTGGCCTATGAGTTCTCTTACTCACTTTAGGTCGAGTGGGACTCTTTTGCTGTTTTGAGTCCACATACCGGCAAACCACAATTGCTTGCCAGCTCAGATCCTGCAGAGAATTTTAACCGCTTGGCCCAGGTTTGGCATTGTTTTGGGGTTTTGCTGTGGGCTAACCTGGAATACCTCTGTTTAGGATATGTCCTGAGTCAGGCTATGCAATTGCCTTCACTCAAGTTCAAGGACTGGTGAGTGTGGCTGCTTCAATCAGAATACTCGGCAACTCATATGCTCCACTTGCTACATTTGCCAATGATAAAAGCCAGTTGCAGTGCCTGCTTGAAATCCCAGTTGGGCATCAGCTAGTAGGCGCTTTTGCATGTTACATCATTAATCCCACACACCAAACTGTGTCTAAGCATCAGATTAAAGGTTAAGCCAAAGTCACAAGCCTCTGCTAATCATCTCTACCTCATCAATAATCCCAATATGGACTTCCTTGGCTCTCAAATTGTTGAGTAAAACCAAGAGCATCTCAGAATAATGGAAGGCTTGGCGCCGTAAAATTCCTCAAATAAATCTGTCAAGTCTTGAAAGGTTTTAGTATCTCGTGCCTCAGGGAAAGTTAGGTTCCTAATAACTGAAAAAACTGCAAGTCCACAAGCAGTCAAAAGAATTACTTGTTGCTTTTCATCTGCTCCTAAATCATTTGCCTGGAAAAAGTAATGCATTCTTTTCACATACTGGGCCCAGTCTTTGTCAGCAGGATCAAACAAGTCAATCTTCTCAAATAATGATGCCAGAAATTTTTATTCAAATTCAAGGACGACTCTTGCAAGTGAATTTCTTCAGGAGCATGCTTTTCTTTTGTCACAACTGAAATAACTCCACAGAGGTTGGTATCCTATCACCAAGTCACCCTTTATTTACATGTGTCCTTGATACTGATCCAGCTCCCTCAAAGCCAGCTCTCAGAGTGAACAGGATGTCTGACACTTCTATCTATATCTGTCAGCCAGGGCTCCCTGATCAGAACAGACGAATAGTCGCAACCAGGGAACGCATATTCTGTGAGGTCCACTTGGCTAATCCCATTACAATCATGATGATCAGGCTGGTCAGAGAGTGCATAATATATGCTATTCCATTATAAAATGGTCATTGGGTCCGATGTACATCATACAATCCAAATTTGCAAATTAAAAGTGGCCTACCACATGAAACAGGCTTTGGACACCCAAGAGATACCACTTGGGAGAAAGGAATCAAGTTAATCACCACAATTAATAGATCATTCCATCTACTGACTCCATTTTGAGTTTTTAATTCCATTTACATTAATCTTGACACATTTAAATATCTCAACTAATTCTGATGTTCCATTCCCCTGTAACACACCACTTGCTTCAACTTGGGAAAAACAAATTCAACATCCAAAAGCAGGAATGATATTTCCTCCAACTGCGAGCTCTAGAATAGTGCTTCCCAAAAGTTTTTCTCTGTGACCCCCACTGTCATAACATCTCGGTGATAACTGTTGAAGCAGGAGGACAGCTGAACAGCTGTCAGAGGTTCTCAGTTGGCCATTGGTACCTCAATTCTAGCAACCCTAAACTATCAGTTTGCAAGACCTTCCTGATGAAGGGCTTATGCCCAAAACGTTGATTCTCCTGTTCCTTGGATGCTGTCTGACCTGCTGTGCTTTTCCAGTGCCACACTCTTGACTAAGATGAAGGGGAGTTTATTCACTCAGTTGAAATTTCAATATTCTCTGCCCAGATTGTTGTGGAGGCCCAGTCATTAAATATATTCAAGACTAAGATTGATAGATTTAGATATATTAAGGGATTTGGAGATAATGCAGGAAAATGATATTGAAAGACTGGTCATGTGTAGCCGAATTGTTGAGCAGACTCAAGGGACCAAATTGCCTATTTCTGCTTCCATATGTATGTATATTCAAACCAGTCCCAGCCTCAGTGCAGTTCCTACAGGATAATATGAAGGAAACTAGTTGCAGACACCTGACATTGTTTGTGCCTAATGTGGCTTGAGGCTGTGACATAAACAGTTCTAATGCACACTTACCCAAGACTTCCAGTGTCATTTGAGTCATATCATGTCCAGCATTATTGGTTGCTTCACAACGATAAATCCCAGCATCAGAGAGTTCCACGTCTGCAATGTTGATTGAGCCATCAGGACCATCCAGTGAATCTGTGGCACCCTGCAGCAGGGCTTCATCATCCTTATACCACCTGATTTTTGGAGTTGGATCACCATGTGCCAGGCAGGGAAGGTCAATGGACTGACCTACGATTACCTTCAGGAGATGATGAGACAGATGGATTTTGGGAGGAACTAGAAAGAGGAAAAAGAAAAAGTAAAAATGAATTGACATCACACAAATTCTTGTGCTCAACCTAGTCTATTTGCAGAATCATTCAATAATGACAGGAAGGAAGGAGGTCAGTTAACCTGTCATGACTATGCTGGCTCTTTGCTAGGGCAATTCAACTAGTTCCAAGCCCCTGGATTTTCCCCTTAAGCCTGCAATATCTTTCTCTTCAAAATGATCCAATTTTCTTTCAAAAGCCACAAATGCATTGACCTCCTCCACATTCTCAGGCAGCACATTTCAGACTATAATCACTTGCTTTGTAACAATTGTATCCTCATTTCCTGCTTGCCAATCACTTTAAAATCTACTTTACGAACAATGGGAACAGTTATTTTTCCTAGACATGATGTTCAAATCCCTCATGATTTTGTTTCCTGGGAAAGGTTTCTGCAAAAATACTGGTCAACAAACAAACACAGTGTTAGTTAGGAAACAAGGGATAACACCATCACAACATCCACTCGTCTATTAAATAGTGGCATGAATCTTTTAACATCTGAGAGGATGGATGGAGCATCAAACTGAATAATTAATCTATTTCTTTATAGCCTTGAAAATTTTCCCTTGCGTGCACGTTGTAAACCTGTAAGAATTTATAACCTTAAGCCATGTGTGTTGCAAGCCCCTGACAAACCCCTCCTATGCCTCACCGCAGAAAAGCAAGGGGCTGCGCTTGCAAAATTCAGCAAGACTCCTTCCAGCGAGAGCAGAGCCTTTATCTTAAGCCAACTCCATCCTATTTGCTGCTAAGTTGTTCAAATCTGGGATTGTGTCTCCTCTCAAACAAGATATTTAGGATCAGTCAACAACCTTGGAACCAAACTCTATACAGTAATTAAGGAGTCAAGAAAACAAATGGACAAAATGAAGCAGAGATAAATAATCTTACCTTGAACAATGAGTTGCAATGTCAGTGAGGCATTCCCTGCTCTGTTTATAGCTGAGCATTTGTAGAGACCACTGTCAGATGCTCTTGAGTCCAAGATCATCAGTGACCCCAATGGCAAGACTGTGTACCTAAATGGTAACAAAAGCAGGCACATCAGAAAAGGGAAAAGTTCTACAATTCAAAGTTAATTTATTTATTGGTGAGTTGGTCAATGCATCAAGACACCACTCTCGGGCTAGAGTTTGAAACCAGCTGGACTGAAGCAATGGAGTCTTCATCTCAGCCAGTGGTAAGCACCTTAAATCAAAAATGAGTCAGGAGCAGTTTTCTGTATTAAAGTAGGAAATGCATATGGACATGATTGTGACGCAGAGAAGAAGAATAAAAAGAATGTACAGTACTAGAGAGAGTTGTAATCAGTAATCTGTAGGTTAGAATGTCAATTTAGTTTTCAGGACCTAGTAAGAGGCAGACAATAGTTATTCTTAGATAAGGCAGAAACAAACTCTGAGGAGGAATGGTATAGCTACAGTAGCCTCAAGGGTGTGATAGACACACCCAATGCCAAGACCTATGCCCGGACAAAATCCATGACAGTGAGACAACAGAAGCTTGAGCCCATGGAAACAGTCCATGGTGATAGCCATATGAATAAAAATTAGATTTAACCTGCCTCATAAAAATGGACTTAGCACAAAACTGCTCCAAAACTGGTGCTAACTTATTAATATCATGCCTGAAAAGTCACAAAGATGGCAAACACTAGAATTATCTACATTGGGTTGGAGTCACTTAGAGTTTGGGTCTGTGTCCCTGTCCAAGTATAAAGTAAGCATTTTACTCTGTAACACTCAAGAAGCTTGACATCCAGACAAAGCAGCCAACTTGATTAGCATCACATCCACAGGCATCCACTCTCTCCACCCCTGATGCTCAGTAGCTGCAGTATATAACCCAAGATGCACTGCAGTAATTCACCAAAGATCCTTGGACAGCACCTTCCAAAGCCACGATCACTTCCATCTAGAAAGATAAGGGCAACAAATGCACAGGAACACCACCTGCATGTTTCCCTCCCAGCCACTCAGCATCCTGACTTGGAAATATATCGCCATTCCTTTGCTTATGCAAAGGAATCGTGGAATCCTGGAATTGCCTTCCTAAGGGCATTGTGGGTCAACCTACAGCATGTGGACTGCAATGTTAGAGAAGATAGCTCACCACCACCTTCTCAAGGGCAACAAGGGACTGGTAACAAATGTGGTCAGTCAGCGATGCCCTTATCACATGAGTGAATAAAACAAAATTTACACCAATACTCCTTACAGCTACATCTTGATTTACCTTGCATCATTTCCCTTCTCTCCTCACGCCCTCTACTACTCACTGCCTCACTCCTTAGTTTTACACGCACAGTGCATGCATGAACCATAAAACTGTTGAGAGAAAGGCCGTTATGAACATATTAGTTTTAGAAGTGAACTGCAAAGACAGCTAAACTCAGTCTGATTTTGCTGATAAAACCGCAAAAAAAATTAGCTGGGAATGAAGAGACAGATAAACAATGCATCATAACTTGGAATACTTCTGACTCACTTAGCAGTATTTTGGTCACATTTCAATGAAATTTCCACTGAAATCACAAGGGAAAACTATTTCCAAAAAGAAACAAATGATATTATAAAAGTATATTTTTGGATCCAGATTTTTTTAAAATATTATGATCAAGGAAAGTGATATCAGTGTTGGATGTGGAATATTTGAGACCTTTCCCCAGCTAATGTCAGATTCAATTGCTCAAAAAATAATTATCAAATGAAAATTTAAATGCAAATCTCAATACACCTTAAACTCTATCTCAGATTAGTACTTCCAACTGCTGCAAATGATACAATTATCCCTTGTTTAGCATTCCTAATGTGTTCCTAAAGCAAAGTGTGCTAAACGAATTTGTGCTAAAGGAAAATTACTTTCCCAATTGAAACCATGTAATAAGGAATGGTTATGTTCATGACATGTGCAATGTTTAAATCAAAATCTTAGTGATTGCGTATAAACCTAACTGGCTTAAGATCTTTCTTCATTTTAATATTATAACCACCTTATTACTTTTGCTAACTTTCAACTTTAATTACCTCCGATTGCAGCCCCTCTCTGCTGCCCTCTCCTGATTTCTTCACTCCCTCCTGAGTTTATTATATGTGAAGGAATGGATTGGAGATTGTTACAAATGGAATTCTGCAAAAGGTGACGCATATAACACATAGGTTGACATAAAGCCCGGCCAGGTCTCAATCAACAGAGGTGTGAATCCAGCAGCAGGCAGAACCAAATGAAAAGGTGAAAATGTTCATTGGACTTTCAGACAAAAAAAAATCTGCATTTAGTTCTTAACTGGCTCAGATCTGCAGAATAAACTGCCAACATATGAACAGGAGCAGGCCATTCACCTTTTTTAAGTTTGTAAACTTCCTGGATGCCCTGCCAGTGACTGCTGGTAATACCCAACTGAGGATCCAGTCCTGCCAAAACTGAAAGAGTCGGTGGTGATGGGGGAAACTAAACAGCCACCACAACCAGGGTTGGAACCTTTCTGGTCCTGGTGAGAGCAGATTGCTGTAACAAGATTTATTGTCCTGAGTAAAGGTCGCCAACAGATACTTGCCGAACTCCACCAGGGTCATCCAGAAGTTTCCAAAATGAAAATGTTGGCAAGAGGTAATGTCTAGTGGCCAAGATTGGATGCCAATATGGCAGAGTTGGTGGGACAGTACCCAGAGCGCCAACAAGAACAAAAATTACCATCAGTAGCCCCCCAACATTTGTGGGAATTGCTGGGTAAACCGTTGACTTGGTTGCAAGTTGACTATGCCCGTCCTTTCACACGCTCAACCTACATATTCACATGATACTAAACTGTCCCTGTTCCTATTTGATTGTAGGATCACCCCCACAGGACTACAGGGATAATTCCAGTAGAGTTGCTGAAAGGGAGAAGATGCCACACTAGGTTAAACCTGATAGCCCTGGACCTGGGGGTGAGGGTGAAATGGCAGTAGGAATGCAATGCTGGCCACATGCCTCCAGTAAGTGAGAGACAGTTTATTTCAGGAGACGAAGTGTGTTGTCAAAACCACAGAAGTGGTATTGCATAGGTCTGAAGCAGGGCCAATGCGAGATTAGATCGCATGACACACCAAGTTCAAGTAGGTGAGGCTGTCCTAAACAAACATATAAATCACATAAAGTCGCTATTATGCACACAGAGCAGGAACAATATGTGCCTGGCCCCTCAGATTAGACGTCAGAAACCGTAGGTTCCCCCCCCCCCCCCCCCCCCTCCATCTAGTGTTCAAGAAACCTCAGAGTGCAAGATGGATGCAGCCTCAATACTGTTACCACCTGAGGATGAGGAGGAAACTCTCTCGAGATGCCCTAGGCCCAAGTGACAGGCTACAGTCAAAAGAACCAGATCTGGGGTGAAAATTTCCCAGAAGAAGCTACAAGAAAAAGAACAGGTGCAAAGAAGAAGGATGTAGAGATTGGAACAAGGGCAAGGTGAACCCTCATTGGCTATGAGATCCTTGACTGAGATTGGCCCAGGTTAACAATCAGGGAGTCCTGGCTAACAGACATGAACAGGAGATTCAGAAAAGTCTCCCCATTCTAGGGACTGGCTCTGAGCTGGCTGGTCAGAGGCCATGTACTGCGCACATAAACGATGACTTGTTAACAGGATGCAGGGTCTGTGTAGTTATTTTAGCTAAACTGCGTGTTGTCGTATGCATCCTCAATGCATTAACAAATAGAAACATTTGAGTCAAATTAATAAGGTGCTCAACAGTTCTGAGGAAAAGTCACACCTTCTTGTAATGTTCTGTATGTAAATAATATTAGTGATTTAATGATTAATAATGAAAACTCTCACCATTTTGAAGAACAGATCAACAAACCTAAAAATGCCAACAGTCATTAAGAGGTGTGTCTGATTTGATTTACACACTTAGCAATATTCTCACTGCCTGATTCGGACAGATGGGACCAGCTGTGACATTATCAAGTTACTGGAAAACATTGGCTTCCAACCAAATCTGACTGGAAAAATGGATTTTTAACCTCATGTGAATTTGCTAGGATTGTGCGACAGCAGCAATAACACACAGCCCACGAGCAGAACAGGACACACCTAGGGTTCTGTGCTTAGGTTGTGGCCTGGATTCATACTACTGAGCTTAAAACAAAAGCAAGGATTAGACTTAGATTTTAGCCTGACAAAAAAACTAGAGATATTTTTTTCATGCAAAGAATTAAGAATACGATACGACCCAATCGAGTTAATCAAAATTAGTAGGTACTGACATGACATAAATTACATTAAAAAACTATTCCTAGCAGTCATTGCATCAGTAATAAAAAGGGAAAAATATAAGGTTTTCAATAATGGAGTAGAGAGGAGGGCTGGGAATTCCACCCTCAATTCCCTCAGTAACATTCCATCCAGACTGACTGGTTTTCCTGCTTTGAGGATTGTCAATCTCTCTCTAGCAACCTCATTTGACAAGAAAATCCAGAGGCTCAGGCAAATGTCATATAGACACAGGTTCACGTCCCATAATGGAAGCTGGTGGAATTTGAATTCAGTCAATTAATCAAAAACCTCCAAAGTATGTCCTCTTTCAAACATTACAAAAAAGGAGGCAAGAAGTTAATGCTTTTTTTCTTGCACTCATTAGGATTAGAATGCAAAAATCTGGCTTGAGAAAAGGGAAATCAATTTATACCTCATGAGAAGAGGGTGCTGACTGGCATGGAGATGCAGCAAGAACAATCATCGTCAATTTTAATTCTCAGACCAAACAAGCAGACACTGATTGGTCAAGGTGCTGCTATGAGATTTATTTCCCAATAAGCAGTAGTTATGCTTCTGTTAAACCTCAAAAAGCTGAAATAGAGATTGGCAATCTCCTTGACCCCTTATTTCCATGAAAAAAACACATTGTATGTACAAATTACTTTTGCCGATATAAAACAAGGTCCTGTGTATTAATTGATGTAGCTTTCCGCACATTCAAGAACATCATAGTGTGAGCCCAACTGTGATAATCTTAAATTTGTTTCTAATTTAATTCTTGGTAGAATCCAGATTATTTAATAAATGATTTCCAATAGCAAAATCATATCTAGTGCATACATACTGTTCTGAGGGTTGCAAATATCGGCTGGTTTTGCATATTTGGTGCGCTGCCCACTGCAATTGATCAACGGAACATATTCTTCACCGCAGTGTGCTGGACTCATTTACCAGCCACAGCACTCTGCACACCCAATATCACTCTTTGGTAATGTTTCAACTTCTGTATGACTCAGAAATTATTGAAGACAAAGGGTTCAGGCAAGAGAGGTGGGAGGATGCTTGTGTCCAGAATGAACATCAGCGTGGTCCAGCCTGATGTTGTGATGTATCATTCTGTGATGCTATGTTGAGACATGTGATGCACCATCATAAACTGTGGACAAAGCAACATCCACGTTAGCTTTAGAAAGGGAAGCATAGAGATATTTGGAAGAGAAATGCAGAATAGTTAGGGCAGGAGAATGAGATCATGTGATAAGGATGTTGTACAATCTTATAACACTACTGACAAAACCAATAACCAACTCATGACTGTCAGGCATACCAAAACTGTCACCTCTGTTTACTAACATTTCAAATCTTGATTAGCTTGGTATACTTTTGCTCATGAACTTTGAACCATACGCAAAATTTGGGAAATCAGCAAAATAGCTTTTAAACATTGATGGTTAGAAATGCCAAGGTCCTGTAATTCAACCAGAACAGCATTTTATTTTTCTTTTGTAAAGTTTCACATGGAAAGCCAAAGCTTAAACCCAAACTGGCAAAGGACAAAAAGAAAAATTAGAGTGATCATATTTAATGGTTAGATTGCGGACAGCTGAGACCACAACAGATATTGTCTCATCCACAATGATCTAATCAACCAGAAGGTGAACAACAAGCATATCTGCATCTGTTTGTTGCAGAAAGGAAACTCAATGCAGCCAGATAGAATATTAGTCCTTTTCCTTTCCCAGAGAAGCATACCAGGTATATTCTGAAAATCTGATGACTTCATCAAAACCCATTTGTCTATGGAACCAAGTCAACTCTAGGAATAGACAAGGCACTATCTTTCTGATATCTTGTCTGGACAAGTCAGGATACGCTCGCATCCTTACATAAGTTCAAGATATAATGTCTTCTGAAAGAGCAATTAAATAGACAGTCAACTACATAACTATACATGCTCACTTAAAATATCAGCATTGACAACTTGGGGTAATGATCTCCAAAACAATCAAGGCATCTGGTTTCAAGGCTCACTCATGATTTCAAAGAGACACCAAAGTGAGCTATAATGGTAGACAAACACAACAGTAATATATTTATAAGATAATTAAAATAAAAAATTGTCTCAAAGCTCTTCATGAGAAGGTTTTAAAAGAAAATATGATACTGTGGTACCAAAAGTGGTCAGAAATGTAGATTTAATGTTTGAAAGGAACAGAGTGAGATAGAGAATGGAGAATCTTAGGGAAGGAATTGCACAATTTGAAGCCAAGACAACTGAAAGCAAGGGCAGCAGTGGTTGAGCAATTAAATCTGGGGCGTACAAGTATTAATGAAGTGTAAATATCACTGATGGTTGTGGGGCTGGATTTGGTTACAAAGATGATGATGTCTTGGATATGAAAACAAGGATAAGAATTTTAAAATTAAGACATTCTTTGATGAGGAGCCAATGTAGGTTAGTGAGCTCAGGGATGAGAGGAGAATGGGAGTTAATAGGATTTATGACATAGAGAGCAAGGTTTTGGGTGACCTCAAGTTTACAGAGCGTAAAATGGTGGTTACCAGTTCTTCAAAACAGTCAAGCCTAGAGGTGATAGATGCACAAATAAGTATTTCAGCAATCTTACAATCCTACACCTCATTCCCAACAGTTCAACATTGACAACTCAGAACAGAGCAGGCAATTAGCAGGTCGTAAGTTTGCTCATTGGGCTGGCAGGTTTGTTTTCTGATGTTTCATCACCATGTTAGGTAACATCATCAGTGAGCCTCTGCTGAAGCACTGGTGTTCCGCCCCACTTTCTATTTATGTATCTTGGCCTCTTAAAGTTGGTGATATAATTTCTGGTTCCTTTTCTCAGAGGTTGGTAAATGGAATCCAAATAAAAGTGTTTATTGATTGAGTTCTGGTTTGAACGCCAGGTGTTTAGGAATTCCTGTGTAGCTCATTCCTGATGAAGGGGTTTTGCCCAAAACATCGATTTTCTTGCTCCTCTGATGCTGCCTGACCTGCTGTGCTTCTCAAGCACCACTCTAATCTTGACTCTGATCTCCAGCATCTGCAGTCCTCACTTTTGCCTTGTATCTTAGTTTAGCCTGCCCTAGGATGGATGTGTTGACCCAGTTGAAGTGGGGTCCTTCTTCATCTGTCTGAAAGGATACTAGTGATAGTTGGTCATGTCTTTTGGTGGCTAGTTGTGTTTGTGTATCCTGGTGGCTAGTTTTCTGCCTGTCTGTCTGATGTAGCGTTTGTTATAGTCCTTGCATGGTATTTTGTATATGACAACACATCCATCCTAGGACAGGCTAAACAGAGACACGCACAGGGATTCCTAGAGGCATGGCATTCAAACCGGAACTCCATAAATAAACACATCGATTTGGATCCCATTTACTAACCTCTGAGAAAAAAACTGGAAATGATATCATGCACCTTAAGATACCTAGATACAGAAACAGAGAGGGGACAGAACACCAGGCTTCAACAGAGGCTCACTGATGTTACCTAGCATGGTGACGAAATATCTGAAAACAAACTTACCAGCTTAGCGAGCAAACTTACAACCTGAACCTGAACCTGAGCTACAAATCTTCTCAAAAATCACAAACCTTCAAAACTCCTGACCACTTATGAGTAGATCGCATTTTGTTCAAGTTGCTCTTCATGGCAAGATTCAGGTAGAAAATAAAATATGTGTGGAAGGAACAGGGCAATATAAGCCTGGTTAGAAGAGGGCTTTCTCGTCCAATACTCTCATGTTTCCTTAATATGTATATGTTTCTTTACTGCATTATGAATAACATTCAAAATTCATATTAACATTCAGTTTGGGTTATGCTTTCAATGCAATTATTTGGCGCATTTGGCCTGTGAAGAGACATTTCCAGTCTTTCCAGGGGAAGCAGCATTTCACCTGTACCTCCTTCAATCTGGCAGACTGGATTAGCCGTATCCAATGTGGCCAATTCTACATTTGAGAAACTAAACACAGTCTGGGTGTCAGCTTTGCAGAACACTTCTGGCCCTTTGCAAGCATGACCACAATCTTCCTACAGCTCACATACCCACTTGTATATCCTTGGCATGCTGCAATGCTCCAGCAAATCACAGAGCAAACTGGAGGAACAACATCTCATCCTCAGACTAGGCATGTTACAACCTTTTGGCCTTAACTCTGAGTTCAACACCTTCAGACTGTGAACCCACTCCCATTCCTTCCTTTTCTTTTAGCTTTACTTGTAACATTCTCTGTCCTCTGTCCCCTCTCCCAATGGGACTGCCTGTTCTTTCCAGTCTGGCAGTTAGACACACCATTGTTCTGCCATTCTCAAATTTTGATCAATTAATCTGCACTATCAACACTCTTTCTTCCCCACCACTCCCCCACCACTATTGCATAAATGCCGCCCCATCCACACTTCACATTAACTCTGATGAAGAGACACCTAGACTTGAAACTTTATTTTGCTCTTTCTCCATGGATGCTACTGGACCTACTGTGATCTCCAGCATGTTTTGTCTTCAGTCCAGATTCCAGCATCTGCAGTAATTTGTTCCTACATCCTGTTTACAATAGGGCTTCCACCATGCTGATGAGTATCTGTAATGGGCACTTACCCCACAATAGGGCATAGTTTCCTCTGCTTGCTGTCTGTAAGCAAATGAAAACCAATTCTTTGCAATATGACAGTGATTTAATTGTATAAACTGTGCTCAGAAGAAGTCTTGTCGTGCTGTTTCCCATAACAAATACACCCTAGAAGGAATTGGGTGTATAAACATGCCTCAATAGACCCATAATGTTAAACAGCTCTGTAGCTTGGTTCATTTAGGCAACAAGTCACAAATTGTGGGCAATAGGTAACAATAATGTTCAGCTTGTTGCTAAATTTTCTTTGGGTTAACTTTTGTACTAGTCATTTTTCAGGTGAAATGTAAATCCACCCTCTCAGATTAATATAAAAGATGCATGGTACTATTTCAAAGAAGGGCAGAAGAGTCTTGGTGGTGACTGATATTATTCCTTCACAAAAGCAGATTTGACTGGTCATTATCAGTTGCTGTTTGTGGGAGCTTGCTGTTTTTAGATTAAGTTAAAATCGCACAACATCAGGTTATAGTCCAACAGGTTTATTTGGAAGTACTAGCTTTTGGAGTGCTGCTCCTTCATCAGGTAGCTGATGAATAAACCAGTTCCAAATAAACCAGTTGGACTATAACCTGATGTTATATGATTTTTAGCTTTGTCCACCCCAGTCCCACACCAGCATCTCCACATCATGTTTTTAGATTGACTGTTGGATTTTGTACATTTCAACACTGATTACATTTCAAAAGTACTTCAGTGACTGAAAATTGGAGCATTATGAGATTATGGAAGGCACCTTCAAATGATTTTTTGTCCTTCTTTCTTAAATAGACACAGCCAACTTACACAAACAAAAGGTTTCACAATAATCATGAGATAATGACCAGATTATCTGCTTTGAGTGAGAGATACAGAGTTAAGGTTTTGAGTCTGAAATGACTCTTCTTCAGAAATAAAAGAAGTTGAGTGTTTCTTTTGCTTTTATTTTAGTCTGGATCTCTGGATTACCAGTCCAGTGACAAAACCATGACACCATCATTTGAGGCATATCCTTCTAGTCCAATCTCTACCCATGCCTTGACTCACCAATCAAAGCTACATTTTGTGGAGTTCTCTGGCATTAATTCAATTAAGTGAACACCCTCTGCCACCAAAGACTTTGATCGGGTCAGTTTGGGGCAGTGGTGTCTCAGTATAAGATCTATAATCTATGGAACTGAGGACTGTGTCAAGGCTTCCACTTGAAGAAATGAGTATATCTGTAAATTACTAGAGAATTGCCTGCATTAGCATTGGCCAGAAAGTAAGGGAGAGAAGTGAAAACATTTGGAAAATCAATTTTTCTCTTCTTTTAGGGAATCCTTCAGAATTGACATTATTTGTGGGTCCTGAGATGACTAGATTAGATTACTTACAGTGTGGAAACAGGCCCTTCAGCCCAACAAGTCCACACCGCCCCGCCGAAGCGCAACCCACCCATACCCCTACATTTACCCCTTACCTAACACTACGGGCAATTTAGCACGGCCGATTCACCTGACCGGCACATCTTTGGACTGTGGGAGGAAACCGGAGCAAACCCAGAGGAAACCCACGCAGACACGGGGAGAACGTGCAAACTCTACACAGACAGTCGCCCGAGGCTGGAATTGAACCCGGGTCTCTGGTGCTGTGAGGCAGCAGTGCTAACCACTGTGCCACCGTGCCGCCTAAACAGACCAATAATGGATCTGCATACCCTGCCATAAGTGAGGTTGATGCTGTTTGCTGAAGGACGTAGTTGGTACGCATACATTCCCACCTGGTCCTTTCATTGTTCGAACCTGGTCTCCACCTGAGTATCTCCATCAGAGATGCTCAGAACAGCTGGCACCTTTGCAGATAATTCTTTTCCAGTTTGGGTGATCTTGGGCTATTGTTTGCTATAAATTGATGGGACCATTGTATTTTTTTCAGGGAGATTTTCGAGGAACTTGTTGCAGTGTTTCCCTTGCTCTCCTGGTAACCACTTCAGTTATGATGATGGAGCAGAATTCTGATGGAGCAGAATCCTCTTAATTCCGATTTGTTTTTTAAAACTAAAATTGCTATAAAAAGCTGTAGCTATAAATTGAGGGCCTAGTGGTATTGTCACTGGACTGTTAATTCAGAGACATAGGTCATGGGCTGGGGCCCCAGGTTTGAATTCCACTATGATGCTGGAATTTGAATTGAATAGCCATCTGAAATTAAGGTCTAACGATGACCGTTAAATTGTTGTAAACTGTCAGAAAAACAAAACCATCTGGTTCATTCATGTCCTTTGGGGAAGGAAACGGCCATCTTGACTGGTCTGGCCTACACATGACTTCAGACCCACAGCAATGTGATTGAGTTTTAACTGCCTTCTGGGCAATTAGGTATGGGCAATAAATGCTGCCGTAGCCAGCAATGCTCTCATTCAGTGACTGTCTGACAAAGACCTGTGTAAAGCTCATGTAATGTTACACCTGTAAAGCGTCAGGGAAACTTGAAACAAGAAGAGACTTAACAAAAAGAGAACACGAGTGGGCTGAATATCTACAAATGTCTTCTGGATGCTGCTGCTCGACAACAAATGTTGGAGAGGTCTTAGTTCTGAATTGAAAGCGAGGCAGGTTGAACATTTTACTAAGTCCTGTTAAGAAGCTCCATTCCAGTGGGAAGACTAACAGACATGGGATGGAAACTGGAAAGGAAAGTGAAGAAGACTGATGACACAGCCTTATCTGACCCAGTTTGCACATGCCTTGGATCTGTGGTGGTTCAAGTTGGCTAGGATCATCAATTTAAAAACAATGAGTCTGATTTCACCATGTCATCATGCTATGACATCCAGTCTGAAGTATTTCTTGTAACCTCTGCTGGTAAGTAAATTACACAAATATAGTCAAGTGGGGGAGACCAAAACCAGAGCTCATAAATATAAGTTAGTTCCTCCGCAACTGAATAGGGAATTCTAGAGACGCTACCTCTAGCCAGAGACAGTTGCAATGTGAAAGCAGTTGTGAATGTAGCGTTGCTAGAATGTGGAAAAATGCTATTTCAAATAGCATGGATGCATCTAAATTGAAGTGAAATAAACACAAGGGAGAAGGACTACACTGATAGTTGAAGTGAAGAGGTGTGGGAGAAGGGTCACATTAAGCATACGTACTGGGATGACTCAGTGGAGGTGAAAAGTACCTTTCTGTACAGCAAGATCTGTGTATAGCATCCTTTTGCTTTAGAATACTATTTCAAGGCTTCTTAAAACCATTTTGGTGCCCCGTGCAAAGGGTTCCAAGTACGCTGTCCACTTCTGGTTTGCTGTACTGTTAGATGTTTGTCCAAGATTATATCACTCATTTTGCAATGTTTTCCACTGTTTTGTTGAATTGATTGGTAACTTCCATCTGCCCCCACTGCATTTCTTACTAAAAATGCTCAGCAGATGCAAAAATTGGCTGATTACAAAAGCAATCTCAAGACAAGGCCAGCAGCCCAGGAACCTAATGATTAAGGGATTGGGGGTGGGGGGGGGAGGTTTGGGTGGAGTGTTCGCCAAGCTTGATGCCGAACAATAAACCTATAGAATACTAACAAATGAGAACAACCACAGCCAAGCCCAAAATTCTCAAAGCATTAATCTGCCTTCAATTTTACTGTCAAATCCATGTAGCAGCTGTTATGATAATTTGCGTCATAAGTTGCATTTCAAACATAGTCTCCCACATCGTCCATTAAGTGAATGTCATCACCCAGTGCAGTACTTCAATCAACAATGAGAGAAACAGCATATTGTCAGAAAGTATGGTTCAGTGTAAGAACTTCCTGAGCTCATGGACTTTAGATTCTGTTAATAATCACCCACTTCATCTTTGGGTGTTTTTTATTTGTTTGTGCATTTTGAGCATGGAGGCCTAAGCCAGCAGATACTGTCCATCCCTAATTGCCCTTGAGAAGGTGGATGTGAGCTGCTTTTTTGAATTACTGCAGTCCTGTTAGGGAGAACATCCTAGAATTTTAACCCAGTGACAGTGAAGGAACCGTGATCTAAGGCAGAATCTTAGAGGGGTCTGAGCGACATGGGCTACGGGCAGAGAAAAATCAGAGAGGTTGTCCCACAACGTCCAACTTGATGTTGAGTTAATCTTCCTCCACTTTTTATGCTTTTCACAAGTAGGATGGTGAAAGTCTTAGTATCCATCAGCATAATGACAATTGAGGGGGCTTAATACTTGCTAAGCCCATCTTACCAAGGCTTGTCAAACAAGCTAGACAGACATCAGGAAAACTCAGGAAGGAGACGAGAGTGGTATTTACCTCACCACATCAACATTGCCTATCAACAAACTGCAGGCTAGCATACAACCAACAAGCTCAAGATTGAAATGCCTATCATGCATGGACATTATCATTCAGCACGACTATCTTAGCACCTCCATGCATGGTAAGAGTGCTTTGGAAATATAGATGTTCATTACTGAGTGCACCAACAACTAGCAATGACCAACTCCAGTGTGGATACTTTACTGACAGGCATACTGAGACTGGACTAGACTGCATTTCAGGGATACTCTCTTGATCTCTTAGGACTTGTTAATTTAGTGGGTACCTGCACGCTCACAACACCCCTGCCTTGCCTTATCAATTAATGCAGCCACAAAATAGGCAGCTTGCCTTACTACTAAGCAGCCCTTAGTCTAGAGAGAGCACATCTTGTAGACCAGCAGTGAGCTACCTCAATTTCATAGGTGCACTTTGTACCAGCAACAAATGTGGCAAACACATTGTATGTGCAGCATTTTGGGAAAGCAAATCTTAGCAAGACTTGTACACTTAATGGTAAGGTCCTAGGGAGTGTTGATGAACAGGTTCATAGCTCCTTGAAAGTAGAGTCGCAGGTAGATAGGATAGTGAAGAAGGCACTTGGTATGCTTTCCTTTATTGGGCAGTGTATTGAGTACAGGAGTTGGGAGGTGATGTTGTGGTTGTACAGGACATTGGTTAGGCCACTGTTGGAATATTGCATGCAATTCTGGTCTCCTTCCTATTGGTAGGATGTTGTGAAACTTGAAAGGGTTCAGAAAAAATTTACAAGGATGTTGCCAGGGTTGGAGGATTTGAGCTGTAGGGAGAGGTTGAATAGGCTAGTGTTGTTTTCCCTTGAGCATCGGAGGCTGAGGGCTCACCTGAGAGAGATTAATAAAATCATGAGGAGCACGGATAGGGTAAATAGACAAGGGGTGGGGGAGTCCAGAACAAGAGGGCATAAGCTTAGGGTGAGGGGCAAGATATAAAAGAGACCTAAGAGGCAACATTTTCACGCAGAGGGTAGTGCATGTTTGGAATGGGCTGCCAGAGAAAGTGGTGGAGGCTGGTACAATTGTAACATTTAAAAAGGCATCTGGATGGGTATATGAATAGGAAGGGTTTGGAGGGATATGAGCCAGGTGTTGGCAGGTGGGACGAGATTGGGATATCTGGTCAGCATGGCTGGGTTGGACCAAAGGGTCTGTTTCCATGCTGTACACCTCTATGACTCTATGACTGTTTGGGTATTGTGGGGCACATGGGCAAATTAATTCATAATATTCTGGCTGGAGTTGTCTAACCTGTAAGACGGGACTAAGCAATCATGGGAAATAAAGTTTTGAAGTTCTGTAATGGAGAGGAGGTTAGCAAAATAAGTCTGGCCTTATCAATCTAGAACTCTGTAAATCCAAGCTAAAGTTAGTGTCACATTATTACAGGTCACAGCATTCTGAAAGGGTATTCTCCTTAATTAAATCTAAACATGCTGTGCTCAGAACAATGCAGGTTTAAACATTGCAGTGTGGAGGGTTATGCATGTATGTAGCAATGTTTCACAAAATTAGGTGACTGTCATGTGTTTCGTGCCTTATTTGTCATTAAACTGGCAATCTCAGTTGGTGATACTATGTCATTAGAATGGGACAATGTTTTATTTCCTACAACAAAAATCTTGGACTTTACCAAGCACAAAATTCACTGTAATAATGATTAAAGAATAGTTGTTGATTATTACAATAAAATCCAACTCACAGAAGCATCATGCTTTTCCTTAATATATATTTTTATTGAGAAGAAGATATTGAATTTTTTGACAAAAATATAAAATTATTCAATTGCGAACCCTAATAAAACCTGTGTGGTCCTTCCTCATGATGAAGGGCAAGACCTTCTCCAGCCTCAATACAAGCATTTTCGACAAAATTTTAAAGTTCACGTTTAATAACAATATGGGCCTATACGATGTACAATCTTCTGGGGCTTTCCCCTCTCTTGAGAATAAGAGAAATATTTGCTTCTCTCAGACAGGGTGGGAGGCAGTCCTGACAGTACAAATAATTGTACATATCCAACATTGGCCCGGCTAGCATGTCTATAAACTCCCTATAAAACCCGCTGCGAAATCTGTCTGGGCCAGGCGCTTTACCACTCTGGAGCTGCCTCAGCACCTCCTGTATCTCTTGGGTTATCAAAGGGGCATTCAAAAGAGACACCTGCTCTAAAGTTAGACCTGGGAGGTCCAAGGTCTTAAAAAGGACACCATCTTCGCCTATCTGTCCTCACAGCCTTCCGACCGGTAAAAACCAGAGTAGAATTTCCTGAATGCTGCATTAATCTTTTCGGGATCGCAGGTGATAGTACCAGCACATTCTAATAGACTGGGGAGGCACGTTTCTTTCTGGCCAAGTACACCAAATACCTACCCAATTTATCACCATACTTGAATAACCTCTGTTTCATAAAGGAAATTTCCCTCTTTGCTGTCTGAGTGAGCACAACATTCAGAGTAGACCTGAGGGCTCTAATCTGCTGCAATTTAGTTACAGACTGTCTGTCAAAATATGCTGTCTCAGCTGCATTCTGCTGGGCCTCGACCATACGCTGCTACTACTTCCAAGTCACCGAGTAAGAAATGATCAAATCTCTTGCATAGGCCTTGGCAGTCTCCCAGACCACCGACGGATTACTGGCTGTACCGAACTAATGTCCCAAATAATTTTTAATTCCAGTGAAAAATACTCAATAAACTTGCTATCCTTTAGGAGGAAAGGATCTGAGCACCAATGCAGCAAGCCTGTCCCATCACCACCGGCCTTGACCTCCATGTACACTGCTGCATGATCAGAAATGAACATAGAACATAGAATAATACAGCACAGAACAGGCCCTTCAGCCCACGATGTTGTGCCAAACATTTGTCCTAGCTTAAGCAACTATCCATGTACCTATCCAATTGTTGCTTAAAGGTCACCAATGATTTGAATCTGCCACTCCCACAGGCAGCACATTCCATGCCCCCATCACTCTCTGGGTAAAGAACCTACCCCTGGCATCCCCCTTATACCTTCCACCCTTCACCTTAAATCTATGTCCCCTTGTAACACTCTGTTGTACCCGGGGAAAAAGTCTCTGACTGTCTACTCTATCTATTCCCCTGATCATCTTATAAACCTCTATCAAGTCACCCCTCATCCTTCGCCGTTCTAATGAGAAAAGGCCTAGCACTCTCAACCTATCCTCGTATGACCTATTGTCCATTCCAGGCAACATCCTGGTAAATCTCCTCTGCACCCTCTCCAAAGCTTCCACATCTTTCCTAAAGTGAGGCAACCAGAACTGCACACAGTACTCCAAATGTGGCCTTATCAAGGTCCTGTACAGCTGCAACATCACCTCACGACTCTTGAATTCAATCCCTCTGCTAATGAATGCTAATACACCATAGGCCTTCTTACAAGCTCTATCCACCTGAGTGGCAACTTTCAAAGATCTATGAACATAGACCCCAAGATCCCTCTGCTCCTCCACCTTACTAAGAACCCTACCATTAACCCTGTATTCCGCATTCTTATTTGTCCTTTCAAAATGGACAACCTCACACTTGACGGGGTTGAACTCCATCTGCCACTCCTCAGCCCAGCTCTGCATCGTATCAAAGTCCCTTTGCAGCCGACAACAGCCCTCCTCACTATCCACAACTCCACCAATCTTCGTATCATCTGCAAATTTACTGACCCACCCTTCAACTCCCTCTTCCAAGTCATTAATAAAAATTACAAACAGCAGAGGACCCAGAACTGATCCCTGCGGAACTCCACTTGTAACTGGGCTCCAGGATGAATGTTTACCATCTACCACCACTCTCTGACTTTGACCAGTTAGCTAGTTCTCTATCTAACTGGCCAAACTTCCCACTATCCCATGCCTCCTGACTTTCCACATAAGCCTACCATGGGGAACCTTATCAAATGCCTTACTAAAATTCATGTACACTACATCCACTGCTCTACCCTCATCCACATGCTTGGTCACCTCCTGAAAGAATTCAATAAGACTTGTAAGGCAAGACCTACCCCTCACAAATCTGTGCTGGCTGTCCCTAATCAAGCAGTGTCTTTCCAGATACTCATAAATCCTATCCCTCAGTACTCTTTCCATTACTTTGCCTACCACCGAAGTAAGACTAACTGGCCTGTAATTCCCGGGGTTATCCCTATTCCCTTTTTCGAACAGGGGCACAACCCACATTGACAGTGAAGACGAAAAGATCATTGCCAACGGTTCTGCTATTTCCTCTCTTGCTTCCCACATAATCCTAGATTTTTCATGCCCTCTCTTAGCTCTCCTAATCCCTTTCTTCAGCTCCCTCCTGGCTATCCTGTATCCCTCCAACACTCTGTCTGAACCTTGTTTCCTCAACCTTATGTAAGCCTCCTTCTTCCTCCTTACAAGACATTCATCCTTCCTCGTCAACCAAGGTTCCCCCACATGACCAACTCTTTCCTGCCTGACAGGTACATACATATCAAGGACACGTCCTATCTGTTCCTTGAAAAAGTTCCTCATTTCATCGACATCTTTCCCTGACAGCCTGTGCTCCCAATTGATGCTCCTCAGTTCCTGTCTTACAGCATCGTATTTACCCTTCCCCCAAATGTAAAACCTGCCCTGTTGCACGCACCTATCTCTCTCCATAACCAAGGTGAAAGTCACAGAATTGTGGTCACCATCACCAAAATGCTCACCCACTAACAAGCCCATCACTTGTCCCGGTTCGTTACCAAGTACCAAATCCAATATGGCCTCCCCTCTGGTCGGACAATCTACATACTGAGTTAGAAAAGCTTCCTGGACACACTGCACAAACACCGCCCTGTCCAATCTACTTGATCTAAAGAGTTTCCAGTCAATATTTGGGAAGTTGAAATCGCCCATGACTACTACCCTGTGGCTTCTGCACCTTTCCAAAATCTGTTTCCCAATCTGTTTCTCCACATCTCTGCTGCTATTGGGGGGTCTATAGTAAACACCCAACAAGGTGACTGCTCCTTTCCTATTTCTGACTTCAGCCCATACTACATCCAAAGGCAGATCCCCCTCAAACTGCCTTTCTGCAGCCGTTATACCATTTCTAATTAGCAATGCCACCCTCCCTCCTTTTTTACCACCTCCCCTAATCTTACTGAAACATCTGTAACCAGGAACCTCCAACAACCACTCCTGTCCCTCTTCTATCCACATTTCTATGATGGCCACAATATCATAATCCCAAGTTCCGATCCACGCCTTAAGTTCACCCACCTTATTTCTGATACTCCTTGCATTGAAGTATACACACTTGAGCCCATCTCTGTGTCCGCAAGTATTCCCTGTCAGTGCTACCTTCTCCACAGCCTCCCTACATTCTTGGACATCCGGAAAAACATCTAACCTACTTGCTGGACTACAAGTCTGGATCCCATTCCCCCTGCCAAATTAGCTTAACCCCCCCCCCCAAAGAGTGCTAGCAAACCAACCTCCTAGGATATTGGTGCCCTTCTGGTTCAGGTGCAACCCGTCCTGCTTGTACAGGTCCCACCTTCCCCAGAATGCAGTCCAATTGTCCAAATACCTGAAGCCCTCTCTCCTCCACCATCCTTGCAGCCACGTGTTCAACTGCACTCTCTCCCTATTCCTTGCCTCACTGTCACATGGCAGCGTCAACAACCCAGAGATGACGACTCTGTCCGTTCTAGCTTTTAGCTTCCAGCCTAACTCCCTGAGCTCCTGAATGACATCCCTACCCCTCTTCCTACCTATGTTGTTGGTGCCATAGCTACAGCGGGCACACAGAGAGGGAGGCCGGAAGGTAAGCGGAGACCAGTTTAAATTAATGTTTTTCTTTTCACAGTCTGTGTTTTTTTTCAACTAGGAATGGGGACCCAGAAGTCATCAACAGAGGCTTCTGGGAGGGTAAGAAGTTTGAGTGGAGAAGGAACCTGAGACACTACACGTGTAGTGTCTCCCACTCTCCCTCCTTCTCTAACTTAAAAAAAAGGGACTCAGTCGGCTGAACAGGTAAGCTACTTAGTGTTCTTGTTTTGGAGACTAAGTGTAGAGTTATGGCAGCACAGGCAGTGGAATGTTCCTCCTGCACGATGTTTGAGGTAGGGGTGACCACCGATGCTCCTGCTGACTTCACCTGCAGGAAATGCAGCCAGCTCCAGCTCCTCACAGACCGCGTTAGGGAACTGGAGCTGGAGTTGGATGAACTGGGGATTATTCGAGAGGCTGAGAGGGTGATAGATAGAAGCTACAGGGACATAGTTACACCAGAGAACAGAGGTAGCTGGGTAACAGTTAGAGGTGGGAAGGGGAGGAAGCAGGCAGTGCAGGGATCCCCTGTGGTCGTTCCCCTCAATAATAAGTATACCGCTTTGGATACTGTTGGGGGGGAAGGCCTAGCAGGGGTAAGCTGCAGTGACCGGGTCTCTGGCACGAGGTCCGGCTCTGAGGCCCAGAAGGGAAAGGGGGGAGAGGAGGAGAGCGCTAGTTATAGGAGACTCTATAGTTAGAGGGACAGATAGGCGGTTCTGTGGACATGGGCAAGACTCGCGGATGGTTTGTTGCCTCCCGGGTGCCAGGGTCTAAGACGTCTCGGACCGTGTCTTCAGAATCCTTAAGGGGGAGGGTGTGCAGCCAGAAGTCGTGGCTATGTTCTCAATTCTGCAGGACAGCACTGAATTCAAAAAGGCCAATGGGGCAAAAATAATGAATACAATCCTAGTATAGCACTTATTTGGGTTAGAAGAAATGGTGAAGACATCACCACACATCCACCAACCCAGCTCCTGGTTCAGGTCCACCAGCTGCCTGGATTGCAGGAATATACCCGCGAGACCCCAAGGCATCCTATCCACTTCAGGGTCCATAAGCCAGTTAAAGTCCCTCCTTATAATTGTATGATGCACCCCAAGGGCCATCAGCCTGGAGAATGCATCCGTTAAAAATTTGAGGGGGTGTGCCAGGGGGCAATATACATTCAAGATCCCATATTCCTCACCATGTATTAAAGCTTTAAGGATCAGAAACCGTCCATATTCACTCCTAATTTGGTCTAACAACTGAAATGGATGGTTCTTCTGAATGAGTAGAGCAAAATCCTCTACTTTTTGAATTAAAGGATGAAAAGAACACCCAGCCGAACCTTCCTTGCTGTAACTTTAAGTGCTCCTTATCGGTTAGATGTAGCCTTGCTGCAAGAAACACATCGACCCTTTCTTTTCTAAGGCTTGAAAGTAACTTTTTTCTCTTAATCAGTGAGTGACTCCCCTTAACATTCCAGGTGCACCATTTTAACAAGCGGTTAGCCAGAGCCATCCGAAGCAGCCCGTGATCCCCGGGAGGAAGAACCCCATTTATAGTGCGCCAAGTGAAAACAGTAAACAGTTCATATAAACTTGAAAATACAACTACAAAAACTACCAAATCAAAACTTCCAACAACTACTTCTACAATGAACCAACATATAACACAAATAAAAGGAGACTTTCCCCCTTGCCCACTGGGGGCGCTCATACTAACCACTAACACCTCCATGACTCCTTCTAGCTGAAGCCGTGCCCCAAACCCAGACAAAACCAGATTTAAAAAGTTACACGTGTCTTACAACAAGAAAATTCAAAGTGGGCACTCAGCCCACTTTGACCCTAGGCAGTCCTGGTTATAAAAAAAAGGAACTCCCCCCACAACCCACCGCCCCCAATCCCGTACTGAGAGAGAAAAACAAAAAAGGGAATGATAGAAAAAAAAGAATAATGGGAGGGGAGAAGGAAGGGAGAGGACAGAGAGAGAGAGAGAGAGAGAGAGACAGAACAAAAAAAGGGAGACCTCCCACATATTAAAAAGACAAAACCAGGTAAGCCAGGCAAACTACAGAAAAAAAAAACAAAGGGAACACGATTGTCCACATTATTTCAGCCAGCTAGTCTATCTTAAGGCGTCCAGGAAATCCTTTGCCTTTTCCACTGAGTCATTCAGACCCTCCATGGCTGAAACGCAATATTGTCGGGTATCTTACAGCGTACTGAATACTCAAGTCTCTCAGCCTCCTTTTTACCTCAAAGGCCTTCCTGTTATGGATCATGGCTGCAGAAAAGTCTGGAAAAAAATAATTTGTATATCAGAGCCTGTGGATTCTTCCCCAGTGCTCTGGAAGCTTCTAGCACTATTTGCTTGTCTCTATAGTGCTGGATTCTGGATTAGTGGTGTTGGAAGAGCATAGCAGTTCAGGTAGCATCCAAGGAGCAGCGAAACCGACGTTTCGGGCAAAAGCCCTTCATCAGGGCTCACTGATGTTCTTCCAACGGCCTCGATTTGAGGTCGTCGACCTGCTCAACTAAAGCTGAGGTCCATTGCCCCACCTACACCATGCACTGCCCAAGATGCTGGATCCCCTGGTCATGCTTCTGCAGCATGGCCGAGATCGGTTCCAGCCTGGTCCGGGATTCCTCCATCCCTGAATCAATCTCCTCTCAGAGTTTCACGACCTCCGAGACAAGGTTTTGCTCCACAGGTAAGTCCCCTGGGGAGTTTGCGGAGGCCGATGCAGCAACCACGGATGTGTCCGTTGCTGCAGGAGAGTGCCCTGCTTGTTGCGATCCTCACGGTCCTTTTCCCTTTGTCATTTTTTTGTTTCTTCTTTAAAAAAATACTGGAACTAAAATATATATCTGGGGATCTAAAACCAGCGACTTGTACCACAAAGGGCAGGAAAGGGTAGATGAATGCACCACTTTGTCTAGGTTTTGGTGCAGAGCTCAGCAGGGCAGACCTACCGGATTGCTGCCATCTTGGATTTCCAAACGCATCATGTTAATGTC